>NC_088980.1:92058451-92362451 GCF_963932015.1 Anas acuta | reverse complement strand
ATACATATGATAACTCCAAGTGAAGATGTAAAATTTTATAGTCTTTTAATTTTCATCTGGCTTTTGCATTTATGTTATTGTGCTGAGCAAAAAGTGAGGGGGGGGAGGGGGGGGGAAAGTGTTTTAAATGTAAGATTCCAAAGAAATAAATTAAAAATATTTGGTACTATTTGTTAGGGAAGAGTAATAGGTAATATAATGCAAATTTATCTGTTGGATGTACATATGCAAGTATGGTATCCCTGTAGGCGCATACTATCAACTACTCAGAAACTGAAGAAATTAAATACAAAGCACTTGGACAAAACAAATAAACCTCATATTCTGTCTCACATGAAACTAAAAGCAAGAAAAAAAAAAACAAAAAAAAAAAAAACGTAAACTCAAACACAAATCTTCATGAAAAATTCTAGAAAACTGAAGGAAAATATCAACTCTCAACATTTTAACAGTTTTTTCATTATACACACGAAGAAGAAAAAAAAGTCATTTTTAAAAGTATTCAAAACTTCATCATAAAGATGGCTAACAGAGTAGATTAATGTTCTGTAATTAAAAAGTAGATTATATTAAATTCAGACAGTCCATAATAGACTTCAATCAGTACTTAATTTCTATAGAAACCTATGGCAAAATGAAAATTACTATCAGCTGGAACAGAAAAGGTCTGTAAAGTGATGGTAGTACAAGTCACCAATTTCATTTCCTGTTGTCTCAGAAAACATTAGCAGTATTCACACATGAAGAAAATTCAGAGAAGATTCTTTCCCTAAGAGACAGATTAAGTCAGCTCAAGTTCATTGTGAAAATGAAAAATAGTGAAAACAATGAAGAAGTAGGGAATATGCAGCAATAACTTAAAACGGTCATGGAAGAGCTAGGACAAAACACTGCATTCTATGAAAAGAGATTACAATAACATCAATACAGCATAAGATAAAAGGAAATTCTTTAAACAGAAGAAGAGTAAATCTCAGGTCTTTGAACAGTAACAGTAACTGGAAGCATATATACAACTTAGAAAGTACTAAATGTGGAGCAATGAAAAAAAAAAAAAAAAAAGATTATAAAACCAAGGCAGAATAACACAATAGTTTTAAGAAGTAAGAGACAATGCTCCCATAGAAAAAAAAGAAATCTACAAAAAGTATCAGGGAAACTTATTAAAATCTCTAATAGCACCCACCAGCAACTCAATGCAACTCAATTAATTTGAAATTTGAAATTTGCCTTATAGAGTGTTCTTCCAACCACACCATATTCAGAAAAAAATACAAAAACACTTTAAATTGAAATACAAATTATACAATGTGAATATTGTCATATATACTGCAATATTCGTACAAAATTTAGCACTGTTAGGAAAAAGGTAAGTAAGCAGTGGCTTTCAATGTGTACCATACCTATTCACAAGTGAGAAAACAATTTCTTCCTAAAAAAAAAAAAAAAGGCATCTAGAAAAAAAAAGTGATCTTAAGAATTCAGAAGGTCTCAAGAGCATAATGAAAAAAAATATATATATAATAATATATCACTACCATATAAAAAAATCACAACCATAGGCATAGATTATGCAGCAAACATATATTTGAAAGAGATATCAGATCATGAACAGGGCTTGGAGACAGCATAGAAAATAAAGATTAAAGCAATACCAATTGCTACAGATCATCACGGACAGCTGGGAAGTGTTGCCTGAAGAACATCTTCACTGATATGTGGACATTTCCATCAATATCCAACATTTGCTAAAAATGTTAATTTGAAAACTAAAATAAAATAAAAAATAAAATTTTCAGAAATTCCCTGAATACGTACCAAGTTTCATGTGAATTTCTGCCAAACACAGTCCATATCAGTCTATGAGGTCTTGTACATCAATATGGCCTTCTCCAGAAAGTGACAGTTGAAAATTGTGTTCATATCTTACAGCCTTATTTTTTTCACTTCATTACAGATTGTAATGTATCCGTGGTGAAGCAAATGATTTGGCAAAAGCCATTGCACTGTGTCTGTGCTTCACATCTTCTTGCAGAGCACAGATTGATTTTATGTTTTTCTTTCATTTTAGTGGACCAGATTGGACCAGGGAGTTGGAGGTATATGATACAATATGACTGCATACAATAACTAACTGTTAAACACATTTCAAGTTTTAAAGTTTAGAGGTCTCAGTGGTGCATCAAACATTTTAAAATTCATGTGCAGAAAATAGGAAACAGAAAATAAATTTAAAAAAATAATAATTAAATTAAATTAAATTAAATTAAATTAATAAAAATAAAATAAAAATGGCACAAAGTATTTTCCAACCACCCCCTTTTCATCTAAAAAATCCCTTCTTCAGGTAGAAGATTTCAGGTTAATTTTCTGTGTCAAGCTATCCTTCTTAGTGGGAGGAAAAGGTTATTTCTGTCATTCAGTTCTAAATGTGACAAAATACTCAAAGTCCCAACAGAGAAAAAGGATAGTAGAGGTGGGGAATATGTTGCTTTTGTTGACATTCTCAGAATACAAGGTAGCTGGGCAAAGATAGATTCTTTTCACTAAGGAGGTCAGTGATACAGCTGCTGTGCTGTACTCTAGTTCTCTTCATGGGACTTTGTTATTGTTTACTCAGGGTCAGGCAGAGCAGATTTAGGCAACATCAATGACCTTGTGTCCTTTGACAGAACAGGTCTGCAGGTGGCAAGCTAAGAATCAGGTGGAGAAGCCACTGAAAAGATAACATGGAAAGGAAAGTTATGCAGAAGGGAGTCAGGCTAGTTCAGAGATGATGGTGATGCTTTAACAATGCAGTGATCAATGAGTCTCATAAATGAAAAGCAGAGTTTCGTAAAGAAGCAAAAACCCACTGATTTGTCCCATTTTGCTGCAAGCATTCTAAAAACAAACAAACAAACAAACAACACAAAACCAAGAGAGAAGATGACATAACAGATCATTTATTTTACAAGATATTTTAACTTGCACATTTCTGGTCCTACACTACCGCTTTTATGAGAGATAACCTCAACTCAGCATTAAGATTGTACACATAAATATGCTTCCTGTGTTGTTTTTTGTTTCCTTGTCTATTCTTTCTATGTCTATTGCTTCCTTGTCTAGTCTTTTTGCCTTCTGTTCACAGCTTCTAGTCTTTTTGTCTTCTGTTCACAGCTTTCTCACAGTTTCATTTAAAACTGAGATAGGATTTGTAAGCAACTATTATTATATTAAGAGGATAAAAGGAAGAATTCCAAGTGTATTAAGCACTCCACTCTTCAAGTAGATAAATAAAGATGTAATGAGGAACTGGTGTAAAACATTTGATGTTGCAATTCCAGCTCTATGATAGATTGCTAAAGAAACGGTACTGAGATGGAGATGAAAAGTTGTCAAATCCTATATTACAATACATGTATAGCACTATTTTGTCCCACTACAGTAAAACAGAAATGGTTTCCACAGAGGGAGAGATGTTTCTTCCTGAGTGTACATATTGACTTTCTGATTTTATTTCTTCTTTAGGTTGAATGTAAGGGGTATATGTATTCACATATTAGAATATATTTTCTCATCTTTTTAATTTGTTGTTATTATTATTATTTTAGGCTTTCATTGTAATTCTGTTTTTAAAAAGTTATGGCTCCACTTCCAGATGAAGCATATATCTTTTTCAACAAAAAGCTTATGAAAGTCTTAAAAACTCTATAAAAAGTCTTACGAAAGAAAATGATTTTCACAAGAAAAAAATCTAAAAGACAAGCCACTCAGAAGACAAGCCACACAGAAAGAAAAAATTCTTTCTGTGTTTGCTCTCAAATTCTTTGGTCTTATATCTTAATCACATCCAGCATAGCACACAGTTTTTCTCCTACTGGTTTGTAAAGCATACTTATAATTAATTTATAAGCACTTCTAATTAGTAGAGACAAGTGAGTGTTGAAAACCCCAGATGATGATGAAGCTCCCCTTTAAAGAACTTCAAGTTCTCCAGATTTGTCATGAACATACTGCTCTAGCACAAGTTAATTAAAAATCACAGCCCACTTGAAAGATGAGGATAAAAATAAAACAGTGACAAATAACAAAAATAAAACTGAAAGAAAACAAGTCCTCTGATTTCAGTCTGACCTGCGGCCAGTCCAGCTGTTTCTAGGGTATTGGAAATGATCTGGAAAAGGGTTGGAAGTTATCTCTATTCCTGCCAACCTCACTGGAATTCATTTCAGTCACTAACTGCATCACATGACTCAGCTGAACCCATCCTAAATGCTAAAATTGGTTTTCACAATGAAGGGAGCTGGAAGCCAGGAAAACAACTGTTGGTGTGTTATGGACCTATAGACCAAACTTATATATCCTTTTCCATGTTAACTCCACTGACACCAACTGTAGGTCATATTCATCAGTGAAAGAAGTCAAAACTAACTGTTAAACAGCTGCTCATATTGAATTTTAGACATTCAAATATTAATGCTGACAGCTAAGATTCTAATTACCTGTTACATGGCTGAAGGTAGGCTTTCTCAACAATGCTAAAAACTGAGAAGTGATGCAGGAGAAGTTCAAGGTGGTTTCAAATTTAAAATAAAATAAAATAAAATAAAATAAAATAAAATAAAATAAAATAAAATAAAATAAAATAAAATAAAATAAAATAAAATAAAATAAAATAAAATAATAAAAAGACTGAAAAGACTGCTGCAAATATGAATAGGAGAGTAAGTAAGGAGCAACAATCGTGATTGGGAATCCTGAGATAACTGTTAGTGGACAATGCTGTGGTACCCACTTCAGACTAAGACACAAGGTGTCTTAAATTCTGAGGGTAGTTAATATATGAAGTTTAAATATACGTATACATATTATAGCATTCTTCAGTTTCAGTTTCTGTATTTATTTGAAAATTTGGTGCCTTCAAATGACATGTTGTAATGGGATTATTTTTCATCCATGAGAAAAAGTGCTTTAACATTCTTTTAATTTTTATAAACAGATGCGTATATTCTGACACTATCAGCGGTGTCTAGGAAGTGGGACTTTTAGCAAACACTGGTGAAAATCTTATAAAAATTGTCAGCCTTACTTCAATTTCTATCTAATTTGTCACTATTTCACATTCTTTAGACATTTAGTGTTTTTTAAGGTTCTTAATGTCACCAGCAGAAATGAAATGTTTGCTTATTAACTCTCCTACTTAATCTAAGAAATATGTCAGGTCTAGGATTGTTCATTTCATGTATCCAAAATTTTGGCTTGATTTGGCCAGCTTGATTTGGCCAGCAAAAGAAGAAAAAATAGAGTGTAGTGAAGGCAGAATTATGGGAATCTTAACAAGAAAGAAAAGTATGTAGGAGATAAGCAAAAATTCAAACCAAGAAAAAACACGCCCGATCTCTGACAGATGGTCAGGAGAAAGAGAACAATTATTTTTGCATTAACGCAGTGATGTGACTAATGTTTATATTTCCACATACAAGTTTGAAGGTATGTTCCAGACTTAATAAACAGAGTATTTTATTCCCATTGTTAGTTGCTAGTATGTTCATGTGGAAATACAGGCTTATTGTAATAACTTACTGTTCATGTTAATTATTTTTAGTGATGTCACACTTTTGCCATCATCTTTAAAATTGTTTATCATAGAACTAATGTCACATTCCAAAACGTGGATTATGAAATATTTCAAATAACTGGAAGAACATGTTCACTAGAAAGAAAGAGAGAGAAAGAGGGAGGGGGAGGGAGGGAGGGAGGGAGAAAGAGAGGAAGGAAGGAAGGAAGGAAGGAAGGAAGGAAGGAAGGAAGGAAGGAAGGAAGGAAGGAAGGAAGGAAGGAAGGAAGGAAGGAAGGAAGGAAGGAAGGAAGGAAGGAAAATATAAACAACCATTTGCTACATTTTCTTCACTTGCAAGCATGACCAAAGGACACAAGAAAAACAACAATTTTGTTGAAATGGAACACAACAGTTTGGTTACTAAAGTTGCTGAAGTTTTTTGAAGTCTTATCACTTGGAAAGGTTTGTAAGGTTAATTTTCTAAATTTTATAATAATTTTCTACTTTTTCTACTTGTGTTTGAAATTAAGTTGTACCTTTTTACGATATCTATGTCTGACCTGTCGTTTGTGAACTAACTAGAAGTGAGGCCCTGGCAAAAATTCCAAGCAATTTTCCTTTTATGAAAAAAGTTAAATATTTTGCAGGTTTATTTGACTGGGGGAAGTCATATTTTGCAGGTTTATTTGACCTGAGGAAGTCATGCTTGACAAATTTTATAAACTCCTATGCTAAAGTGACTGGTCTGGTACATGCTGAAGGAAGAACAGTGCATATTGTCTAATTGGACTTCAGTGAGGCTTTTGACACCCTCCCATAAAATCCTTATAGACGAGCTGTTGATATATGGGCTGGATGAGCAGACAGTGAGGACTGTCTGAATGATGGAGTCCAGACTGGATTGATAAGTGGCACAAAGTCTAGTTGGAGGCTGCTAACTAATGCTATACTCCAGGAGTCAATACCGGGTCCAGTCCTGTTTCACATCTTCATTATTAATCTGGATAATGGGGCAGTGTATATTCTCGGAAAGTCTGCAAATACAAAACTCAGAGGAGCAGCTGATATATCAGAGGATCATGATGCCATCCAGAGGGACCTCAACAGGCTGGAGAAATGGGATGACAGGAACCTCATGAAGTTCAACAAGAAGTGATGAGTTCTGTACCTGGGTAGGATAACCCCATTCACCAGTACATGCTGGGACCAACCCAGACGGAAAGTAGTTTGGCAGAAAAGGAGCTGGCAGACACCAAGTTGGACATGGGCCAGGCAATGTGCCCTTACCATAAAGAAGGCTAGTGGTATCCTGGGCTGCATTAGGAAAAGCATTGACATGTCAGTCAGTAGAGGGAAGTGATTCTTTTCCTTTACTCAATGCTGGTGAGGCCACACCTGGAGTATTGCACCCAGTATGTGAGAAACATGGATATATTTGAGAGAGTCAAATGAAGGACCACAAATATGATTAAGGAATTAGAGCATCTCTCCTACGGGGAAAGGCAGAGAGAGCACAGGCAGTTCAGCCTAGAGTAGAGAAGGCCAAGAAGAGCTACCATCAATGTCTATAAATACCTGAAGGGAGGGTGTGAAGAGGACAGATACAGACTCTTTTCAGTGGTTCCTAGTGACAAAATAAGAGACAATATACACAAACACAAGAGGTTGCCTCTGAACATGAGGAAGCCCACTGTGTGGATGACCAAGCACTGAAACAGTATGCCAAGAGAGGCTGCAGAGACTCCATCTTTGGAGATCTTCAGAAGCCACCTGGGCATGGTTTTGGGCAACCTGCTCTGCATGTCCCTGCTGGAGCAGGGGGTTAAACCAGATGACCTCCAGAGGGCCCCGCCAGCCTCAGCTATTCTGTGATTCTGTAACTTTTTTTTTCTGATTTCTATAGGAAAAGAAATGTTATTGTTATTATAGTATAAAAAGTTTAGATTTCTTTTCAAAATAGCACACACTTTCAAATTAGCATAGAATGGAATAATGTGAAGACCTGTTTTTAAAAATATTTGTATTTTAGATGTAATTTAATACTTTTTTTTTCCCCAATTAATCTAATAATAATAACAATGTTATTTAGAAACATGGATATAGTAAAGAAATAGATCTCTAGGAAGCACTTTCTTTTGTCTTGATATCCAGCAGCTTTAATGACCTGGCTGGCGCTGGGATTTAGATATTCATGTAAGGATAAGACAGATTCTGTTTGTTATCAATATTACTAACCTAGCCACTTGGCTTGCACCACTGTGGGGCTACTACTGTCATAAAGTATTTTCAGAGATTTGACCTCTGAATCTGAAACCATTATAACAAATCCAAACGTAAATCATATAAATGTTTGTTCCATCTGGGTATTCACTACATGAGCTTTGGTAATTTTCTTCATCAAAATATCTACTTTGGTCTGAACACAGTAAGCAGTGCATTCACAAAAACAACATTGTGTGGATCAACATGTGTTAAAGCAATCAGTTAAATGGAAAAAAGGAAAAAGTTCATAATTTCCAAAATGCACAGAAAGCCAAAAGAATTTGGGAGAGCTAGATTTGCACAGCCTAACAGCATCAGTGTATTTGCTACATAGCACTAACCCTCATCTGCAGTCTTATTGCTACTGTTAGGATTGTTATGGTGATGCTAGAGAACTGGTAGACAGTTCAATCAGCAGGCTGCTTTAGGTCTACACTCTGCCTCCATGACTCTACATGGTATTTCTTATTATGCAGTTGCCAGAACCTGCCCACAGCAAGTGGCAGCTACAAACACTTTACATATGGATGACTGATCCACTTATCTGACTGACTGATCTCTGTCCCTTTCTCCTCAGAGAAGGCAAGACAACGAAGCAGAATCCTGCATTAATCCATGATGACTTGTCAGTGGCTACCTCAAAACACAGTACTGTTTCCTTTATTCTAAATAACTCTGAGAATGGAACTAGTACCTTCATGTTTCAGTATAAAGGAATATTGACTGCTGACTCATTCTTCAGGTTTTATCTAAATGTACAGCAGCTTCTTTATTAAGATTTATCTTTATTATTTGCCTTAATCTGTTTTTGTTGTTATTGTTGTTGTTTGGTTGTTTTTTCCTTAGGATATATTAGATTTTTACCTTTTTCTCTATGAGAAAAACAGCAGAAGCAAGAAAGAAGCAAGTACTGAGGAAATTCATCATGATTTACCTCTAGGATTAACAGAACTTGCTGAGAGTTTTCAATACATTTTTTTTTTTTTACTTTTCTTAAATTATTATTATTATTTATAACTATTTTATTTTTATTGATATCACTGTCATGATCATTTTCTTTATGAAACACTGGATCATAGTGGCAAGGGTATGTGGCATTGCAATACCCAGCATGATTCTTTAATGTACTACAGTTGTCTTAGATCTTTCACAGATTCTTCATTTTCTGAGTGAAAAAAGGTTTTGAAAAATGGTTTCTTTATTGAACTCTTCAGAGTTTCATGTGCAGGCAGTAAAATATTTTATTTATGTTCTTTTGACAAGTAGGAGTTTTGTTGGTCTACAAGAAGATTCAGCTAAACCAACACAAAATATGACACGGGTATTCTCAGTATTTTAAACAAGAAATATTTAGTTTCATGCCACTTCTTGAACAACCATATCAAAACAAACAAAAAAAAAAAACACACCACCAGCAACAACAAACCAGCAAAAACTAATTTAAGCAGAAGTAAAGCATTCATACTCTCTTCTTATTTGTCACCCATCTATATACAGTATCATAGTTTGTGGATAGAGTCTTAGAAAACACCAGTTTATGCAATCACTTTGCAGTAAGATGCCAAAAGGTTAAGGGATCCCCTCGCTGATTTCAGAGCAGGAAATCACCATGGTATATAATATACTGGCTGATTTATTTATTTATTCCCTCCATGTTTATTCTTTTTTGGAAATCTTCTCCCCTGATATAGACTTTTCAAGACTTTAGTCTTGAAAAGACTACCCCAGCATGAACCAGTGGAATTTCACTGAACTCAAGTTGAAGATATTTCTTATTTCTTCTAAGAACTAAAAACTGTATGATCCCTCATACTGGTTTACCCTTCTTCTTACAATGATCATATTAAAACAGAAACACACTTTCACTGACACCGTTCTTTTTTAAAAGCCAGGTGTAAACATGTTTCTTTCATTAATATGGGGATGGCAAATTACTCATGCAAACTGGCAAACTTTATTGAATTAGTTTACTAAGATAACCACTCAATTTTTAATCCATGAAAATGTTTAGTTTTAAAACAGTTAATTAAAAAATAAAAATAAATAAGTAGCATCTAATGTTTGAAAAAAGGTTCTTCGTCTAACAGGTTGTTCACCCACCACATACAGCTCTTCTTACTAATCACTACTACAACCTCTACTACATTAAAACCAAAGAAAAGATCGCAAATTCTAAAGTACTTAAAACAATTAGGAAAAAAATATGTCATTAATTCATGTTCTTTCTTCAGTGCAAGAAATAGCTAGGGCTCTCACCTGTAGCCTTAGGAGGAAGGAGACTGATCCCACAATTAATAAGACATGTGACTTTTAATGATACTTAAAGCTACAAAACGTTTCCTAATTGAATTAAACGTTAGTATTGCCTTTTGTGGTTGTTTGACAACATTGCATAGCACTCCTAAAATGGTGACATTATAGTGACACTCCTAAAATAGCACTCCTAAACTTTGACTTCCATGGATAAATCATTTCTGTAGCAAAAAAACTAATAAATAAATAAATAAATAAATTTCATTTTCTCACTAGACTTTAGAGAAGACAAAAAGATGAGATAATGTGAGAAATTTGGGAAGCAAATCATAAGATGCTTCCTCAAGAATGACAGTGAAGAATCCCAAACTGACAATCTTTGAATTTGCTATGGTTGCTGTATTAGGGGAAGAAAAAAAAAAAAAAAAGTGCTGATTGAGTGAATTTGTCTAACTGTCTGTGCCATTTTAACAGCAAAACTTCCTACAGTTCAATTATCCACAACAGCCTTCCATAATATCACTGAGAAATAAATTACCAGTGTTCTTGAAAAACAGCTGTTTTTTTCTGCAAACCAATGCAAAGACTCTTTAATGAGCATTTATGAGCCCGTCAGCTGGAGCAATCCCTCTCCCCAGGCAGTGGGGCTCAAAGGACGGGAGCCCCGAGTGGCATTCTACCTGAGTGCACTTTGCCAGATTGATGAGCCTTCTTCCGACAGCTGACTTTTTGTGCAGAGAATTTGTTTGACATGCGCAAGCTGCTTACATCAATATATTATTAAAAATCTTTCCTTTCCTTTCCTTTCCTTTCCTTTCCTTTCCTTTCCTTTCCTTTCCTTTCCTTTCCTTTCCTTTCCTTTCCTTTCCTTTCCTTTCCTTTCCTTTCCTTTCCTTTCCTTTCCTTTCCTTTCCTTTCCTTTCCTTTCCTTTCCTTTCCTTTCCTTTCCTTTCCTTTCCTTTCCTTTCCTTTCCTTTCCTTTCCTTTCCTTTCCATTTTTTACTTTCTTTTTCTTTTTCTTTTTCTTTTTCTTTTTCTTTTTCTTTTTCTTTTTCTTTTTCTTTTTCTTTTTCTTTTTCTTTTTCTTTTTCTTTTTCTTTTTCTTTCTCATACAGTTGGATCTTTCCACTTACCATATACATGCCTCTCTGCTTATTTGTCCTCCCTGGCTGCTTCTGCCCTCAGAACATTCTAAGATGCCCTTTTTTCCCCCTAAATCCTCAATGGTCCTCAGTAAAAACATGCATAGAAAGGTTACTCAGCGGGTTTGCATAGTAAACACAAATGGATATTGTTCTTGACATCTTGTGAACTTGTCTCTCTCCCTTGTATCTTGAGAGAACATAGGACCTTCTGGGCCTGTACGAGCCTTGCTGCATTTTTAATGATCATCCCTGAAATGCAGGGGAGCAAGATGTTGTCACCTCGACATATTTTATCCCTGATCAAACATTAGTTGGCAGCTGTTCTGAACTTGTAACACTGTCTCATCTATGCCGGCTGCTGGCTCAGTGGCAAGAGAACAAAATCTCACCCAGCTTCTTCTTTTTCACATCTCTCTCCTGCTCCCTTACCTCCACCTTGGAGCCCTGCTTTCCTCTTTCGCAACATGAAATGGTTTCCAGCAAACTTCAGTACACAGGGGAGAGAGATAGCAATGAGATCATGTACCCTATGAAGTATTCTTTACCAAAATCAGGGTAAATATGTCAAGCTCTTAAAACATTTATAAGCACTAAATGTAATTTCCCATACACAGAAAACGGCCGACATGAAAGCATGTTCTTCATGTTTTATATGGGGCTGCTCTTCCTGACTGACTTTCATATGGGGCTGTACTTCCTATCTAGAGATGTGCGCTGCTTACTGGGGACTCATATCAGGGAAGTCACTGAGAGACTACTAAGTCTTGTACAGTCTAGTGACTATTATCCACTGTTGTTGTTTCACGTGGGTACAAGTGATACAGCCCAGAGCAGTCTGAGGAGTATCAAAAAGTAATCCCAGTGTCCTGAGAGTGTCAGTAATGGACTCTGAAGCCCAGGTAGTTTTTTCATCAGTCCTTCTAATCAAAGGGAAGGGCTTTGAAAGGGCCAAACAAACCTGGTGAACTAACGAATTTATGCTGGCCTGAACATGAGTCAGCAATGTGCCTAGGTGGCCAAAAAGGACAACAGCATCCTAGCTTGTATCAGGAATAGTGTAACCAGCACAACCAGGGAGGTGATCGTCCCCCTGTATTCAGCTCTGGTGAGGCTGCACCTTGAGTACTGTGTTCAGTTTTGGGCCCCTCACTACAAGAAGGACATCGAGGCCTTGGACCATGTCCAGAGAAGGCCTACAAAGCTGGTGAAGGGCCTGGAACACAAGTCCTATGAGGAGCACCTGAGGGACCTGGGGTTATTCAGTCTGGAGAAGAGGAGGTTCAGGGAAGACCTTATTGTTCTCTACAGATACCTGAAAGGAAGGTATGGGGAGCTGGACATCGACCTATTCAGGTAACTAGTGATAAGACTAGAGGGAATGGCCTCAAGTTTCACCAGGGGAGGTTTAGGTTAGAAATTAGGAGACATTTCTTCTCAGAAAGAGTGGTTTGGGCATTGGAATGGGTTGCCCAGGGAGGTGGTGGAGTCACCATCCCTGGGGGTGTTCAAGGAAAGGCTGGACATGGTTTTGTGGGTGACAGTAGTAGTAGGGTGACGGTTGGATCTTGAAGGTCTCTTCCAACCTTAATAGTTCCATGATTCTAAGCAATCCAAGGTATAGGACTGGTGCCACAGACAGGGGACCAGCTACTTAGACCATCGGATTCACTTTGAGAAACCTGGTCTACGGGGGTGCTAATGGGTCCACCTGTCAGAGAAGAGGAAGAGCATCTCTGGCCACAGGCGTGCCAAGCTGGTAGAGGGGACTTTAAACTAGAGTTGCTGGGGGAGTAGAACCCCAATCCATCCCACTCCTCTCAGTTTGATGCCAGAGTCAGCAATAGAAATCCAGAGCCTGGAGAAAGGTCATGGGTCAGCAGGATGGAACCTGAAGAGTAGCACAAAGGAATTCCAGCCACTCTAGCCAGCAAGTACTAACTTACAGGGTCCCAAATTCAGTGACTCTATGCACATGCTGGTAGCATGGGAAATAAACAAAAGTAGTTAGAGACGTGCATGCCTGCAGAACTATATGTCGTGGTTTTACCTTGCTAGGCAGCTGAACTCCACCACGACCACTCTCTCACTCCCCATCCTCTAGTCCCTGGACTAGAAGGTGTTCTGAGCAAATTTGCCTATGACACCAAACTTGAAGGAATTGTGGACTTGGATGAGGGTGGAAAGGCCTTGCAGAGAGACCTGGACAGATTGGAGAGCTGAGTGATCACCAGCCACATGAAGTTTAACAAAAGCAAGTGACGGGTCCTGCACCTGGGACGGGGCAACCCTGGCTTTACGTATAGACTGGGTGATGAATGCTGGAGAGCAGCCCCGCAGAGAGGGACCTGGGGGTTGTGGTTGACAGCAAGTTGAATATGAGCCAGCAGTGTGCCCTGGCAGCCAGGAGGGCCAACCATATCCTGGGATGCATCAAGCATGGCATTGCTAGTCAGTCGAGGGAGGTGATTGTTCCACTCTACTCTGTACTGGTGCAGCCTCACCTTGAGTACTGTGTGCAGTTCTGGACACCACAGTACAAAAAGGACATTAAACTGTTGGAGAGTGTCCAGAGGAGGGCAAAGAAGATGGTGAAGGGCCTAGAGGGGAAGACGCATGAGGAGCGGCTGAGGTCACTGGGCCTGTTCAGCCTGGAGAAGAGGAGGATGAAGGGAGACCTCATCGCGGTCTACAACTTCCTCACAAGGGGGAGTGGAGACACAGGTGACCTATTCACTGTAAACACCAGTGATAGGACCCATGGGAATGGTGTTAAGCTGAGGCAGAGGAAGTTTAGGCTTGACATCAGGAAGAGGTTCTTCGCTGAGAAGGTGGTTGCACACTGGAACAGGCTCCCCAGGGATGTAGTCACTGCACCAAGACTGTCTGAATTTAAGCAGTAGTTGGACTGTGTACTTAGTCACATGGTCTAAACTTTTGGGTAGACCTATGTGGTGCCAGGAGTTGAACTTGATGATCCTTATGGGTCCCTTCCAACTCGGGATATTCTATGATTCTATGATTCTATGATCCTCAGAAGAGGTGGAGAAGAAGAAAAGGAAAGAAACAACTCATGGGCTGAAATAAAGAAAGGAAAAAATAATTATTAAGGAAAATTATTATTAATTAAACAATTTAACTAAAAGAAAAAAGGGAAAGGAGAAAAGAGAAAAAAAAAAAGTAAAAAAAAGAAAAAAAAAAAAAGCAAAGGCTGTGTGGAAGTGCACAGGAAAGACATTACTCTCTACTTCCCATAAACGAGCCATGCTTGACTACATCCTTGAAGCAGGACCTCAGGGCACATAGCTGTTGTTCGGGAGGACAGACATTTTCACAAAGAGAGCCCACTCTTCTCCTCTTCTTCCTTTTTACACATTTTATTGCTGAGTGTGACATCATATTGAATGGAGTATTCCTTTGGTTCGTTTAGGTCAGGTAATGTTCCTTCCTCACTTTTTGCCCACCCCCAGCCTGCTGGTTCTCGGCTGCCGCCCAGCTGTGGGGGACCCGTGCTGGAGCAGTTTGCTCCTGGTGGATGGACTCTGTTGCATGGATCCATATTGGAGCAGTGCTTGAAGAGCTGATGCCTGTGGGAAGCCCCTGCAGGCTCAGTTCAGGAAGGACTGCATCCTGCGGGAGTGACCCCACATTGGAAGAGGTGAAAAGAATGACTATGAAGGAGCTGTGCATATCAAATGCTATAGACTGACTGCAGCCCCCATTTCTCATTCCCCCGTGCTACTTGGGGGGAGGAGGCGGAAGAGGGTGGATGGGGAGAAGCTGTTTTTAGTTTGTTTTCTTTGTTTCTCACTTCTCTAGCTTGTTAGTAATAGGTGATAGGTGATAAATTTCTCTAACCTCCATATACTAAATCTGTTTTGTCCATCAGAATAATTATTGAGTGATCTCCTTGTCCTTATCTTAACCTTTGAGCACTTTTCATTGTATTTTCTCCCCTTTCCCTTTGAGAAGGGGGAGTGAGAGAGCAGTTGCTGTGGAGCTCAGCTGTTCATCTGAATAAAACCACCACACTGCCACATCTCACACTGGAAGCTTCCTCAAAGCTGAACCTTTCCTTCAGGTATGGGCATATATGGGCATACCTTAAGTTTTATTAAATCACATCTCGCAAGTATTGCACAGCCTGTTGTAGTGAGTCAGAGGAGGGACATAAGGATGATCAGTGGGCAGGAACATGCCTTCTGCAAAGACAGAAAAAATTATTTACTATGAGGGTAGTGAAGCACTGGAACAGGTTGCACAGAGAAGCTGTCTATTTCCCATTCCTGGAAGTGTTCAAGACCAAGTTGGATGGGGTTTTGGGCATCCTGATCTCGTGGAAGGTGTCCCTGGCTATGGCAGAGATGTTTGAATTGTATAGGCTTTAGAGGTCCCTCACAACCCAAGCCATTCTATGACCCTATGATTCTATGATTTCGTGACTGTTTAAATGCTATTACTTTTGTTCTGTATTTATAAGATTTTATTTTTTTTAAGCATAATAGTTATTTTTAAGAGGAAATCTGCTGGGAAGAGCTCACTGATATGAAGGATTCTGGTAGGTGCTTGGAATCTTCTATTAAATAAGTATTGCTTAAGCCATCACCACCCCTGTAGACTTAGTTATTTTGAATACACTGAAAAAGTGTGTGTGTGTTTTTTTTTCCTTTTTTTTTTCCCCAGTGATTTTTCATGATCTGAGGGTCTTCATTCTTAAGGTGAAACCACATAATTTAAGTGCCTTGTTTATTTAAGTGTCTTTCAGCAATTCTGTACTTGCAAGGAGAAGATGAATGCTGTATTTAATGGTATTTTTCAAGTCAGTGTTAGAAGTAGGATTTATGGAAACAATCTTTAATTCTCTTGTTATTATTTTAGATTAGTAAAAAAAAAAAAAATGTATAAATACTTTAAAAGTCCATTTAATATATTAATATATCTGGTATTCACAAGGCATTATACAACAGAGATTCAATATTTTTAAGCACTTTGTTACATAATTATGTGCTTTTCCTTGATCCCAAACAAGCAACACTTCTGCTATCAGAGACCTTGTTTCAGTATCATCTTTGGAAATGCACAAGTAACTTCTGGGCATTACACCTACACCATCTACAACTTACTAGTGGTGACCAGTGATTACAATTATTAAATGTCTGCTTAAAAAAAAATGACTGTGACTATACTTGTAAGTGACCACTGGATGCAAAGTCAGGGTTTTATGCCAGAACATTCAAAACAAGATAAAATGACTAGAGACGACATAAATACATTGGTACAACTGTCATCATCTTTCTAACAATGTCAAGATGCTGAAGATAAAGCATTCTCCTGGAAAGGCAAGTTTATATATCCAGGAAAGATACGCAGAGATTATGAATTGCTTTGGTAAAAATTTAAATCATTCTGAGTATTATGTTCTTTCCCCCTTACTGCATTGGGGGAAGACGGTGAGGAGACTTTGCAGTACTTGAAAAGGTAAAGAAAGTCAACAAGGCTAATCCAGAATTAAAGAAAATGAGCTCTGAGCATGGTCAGAGATATCTTTAGACCATATGGCCCAAAGGGAAAATATTTAAAGTGGGAATCTCTTGGAAGTGTACATACTGCTAATTCAGGTTATTTTATGGATTTGTACACAAGCATTTATATACATAAATGCAAGTAGGAAAATTGTGTTTAAGGGGATCATAAAAATGTAGTGTGCCAAGGATCATAAATGTTTCACAGTAAAAAAAACTAAGTACAGGATTCAAAAGAGGTCTTTGCTAAAGAAAGCCAGACCAGTTACAAAAGCTTGACAAAAAAAGCTAATTCCCTTCCCCTCTTCCCTCGACTCACTTTACAACTACTATGAAATCATCACAATTTTATTTACAAGATGGTCTTAAAATCATCTTGTGAGATACTGATGACTTAAAAAATATTTTCTGTCTAAAAAGAATACTTCTATAATTTAATTTAAACTAATGTTTAACTTGGTTGAATTAGTAAATGCATTATTAAAATATTTTTCCACCACTGTATCTTTGTTTTCTAACAAGCATTCACTGTTTTGTCCATACTCTGTTTCATCTATTGTCTCTTTCACTAAAACAATAACATCTACTTCAAGGCGATATTGCATGAATGCTTTTTCCAAGCTTTCAAAGTAGTTACTGCCAGAAAAATGTCACTGAAAGTGCCATCTCTGAGCTGCAAAAGTCCTTTTCAGTAAAAAGGAACAAGCATCAGAGGAGACTGTGGGTAGAGCTGCTTTCACATATTGTATGATTACTTGGAGTGGAGCAGCAACAAGAGAAAAAGAACCCTTCTCTATATAATATCAGGGAATAAAGAAAGTCTAAGATGAGATAGCAGACTATTTTGTCATAGAAATTCTGAATAAAATGAAGTCTTGTGAATTTGAGCAGTTAACAGATGGATTAGAGACTCGATTATCTATGAACTCCGGCAAAGTTACAGTGAAAGAGGCAGCCTGCTCCCTAGCAGATTTGCCAAGATCCCAGGAAAATGGGCCACTGGTCTTTATTTGAGCCCTGGGACACAAACGATATAGTAGTTGTTGAATTAGTAGTAATACTGGTGATAATAAAATGAGCTTTTGAAAAGCTCTTCAAAAGAATGTTTCCCTTTGACTGGCTGTAGTCTGAAACTGGATACAGTGCAAGCATTTTGCAAAGAAATTTTGAATTAGCTGATGCTACAGCCCAATTCAGTCAGAACTCTTGACTGCTCATCCATTTGACTCCTCAGAAGCCTGAATGGCAGTGTAATGGGGGATCTACAGCCTAAATTCCCAGGATCTTCAGCTCCTGAAGCACTTGGAAAATAGTTTTGTGTTGTGATACTCAAAGACTTCCAAAGACCTTGCAGTGGGGCTCCCAACATGGTTTTTCCCTGTTCTTAGTCAGTAGTAGCTTTCTAAATCACAGAAAACACTTTCCAAATTGATTCTAGGGTTGAAAAGGTAGCTTGCACATGAGCAGTAGTGGAAGTCCATTAAGATATTGTATTATTTTTTTTTATGTAAACCTGCCTAGAATAAATCTTCAGGGAAAACAAACAAAATAACAACAAAACAAACAACAACAACAACAAATCACTTTGTTTCAAAACTATTTTTGCTTTAATATTTTGAGTCAATTGGGGTGTTGACGAGAATTAGTGAACGTCTATATATAAATGAGATTGGGAATTCATACTGAAACAGAAATGCCAGTGATAAACAAAATTATAGAACTTTCATGTTTTTATAGTAATAATTTATGTGACTTCATGAAAACTCTCAGGTATTTAGACAACTAATTGTTAGAAGTTTCATCCAGTTGAAGTACTGTACACATCGTCAGCTAAATTCATATCCCATGAATGAACAAACCATATTTCCAGTCATGGAGGCAGAGATTCTAAACAGTTTTCCTACAAAACTTTGTTAATGTTGGAGCTCAGACAAGCTCTGTGCTCAGTGGCTTGGCAGGGCAGGTTCAGCAACCTGTGAACTCCCTTCCTCAATTGTGTCCTATATGCCAACAAACTCTGTGGTCTTTCTAAAAACTACATAGACCCTTGTTCTGAGGATGAACAAGGGTGCATTTCAGATACTTTTGTCACCTCTTTTACAGAGGAATTTGAAAATAGGTCACACAAAAGAAAGCATTCATAGCATTTTGTAAATATTATAAGTGAACAATCACTTGATTAACAAAATGATTACCTTCTTATTTCTTCATATCTTCAAATCAAAGCTGTCTATTTTCTGGAAATTATGATCTAACTATGGAGTAGCTCTATCAGATGTAATATCCTGCAATAAAAGATCAGACTACAAAAATAATGGCTCTGGCCTCAAACTCAGTGAGTTCGTAGAGAAGCGGATTAAGGGGGGGACCTTGTTTGCTAGAAAGTTGTATTGTAAATGTTACAGAGGAGTCCAGTCTCACTAGTCACTGCACAAAAATAAATTTGGCATTCTCAGTGGATGAAAAAAGCTTGCCCCATCCTCAATTTACAGCTGAGGAGGCTGAGCAGGAGTCAGGGGAGACTATCTCTTCACAATGACATGATGGCTGACTCCAATAATTTGATGGCTACTCCCAGGTCTAGAAATCATGGCAGCTGATCCAGATACATCATAAAATGTGCAATACATAACACAACAAATCAAGATAAAAGCTTTCTCCAGTGGACAAAATGCTCAGCCTATCACTACACTGGTGTCAGGTTAAAGTGTGCATCAAATATGAAACATTGTTCAATGCAGTACATTGCAGCTGATCAGAGGAACTTGTTTACCCTAGCTTTTCTTTTTTCTTTTCTTTTCTTTTCTTTTCTTTTCTTTTCTTTTCTTTTCTTTTCTTTTCTTTTCTTTTCTTTTCTTTTCTTTTCTTTTCTTTTCTTTTCTTTTCTTTTCTTTTCTTTTCTTTTCTTTTCTTTTCTTTTCTTTTCCCTTCCCTTCCCTTCCCTTCCCTTCCCTTCCCTTCCCTTCCCTTCCCTTCCCTTCCCTTCCCTTCCCTTCCCTTCCCTTCCCTTCCCTTCCCTTCCCTTCCCTTCCCTTCCCTTCCCTTCCCTTCCCTTCCCTTCCCTTCCCTTCCCTTCCCTTCCCTTCCCTTCCCTTCCCTTCCCTTCCCTTCCCTTCCCTATCCCTTCCCTTCCCTTCCCTTCGTATTTTTTCCACCCTGTCCAGAAAACACCTGAAAATTGCAAAACACACCACAAACCTTCCAGCTTATTGCGTTAAACAAATAGGCTGTTTATACATGCGCAGGCTTGTTTGCTTTTTTTGATCAATAAACCTTTTTTTTTTTCTCAAACTGGCACTACTTCAACAGAGAGGTAGAGTATCTGACCATGGCATCTACCTCTTCTCCACTCCTGATCAAGAGCTGAAACCTTTGGCAATGAGAGCTGTGGAAAAATGAATGGAAACTAGTTCTTTTTTATGTGGAGTCTTAGTCACCAAACTCTGACAGGCTTCTCCTCCATATATATATAGTTTAAAGGTCTGTCACATCCTTTGAACAGTCTGGTCCTTTCAGTATGATAATATAGCAATGGGGGTACAGCTTTGGGTGCTGAACTGTCAGAACACTAGTAGCAGGTCAGAAAAACAAAAAATAGAACCCTTAAATCAGTCTCAGCTGAAACTTTCATCCAAGAGGTAACAGATGTGATATTGTGATATCTGCATCAGCCCTGTGATGCTTTGTCTTGCTACAGCTTCTCAATTCTTACTTGATACTCAGTGGAAGAGAGGAAGACTGAAAACAGAACTAGAAGGTGTATACAACAGTTGCCCTGGTTCCACTGATGCTTTATGGGTTTTGAGTCTCAGCCGCTGAGTGTAGATAACTCTTCTTCCAATTTACCAGCATCCCTGAACCCACTTTCTTACAGACTTCTTCCCACATAGTGTACAGAAATGTAACTCATCTGCCTGTGAACCACACACACTGTTAAGTGGAAGCACATACTAGAGTTAGGCATTGTACTGCTCCCATCTGCCTTCTGTATACCTTAGCCTACCCATTGAAATGGCCTCTGATAATGAGATACTTGTTCATGAGGAATACATTTTATCCTGCATTAATTTATATCAGCATTATGTATTTATAAAAAATGCAAGTACACTTTCCTTTGGGTCTTCTCCCAAAATTTTTTTGTCTTCCCTCAATTTATGGGATTAATTAATGTTAATGGGATTAATTTGCTTCATCTATCATTGCTCTTCCTTCATTGTGTGGGACTTAATCTATAGGTAGAGAGAGCAAAATAAGAATATTTTATTTTAATCTTAATCAGAGTAGCTGATTTGACAAGATATGCAGTGGAACTTATCATCATAGCAGTCAGGAGGAAAAATTTTCTGTCTTTTTCTTTAAAAAAGCCATAAGAATGTTAATTCTTATTCTCAGTTTCTCTGTCTCTCTCTTTTTTTTTTTTTTGTCTTTTTGGTAAGGTTTGGGGAGGAAAGGATCTTATGCATAATTTAATTGCTTTGTCTTTCTCCCTCAGGTCAGTATATTATATTATATTGAAAAGTAATTATGCAGCGAAAGTAAAATGTCAAACTGCAGATGTCTGGTAACAAGTAGTACAGATGTGAACGATTCTATTATGTGCCATCTTGCAGACATCTTTATACCTTTCCTCCGAAGCTTCACCCTATGCGCTTATGCATTTGAGTATTTATGCACCCTGGATAAGATTTGCTTTTTTTTTTTCCCCTTTTGCAGCATCTAGATCCCAAGCTGGGTTGCCTTGTTGGCAATGATTGATTACCCAATATCTAATTAAACCTGATCCAATCACTTATTATGCAGAGTGGAACAAACAAACTGAAGTCGACTGTCAGGCCTGTGATTGATGATACTGCCAATCCAGCTTTTGTTGCGTCTAATGTCCTGACGCTTGTTACAACCAGCCAAAGCTGCGCTGGACAAAGCGTTCTGTCACTCTTCACACAAATTCACTCCCCTCCCCCCGATGCTGTCTTCGCCCCCCACCCCTTTTTTTTTTAAGAAAAAAATTATTGAGAACAGCAGAGGTTCTGTTTGGGTTAGTGTGTACAATGAGATCAAAGTCCCCTAGAGATCCAGAGTCCTTAAGTGGCAAGGAGTGAAAGAAAAGGAGTATGTGTGTGCAGAGTGGGGGCTGGCAGGAGGTGCACTTGGTATGGTAATGAACCTACCTTGGGGAGGGTGACAGATATGACATTAAAGCAAACCTAGCAGGGTAATAATTTCTTTTCTATTGTCTGCCAAGGAAGATTCTCTTTGCAGCTCTCATTTATAAATTTTTCAGTTTTAACATTTTAATTATTTAAAATGCAAATAGGTTCCTCAAGAAAGAAGCAGAAAATACAAATTCCCTAAACAAATTCTATTTTTGAAGTTGCATTCACATGCTGCAAAATCTTTTTCTTCTGCCTTGTGTTTAGGCTCAGTATTTTGGGGGTTTCTTTTTAGTAAGCCATGAATTAGTCAAAGTTCTTATAGTTTTTCAGTACTGTATTTTTATTAGTTCAAGCTGGTTTGGTTTTGTTTTGTTTCGAGGACAAGTGAAATGAAAAGATCAGATTTCCTCAAGATTCAAAGAACTAGCCAGAAAAGTGCAGATTTTTTATGTGATGGTTTATTTCCTGATACTTCCTGTGTTGCAGTTGCTCAGACTGTACTTATATATATGAGAAATTAACATTGAGTGATGAATTATATCCATTTGCAAGTTTTAAATATCTGTTTATTGTATCCATCCTGACAGAAATTGTCAGTGGGGACTAGCCCCCATCTGTATGTCCACATGTACATGATTACTATATGAAAACAATAAGAGTTGGTAAATATCTTTTTCAAAAGTATCTGATAAATCACGTACTTACAATTCCATTACATGCTTAGCAAACTACCTTACATTTCCATGATTCCTGACTTCCATGCAGCTTTAAACAGCTGACATTGAAAATAAATAAACAAACAAAAAATAAAATAAACAAAACCCAGTAAGATTTTAAAAGATTTTACTCTATAACTAGAACTTCCTTACACCAGTTACCTTTTTCTGGAATAAAAAGACCAAAACCATCCATATTGGAACCTCTTATTTCTAGACAGTTAATACATCCCTAAAGTTTATTTATTTCCTTGCCCTCCCAAGCCAGACACAAAAAAATCTGCACATTTGGACAAAAGCTGTGAAGGTGCCTAGGTCAACATATTTTAGTTCAATACTTATTCATATCTAGAAAAGATCATGTAGATTATTTATGGGTATGTTTTACTCGTCCATCCTACCCCTTAGATCTAAATGGGACGTCACCTGGGTGGACAAGTGGGTTCATGAAATAGCCCCAACATCACTAATGAAAACTCTTAAATCACACTAAAAACATGGTTCGGTAATAAATTATAGGAATATAGAAGTTAGATTATAGCAACAGTTTTATCACTAGCATTCTGTGATGGCCCATAGTCATGCTAACAGTATACAGCTGCTGGCCAAACATGCCTAACTAGCCCCAAAATGTTTTACTTTAGAGAAACAACCACAAGAATCCCTACATTTTTGTGAGAGGAAAAACTGATGAAATATGCTGTCATTTAAGCAACTTAATCTTCAAAAACATAATATGCACAAGCATTTACAGAAACTTCAGAATTAAAATAAGATGAGAAAATGCAGCCTTTATTTACTAGTAAAGGAAGATAGCAAAGGAATTGAATTAAAGAATTGGAAAGATCAACATAAGAAAAAAGTGCTTTGGAGGGTGCAGAGGTACAGTGAAAACAATCGTGTGAATGTCCCGTACCACATATGCTGGGTGGTGCCCTTCAATTTAGTGCTTGTTACTGCCACAACATTTCTTCTGTCTTGATGAGAGCCCTATCCAAGACTAACTGCATTGCACTGACAGTTTTAGATGAAAGAGGATGATTGGTACTTGTGAAACATATAACTTGTTCTAGAGGGTTGGTCTCCCAGTTTCATCCTAACACAACTTGAAAAAGAAAAAAAAAATGGTCTGGTTTTCTTTGGTATGCCACAAATTCAACCTATACAGAAATATTCTTCAGATAAACTAAGGGCCAGACTGAAAAAGCATTGTGTAGCTAGAATAATTTCACCTAACATCTAGGTATTTGAATGAAAACGTCATCTTGCACAAAGTATCTGGTGAATACAGGAGTGATGTCTATCTTATTCATACTAATATATATAATTAGCAACTCTGGTGAGGCTAGTTGAATGAATTACCTTGGCACAAACAAGAGAAACAAGCCTCCAGTTACTATGTTGTAGAGCTAGAGCTGACACAGACTGTAAATAGTGCTGATACCTAGTTTATTTAGTTCTAATTTTATGGCCTGACTCTAGCTATTCATCCTCTTCTGTAATAAAATAGTAACCATAACAGTGGCCACCATGAAAGCATCAGAATTACAGTGGGGCAAATAGAAGGAGACACAAGCCCTAAGGAGACCCCAAACCATGCTAACATAAGTGGAGTTAAGAAAAAAAAAGATAAAAGGTGGGGGGCAATCCCAGCAATCAAAATAACTTTTCTCACAGCATTAAAAATAAATATTTTACACCAGAGCAATAGGAGGCTAGCATTATCATAGAAAGCTAAATTTAGTCCGCAAAAGGTTATCTTGGGCAAGCACTTATGGTACATTTCTCTAAGTTTTCTCTTCAATTAATCTCTAGAAATTCAGTGTGTGATCCCAGTGACAGTAGCCTCTGGCTTCTTTAGAGCGACTGCCGACGAAAAATTATCTGACACATATCAAACAAGCAAGAAATGACACTGGACAACATTAATCAAAACTTTCTCATTTCCTGAAGAATTAAGCATTAAATAATTAATTTCAGCACTACAGGCAGCCGTAAAAGAGGCCTCGTGCCTCCCCGCTGGTAAGAATTTGTCCTTGTCTAAAAGACTAGATTGATATATTTATTATTTATCAGATTAATCATCGCCAAGAACATTATAGATTGGCAGCCAAGCCCAGACAGTTATGTTGTAGTGGCCTGTTACTGGAGCTTGGAAAGAACCTGGCACACTAGCAACATTCAGAAAGGGAAGGGGTAGAACAGTTTGCCTCAAGCATTATCAAAAAAAAAAATTAAAAAAAAAAATCGGGGATTCTTATTTATTTATTTATTTTATATATATAAAAAGAAAGATTTGGACAAAGAAGATGTCATTGATTCAGCACCTCAGTGGAGGCTGCTAGCTCCTGGGGTCATTTTTATTTCTGTTTGCTAAGGACTGAAGGAGGCTCTTAGGATGTGGGTCAGAATATCAACTATTCTACGTGAAGCTGCAATCATTAGTTTTAAAACAGAATTTCAGTGGCAGACAGATATAAATCAATTTAACCAGCACGTACAAGAAAAACCACTTCCAACCCTTCATTTTCTTTGTGTTTATCCAAGTACTGTAGCTGTGAGACTGATCTATGGTTTAAGTTTTCCTTTATTTTTGCTAGCTGGCCTTGGTAACAGTAGCAGCATAACTAGAATATTATGCCCTAGGGGATCAGCATGTGAAATCCCAGCAGATTAATAGGTGTTAGACAAAAATAAACTTCATATAATTTTAGCATGTACTCTTTTTTCTCCCCTTCTCATTTTCCTCCCTACTGCTTTCACTCTGCCACTCCGAGTAGTAACATCCTATATAGAATTTTATTTTTGCATCTATGAAATCATAACTTCAGAATCCATAATTTAAGAGTTGTTCCAAATGCCATCCTCTCCTCTGCATCTTTTTCTTTTCTATGATGGGAGAAAGATAAGTGAGATTTCTCATGCTCCACAAGCTTTTTTGGGAGTTTTTCTCTGTGCTTTACTCCTTTAATATCACCTACATGTTATCCTGCAACAACAGAACAGAAGTTGCTATAAGCTTGAATTGTGGGAAGTAATGAAATATTTGTTAAGGATGACTTTGTTTCTACACAGACTGGAAGAACTGGTCTATGAGAGAGGAAATTGCAGGATGGCTGGACTAAATACATCGTTTGTTTTGAAAACTGAGTAAAAAAAAAAAAAAAAAAAAGGATGACACCAAAATCTGGCCTTGAAAAGGCAGAAAAAAAAAAAGAGTCAGTCCAAATTGTGCTACGTTGAATTAGGATAGATAACAAAATGTGTGATAAACATGATGTTAAGATCATTAGAATGTCTACATTAGGTCATTTAGAAGACAAAATCAGCCCAGACATCTACCGCAAAATCAAACCCTGGATACCTCAGTAAGACTAGAAGTCCAAAATAAAAGAATCTCCTGCTATTCTTTACCAGTCTCCACTGTTAAGGGGGTCTCCAGCCTCTAGAGATGAGCTATGAGCTTTGAGTGGTCTTGAGATCTAGAATTCAAAGATTTCCTAAACTGGACTAAAAAAAAAAAAACTTGCATATGATTAGTCTTGATGGATTTTCCTACCATGGGTTTGTCTACCTGCTTCTTTATTTGATGAGAAAGGGAAGGGAAGGGAAGGGAAGGGAAGGGAAGGGAAGGGAAGGGAAGGGAAGGGAAGGGAAGGGAAGGGAAGGGAAGGGAAGGGAAGGGAAGGGAAGGGAAGGGAAGGGAAGGGAAGGGAAGGGAAGGGAAGGGAAGGGAAGGGAAGGGAAGGGAAGGGAAGGGAAGGGAAGGGAAGGGAAGGGAAGGGAAGGGAAGGGAAGGGAAGGGAAGGGAAGGGAAGGGAAGGGAAGGGAAGGGAAGGGAAGGGAAGGGAAGGGAAGGGAAGGGAAGGGAAGGGAAGGGAAGGGGAGGGGAGGGGAGGGGAGGGGAGGGGAGGGGAGGGGAGGGGAGGGGAGGGGAGGGGAGGGGAGGGGAGGGGAGGGGAGGGGAGGGGAGGGGAGGGGAGGGGAGGGGAGGGGAGGGGAGGGGAGGGGAGGGGAGGGGAGGGGAGGGGAGGGGAGGGGAGGGGAGGGGAGGGGAGGGGAGGGGAGGGAGGGAGGGA
The DNA here is from genome assembly GCF_963932015.1 of Anas acuta. Classification (NCBI taxonomy): domain Eukaryota; kingdom Metazoa; phylum Chordata; class Aves; order Anseriformes; family Anatidae; genus Anas; species Anas acuta. The sequence goes on along the minus strand of NC_088980.1, from coordinate 92,335,782 downwards.
AGGGAAGGGAAGGGAAGGGGAAGGGAAGGGAAGGGAAGGGAAGGGAAGGAAGGGAAGGGAAGGGAAGGAAGGGAAGGGAAGGGAAGGGAAGGGAAGGGAAGGGAAGGGAAGGGAAGGGAAGGGAAGGGAAGGGAAGGGAAGGGAAGGGAAGGGAAGGGAAGGGAAGGGAAGGAAGGGAAGGGAAGGGAAGGGAAGGGAAGGGAAGGGAAGGGAAGGGAAGGGAAGGGAAGGGAAGGGAAGGGAAGGGAAGGGAAGGGAAGGGAAGGGAAGGAAGGGAAGGGAAGGGAAGGGAAGGGAAGGGAAGGGAAGGAAGGGAAGGGAGGGAAGGGAAGGGAAGGGAAGGGAAGGGAAGGGAAGGGAAGGGAAGGGAGGGAAGGGAGGGAAGGGGAGGGAAGGGGAGGGAAGGGGAGGGAAGGGAAGGGGAGGGGAGGGGAGGGGAGGGGAGGGAAGGGGAGGGAAGGGAAGGGAAGGGAAGGGAAGGGAAGGGAAGGGGAGGGAAGGGGAGGGAAGGGAGGGAAGGGGAGGGAAGGGGAGGGAAGGGGAGGGAAGGGAAGGGGAGGGGAGGGGAGGGGAGGGGAGGGGAGGGGAGGGGAGGGAGGGGAGGGGAGGGGAGGGGAGGGGAGGGGAGGGGAGGGGAGGGGAGGGGAGGGGAGGGAAGGGAAGGGAAGGGAAGGGAAGGGAAGGGAAGGGAAGGGAAGGGAAGGGAAGGGAAGGGAAGGGAAGGGAAGGGAAGGGAAGGAAGGGAAGGGAAGGGAAGGAAGGGAAGGGAAGGGAAGGGAAGGGAAGGGAAGGGAAGGAAGGGAAGGGAAGGGAAGGGAAGGAAGGGAAGGGAAGGGAAGGAAGGGAAGGGAAGGGAAGGGAAGGGAAGGAAGGGAAGGGAAGGGAAGGAAGGGAAGGGAAGGGAAGGGAAGGGAAGGGAAGGGAAGGGAAGGAAGGGAAGGGAAGGGAAGGGAAGGGAAGGGAAGGGAAGGGAAGGGAAGGGAAGGGAAGGGAAGGAAGGGAAGGGAAGGGAAGGGAAGGGAAGGGAAGGGAAGGGAAGGGAAGGGGAGGGAAGGGGAGGGAAGGGGAGGGAAGGGGAGGGAAGGGGAGGGAAGGGGAGGGAAGGGAAGGGGAGGGGAGGGGAGGGGAGGGGAGGGGAGGGGAGGGAGGGGAGGGGAGGGGAGGGGAGGGGAGGGGAGGGGAGGGGAGGGAGGGGAGGGAAGGGAAGGGAAGGGAAGGGAAGGGAAGGAAGGGAAGGGAAGGAAGGGAAGGGAAGGGAAGGGAAGGAAGGGAAGGGAAGGGAAGGGAAGGGAAGGGAAGGGAAGGAAGGGAAGGGAAGGGAAGGGAAGGGAAGGAAGGGAAGGAAGGGAAGGGAGAAGGGAAGGGAAGGGAAGGGAAGGGAAGGGAAGGAAGGGAAGGGAAGGGAAGGGAAGGGAAGGGAAGGAAGGGAAGGGAAGGGAAGGGAAGGGAAGGGAGGGAAGGGAAGGGAAGGGAAGGGAAGGGAAGGGAAGGGAAGGGAAGGAGGGAAGGGAAGGGAAGGAAGGGAAGGGAAGGGAAGGGAAGGGAAGGGAAGGGAAGGAAGGGAAGGGAAGGGAAGGGAAGGGAAGGGAAGGGAAGGGAAGGGAAGGGAAGGGAAGGAGGGAGGGAAGGGAAGGGAAGGGAAGGGAAGGAAGGGAAGGGAAGGGAAGGAAGGGAAGGGAAGGGAAGGGAAGGGAAGGGAAGGGAAGGGAAGGGAAGGGAAGGGAAGGGAAGGAAGGGAGGGAAGGGAAGGGAAGGGAAGGGAAGGGAAGGGAGGGAGGGGAGGGGAGGGAGGGGAGGGGAGGGGAGGGGAGGGGAGGGAAGGGAGGGAGGAGGGAAGGGAAGGGAAGGGAAGGGAAGGAAGGGAAGGGAAGGGAAGGGAAGGGAAGGGAAGGGAAGGGAAGGGAAGGGAAGGAAGGGAGGAAGGGAAGGGAAGGGAAGGGAAGGGAAGGAAGGGAAGGGAAGGGAAGGGAAGGGAAGGGAAGGGAGGAAGGGAAGGAAGGGAAGGGAAGGGAAGGGGAGGGGAGGGAGGGGAGGGGAGGGAGGGGGGGAGGGGAGGGGAGGGGAGGGGAGGGAGGGGAGGGGAGGGGAGGGGAGGGGAGGGGAGGGGAGGGGAGGGGAGGGGAGGGGAGGGGAGGGGAGGGGAGGGAGGGGAGGGGAGGGGAGGGAGGGGAGGGGAGGGGAGGGGAGGGGAGGGGAGGGGAGGGGAGGGGAGGGGAGGGGAGGGGAGGGGAGGGGAGGGGAGGGGAGGGGAGGGGAGGGGAGGGGAGGGGAGGGGAGGGGAGGGGAGGGGAGGGGAGGGGAAGGGAGATGGAAAGTAAAGCTCAAAAGTTTCAAACCCCCAAACATTCATAAAACAGGAAAAAAATGGTAATCATTATTTTGAAACAATCTAACAACTCTTGCAGAGACAGCTTATATTTTTTATTATATTAAATGGAAAACACAGAGAAAAAAAAAAAAGAAACTATATTTTGCCTTCAGCAATACAACAAGGAATTCAAATATAGTCTTGGTCATTAACCTATGAATATGTTGAATGATGTAAACATTAGATCACTTACTTTGACACATTTTGAGGATGTCCCAAAGCATATGAGTAATTTCAAAAATAAAAAATAAAAATAAATAAATAAATAAAAGTCTTCTTTGGGATTCAAGTTTTCTTCTTGGTGAAGGAAAATTAATCTTCCATCTTCTCAAAAAATATATTTATATACAATTCAGAACTTTAAATTAATAAAAAGAAAAGTAAGAAAAAATAGAGTAGACTCAATTTTTCTGGACCCATCAACCTAAATATACTTAGATATTTTCATTATCTGAACATAGCTGAAGTATTCATGTTTTCCAGGGGAAAAGTGTTTGATATAAGACAGACGCAAATATGTTCACAATGAAACCAGGAATGCAGTCTTTGGAGTGAAAAATTATATTTTTTTATTCAAGGTTGTGTTTGTTTGTTTGCTTACTCATTTTCCTGCTGGCTATAGTTTAAGTTTTTATTTCAGAAAGGCTGAAAATGAAGTGTAGCATTTTCTGATCTGCTTCCAAAAGGAAGGCATGTACACTTTTTCTCAATTTTCTCTGTGCTTCCTGGAAACCCACAGAGCTGTATGTGAAGCAGTATATTTTATGATATGTATATCAGTCCATGAACCCAAGTAAGAGATTTTTCACAAAGGCTATATAAAGAAATTCATTCAGTTTATCCTGAGCAAACGTATAAAGTGTTATAGCTGCATATCAGGCTGCTCTTCTGTAAAAAGAGTTTTATTACCTTACATCACGTACTTGTCACATTTCTCCTCAAAAAAAATAAAAAATAAATAAAATAAAATAAAATAAAATAAAATAAAATAAAATAAAATAAAATAAAATAAAATAAAATAAAATAAAATAAAATAAAATAATAAAAGGTCAACATAAAATACTGTGCTGTGGACCTATGGGATTGTTCACAAACATCTAAAAATATAACTGTGCCCTGTAAAATTAAAACACAGACTCACATAGAACATCTGAGCACGACTGAGTTTCCATATGTATCCCAACAGCCTGGCTTTGAAGAAAGTAGATTAGACACTGGTATCATAGAACCATAGAATCATTAAGGTTGGAAAAGATCTTCAAGATCATCTGGTCCAACCATCACCCTACCACCCATGTCACCCACAAAGCCATGTCTCTAAGGGCCAGGTCCAGTCTTTCCTTGAACACCCCCAGGGATGGTGACTCCACCACCTCCCTGGGCAACCCATTCCAATGCCCAAACCACTCTTTCTGAGAAGAAATGTCTCCTAATTTCTAACCTAAACCTCCCCTGGTGAAACTTGAGGCCATTCCCTCTAGTCCTATCACTAGTTACCTGAATAGGTCGATGTCCAGCTCCCCATACCTTCCTTTCAGGTATCTGTAGAGAACAATAAGGTCTTCCCTGAACCTCCTCTTCTCCAGACTGAATAACCCCAGGTCCCTCAGGTGCTCCTCATAGGACTTGTGTTCCAGGCCCTTCACCAGCTTTGTAGGCCTTCTCTGGACATGGTCCAAGGCCTCGATGTCCTTCTTGTAGTGAGGGGCCCAAAACTGAACACAGTACTCAAGGTGCAGCCTCACCAGAGCTGAATACAGGGGGACGATCACCTCCCTGGTTGTGCTGGTTACACTATTCCTGATACAAGCCAGGATGCTGTTGTCCTTTTTGGCCACCTAGGCACATTGCTGGCTCATGTTCAGGCAAGCATCAAGCCACTCTGCCCCAAGCCTGTAGCGCTGCATGGGGTTGTTGTAGCCAAAGTGCAGGACCTGGCACTTAGCATCTCAGCACCTCATCCCATTGGCCTTTGTCCATTGACCCATCGTGTCCAGGTCCCTCTGCAGAGACTTCCTACCCTCTAGGAGATCAACGTTTCCCTCCAACTTGGTGTCATCTGCAAACTTTCTGAGGGTGCACTCAATTCCCTCATCCAATTCATTAATAACAATATTAAAATGGATGGGCCCCAACACCCGCCACTCAGGAACACCACTGGTGACCGGTCACCAGTTGGATTTCACTCCATTCTCCACTACTCTCTGGGCCAGGCTGTCCAGCCAGTTTTTAACCCAGTAAAGAGTGTACCTCTCCAAGCCATGGGCTGCCAGCTTCTCCAGGAGAATTCTGTGGGAAACCATGTCAAAGGCCTTACTGAAGTGTAAGTGGACTGTGTCAACAGGCTTTCCCTCATCCACTGGGCAGGTCATACAGTCATAGAAAGAGATGAGGTTGGTCAGGCAGGACTTGTAGCACCAAACTCAGATTCAGCTGTTTCTGGGCCGGCATTTGAGATTTGTGCTGGAATCCATGGTCTCAGAGCATGTATCTGGGCTACTAGAAGCAGAAGCAGGAACTTCAGGTGTGTCTAACAGTCCTAGTGCTGCTTGAAAAAGGCCAACAGGACAGAGCACTCTTTTTCTCCTGTGGTGAACATGATAAACAAAAGAAGACATTTAGAGACCTAGATCCAGTAAATCAGCTTAAGCTGAAAAAGAGTAGTAACCAGACCTGTGGCCAGATTTCAGGCCTTGGGGAGAAAAAAAAAAAAAAAAAAAAAAAGTAATTTTACATTCTGAAGAGATATTCACTTCATAACCAAAATAAAGAAAAACAAACAAACAAACAAACAAACAAACAAAAAACACTGAAGCAACAATAAGACATGGCAGCTGATTATTTGTCTGCAGTACACTGAATGTTCTCTTCAGCAAATTTTAAAGGTCACTTCTGTGCAGAAGAGGGCAAATCTACCTATTTGCAACATTCTGGGTAAAACTTCTGAAATTGAAAGCAAGGAACAGAATTTTTAAGGGGGACATAGAGAAAGAGAGAAGAATCATAACTGATGCATGCCTAAACCTTACAGGTGATGGAAGGGCAGGGAAGACTTTTCATAAGGACTAAAGGAAAAGGAACAGTTTTGGTTACAATTTTGAACTCCATTGAACTGCTAGAATCAGACCAAACACTAAGAAGAGGAGATGTTCTGGAAAGATACGACAGATGGAGGGAGAGACTTCTTCATAAGTCTCATGTGGTTACTCTTTTGTGCCCACCCATCTTCATTTCCTTTTGCTTTTATTACCAATTTTTCAGTGTTTTACTTTGTGTTCTGACAAAATCTAGTTCTAGTTCTTACAAACCCATGGTTGTGTGCTTACTTTACTCAGTGCTGTGGTCAAACCCAAACAAACTTCTGGATGATGTAAGATCCTGATATAAATAGCAAAATTTGAGAGAATGAGTGGAGACACTTAGCTGTTAACATCCACCAATAAATGAAAGTACTATACATCAGTCATTGAAGCAGGTACTAGAACCATATCTTCTGTAACCACTGTTCTGTAGAATTATACCCCGTAAGGATTTATTACTTTATGCAAAGTGGAACAGATGGGAAATTTTAAAATAAACAAATCAAACTTCTAGAGTATCTCCTTTAGGGTAGTTAAATCATATCTATGAGAGCTGGAACATGTGAGCTCAAATGCTTTCAAGACCAAATTGATTGTCTGCTTTTCATACACTAGGTGACAGCTTTCACCAGTGGTCCATTGATTGATAGTCTCTGACCACCACCTACATTTCCAGTTGTGATACACAAGGGGAAGATGAGTCCAAAGTCAGAAGACACCACAATAATACTAGGGACTAATCTTTAGGGAGGCCTCTTGCCATGTGTCATCTTTGAGCCTTTGGGCTGTGAACTTGGCACTTGGATGTGCACAAGTCGATGGGGCCGGATGGGATCCACCAAAGGGTACTGAGAGAACTGGCAGAGGAGCTACTCTGCCAAGCCACTATCCATCATTTATCAGCAGTCTCGGCTATCGGGGGAAGTCCCAGTTGACTGGCGACTAGCAAACGTGACGCCCATCTACAAGAAGGGCCGGAAGGCAGACCTGGGAAACTACAGGCTTGTCAGTTTGACCTCAGTACCAGGGAAGCTCATGGAGCAGATCCTCTTGAGAGTCATCACGCAGCAATTGCAGGGCAAGCAGGCAATCAGGCCCAGTCAGCATGGGTTTATGAAAGGCAGATCCTGCTTGACAAACCTGATCTCCTTCTATGACAAAGTGACAGGCTGGGTTGATGAGGGAAAGGCTGTGGATGTGGTCTACCTTGACTTCAGCAAGGCTTTTGACACCGTCTCCCAGAGTATTCTCCTCAAGAAACTGGCTGCTCTTGACTTGGACTGGCGCACGCTTCATTGGGTTAGAAACTGGCTGGATAGCCGGGCCCAAAGAGTCGTGGTAAATGGAGTCAAGTCCAGTTGGAGGCCAGCCACAAGTGGCGTTCCCCAGGGCTCTGTGCTGGGGCCAGTTCTCTTTAATATCTTTATTAATGATCTGGATGAGGGGATCGAGTGCACCCTCAGTAAGTTTGCAGATGACACCAAGCTATGCGGGTGTGTCGATCTGCTCGAGGGTAGGAAGGCTCTGCAGGAGGATCTGGATAGGCTGCACCGATGGGCTGAGGTCAACTGCATGAAGTTCAACAAGGCCAAGTGCCGGGTCCTGCACCTGGGGTGCAATAACCCCAAGCAGAGCTACAGGCTGGGGGATGAGTGGTTGGAGAGCTGCCTGGCGGAAAAGGACCTGGTAGTGATGGTTGATAGTCGGCTGAATATGAGCCAGCAGTGTGCTCAGGTGGCCGAGAAGGCCAACAGCATCCTGGCTTGCATAAGAAACAGTGTGACCAGCAGGGCTAGGGAGCTGATCATCCCCCTGTACTCGGCTCTGGTGAGGCAGTACCTTGAGTACTGTGTTCAGTTTTGGCCCCCTCGCAACAAGAAGGACATCGAGGTGCTTGAGCGGGTCCAGAGAACGGCGACGAAGCTGGTGAGGGGTCTGGAGAACAAGTCCTATGAGGAGCGGCTGAGGGAGCTGGGCTTGTTCAGCCTGGAGAAAAGGAGGCTCAGGGGTGACGTTATTGCTCTTTACAGATACCTTAAAGGAGGCTGTAGCGAGGTGGGGGCTGGTCTGTTTTCCCACGTGCCTGGTGACAGGATGAGGGGGAATGGGCTTAAGTTGTGCCAGGGGAGTTTTAGGTTGGATGTTAGGAAGAACTTCTTTACCGAGAGGGTTGTTAGGCATTGGAACAGGCTGCCTGGGGAAGTGGTGGAGTCACCATCCCTGGAAGTCTTTAAAAGACGTTTAGATGTAGAGCTTAGGGATATGGTTTAGTGGGGACTGTTAGCGTTAGGTCAGAGGTTGGACTCGATGATCTTGAGGTCTCTTCCAACCTAGAAATTCTGTGTGATTCTGTGTGTGATTGGTCTGTGTTGCATTCAGGCCTCCTGTTCTATTTGGAAGCCTCCCTACCGGTTTTCATGCTGCAAGCACCCTGTTTGCTGTCTGTCTCAGGACATGAGTACAAGATATATTGACTTTGGCAGCAAAGACAAATTAAAAAGCTCTTTCTCCCAAGCAGTTGTTCTCACACATTAGTTCATTGCCTATGCCATAGTGCTTGAACAACACTTTCAGAGGCCACACTGTATATCAGTTCATTGCAGTTATTTGAGTTATAAATAATCTTCTTAAGGTTATTTTTTAACTTGCATCAGTTTGGTGTATATTGATTTGCTACACATAAAAATAATTGAACAGAGCCATCACATACAACATGTCATCAGGGTACAGGCTGAGGAAGTAAATGCTCTGGAGCTGGCTTTTCTGAGAAAATGAATGGTGCATCCTGTGATGCCAACCTCTCACCTTGTTCCACTTGGCATTTTCAAATCATCCTTGGAAGAGCAGACTTTCTTCTCATGAAGGAACTCTCCTTCCTCCTCTTGTGAAGACTCAAGGAGAAGTAAAGCACAATAGATAGTAAAGGATAAACCAGCAGCCAGCCTCTTTTTTTACCTGCTACACCATTTTTGAAGAATGGGTACTCTTAAAGCTAAATCAAAATAGAAAAATTGTAGAGCTTTCCTCTCAATCATAAACTCAGAAATGTAAATACATTCCAGCAGTAAGACTGACATTTATTTATTTTTTTTTAATAGTAGAAGGACAGAGTAAATATTTGTGCCTGCTGCATAAATAATTTGATATGGTTTTAAGTATTGAGAATGTAGCAGTGTCTTTCAAAGCTGATATGAAGCACTGGCTGTTCAGCAATAATGAAATCTTAAAAGCTGATAAATGTGAATTTTGGTAGCCAAATAGGTGGCTTCTGTTTCCTAAACAAACCAAAACTATGAAACTGGGGCGGACAGACAGATGCATTTCCCTTTTTTTCATCTTAATGAGAGCTGATACTGTTCTTTAACCACCTATTTGTCTGGTGTAAAAATAAATAAATAAATAAATAAATAATGTTAAATATGTCTCAAAGCCAGAGGAAAAGCAAGAAAAACATACCTTTGCAAGAATTTGAAAAATATGATGATATCAATCTTCACTACAGAAATCATGTTGTTAATGTTACTATGTCATCAAGAACTCACATACATATGGCAGGACAGTTTACCATGTTTGAGCCTCATAATTTTTTTTTCCTTTTTTTCTCCCTCCAGTACTTGCCTTCATGTGTCTAACAACTTTCTGTTCCTCTCAAGACTTCAGGTTTTTTCCACTTGCACATGAAATGAATGGCTGCCATTTCTGAAAGTAACCCGAGTCTAGGGATTATCCCACCCTGAAACACCAATAGCAGCTCTCTCAGTCACAGTCCATTGAACATTATTAATTTATGATCACATCTTGCTGTGCCTTAGCCACTTGCACTCTTTCTCTGAATTATTCTACAACAGAAAGCCTGCCTGCTGCAGAAAATACTACAAAGTAGGATAACATCCTGCTGAGACACTATTTGCCAGGTAATGGGGAAGTATGCCACCTCAGAGGGACTGCAAAGTTTTCTTTCTGACTCTTACTTTTTTATTTATTTATTTATTTATTCATTCATTCATTCATTTATTTATTTATTTATTAAATTTTATTTATTTATTTTTATTTTGCAATAAGTAAAGGTAAAGAAGGAACAGAGGTGATTTATTTTAGCATTTAGACATCCAAGTGTTATCATTTCCCTTTGAAATAATTTTGGCTTTAGAATGTTCCAACACAATAATAATAAGCCTCTGGTCTTCAGATAAAGAGGTACCAACACAAAAGGCATTTGCAAATCTACCTCTTGTACCTGAAAGTCAAAAGTAACATTCAGGCTCTTAAAATAGCCAAATCAATGAATTTTCAATGCACTTAAGATTGAAAATCCACACAGCTATATGGTATTTTCAGCATTGCTTTTCAAATTTGCAAAACCCTTAAATAAGAAGCAACATAGGAAAAGGGCTACTTGATCATTTGTTAAACAAATATCAAAGATATGCATACTAATGCCAGAAGGAGTGCTTTTGGGTGTTCTATTTACAGAATTGTAATTACATTTGCTGTTTGAATTGGCCCTCCAAAGAATTAAAAATAAGCAGCTATGGCTTTTTATTGCTATCCAGTGTTCCCTGGTGGCTCCACTCTGAATGTTCTGACTGGCAATTGTTCCAGGCTCACTTGTGCCAGTAACGCATTTGTTAATTAGGCTAAGAGTACTACAAAAACCACAACACAAGCCTCTTGTCAGCATATGCTGATCTAACCTCTTGAAAGGATGGTTATTTAAATAAATGCCTTTTGAGTTTTTGCTATTTTTTTCTAAAATGTAAATATTCCCCTAAATATTATCTATGCTGGTTTAAATTTTCATGGGATCAAATATTTGTTTAATTCTTGTTTTCCGTGTTCCCTTTTCCACTTCAGTGTGCTCTTCTCCCCTAATATTCTGCATGTACAAGAGTGAAGTCTTTAAAACAAAGGTTTTTTGACAGTCTAGTCCAAATAGCTTTCAGCACCTATATTTCTAAGTAATGTCAGACTGGTGTTCTGCAAAAAGTGGGTTGGACCACCACTAAGAACATGACAACAACCCCACAGACACAGTGGAGAGTAAAAGAACAATCTACGGTGGAAGCTCACTTTCTTAAAAAAATAAAAAATAAAAATAAAAAATTACATATTAAGCTACTCTGAATAGCTCCAGCCATTTAGGTTTAAAAAGAGGTGAACTTAATTGGACTGTGACTTCATTACTGGTTTGAGAATGACCTGGCCACAATCCCTCACTGTGCAGTTCATCAGTCCTTTTTAATAATTTTCACATGTCAAAAGACTCCTGCCAACTTTTTAATCTGCAAGCCTATTTTCAAACCATTTTCTACAGTCCTTTATGGGTAAAAGCTTTAAGTTATGGGGGTATAGCTTGACAAAACAAAAATAGGGAGCTCAGGCCAAGAGGAAATCTGCAGAAACTAGAAGCACCACTGGCTTTCACTTTTGGGACTAGACCCAAATACCATTTACATTTTAAAGAAAAATTCATTCAGGGAATACCTTTAATTTTTGTTTTAGAAGATAAAACACCAAAAGTTTAGTAAATGGAAAGGAGTTTAGACTGACTGTGACCCTTAACTATATTTTATGTGGACTTCTTAAAATGAAAGAACCTTTCTCTTTTCATTTCATGGAATATAGCACTCAGCATTTAATCAGAAGATTCCCTCAAGCATTTTTTATCATCTCAGACAATAGTACTCATTAGCACACAAGTAGACAAAAGTTAGTAATCTTGATTTCGTATACAACAAAATATTTGAAATAAAAAGATGTCCATCTGCCCAACAGAAATAACGTGATCCACTTGGAAATCATACAGCTGTTTTTAGGAAGGTTCTCTGTTTTGGTTATCTGCCCGAGTAGGTACTGAGGGCTGGGGTTAAAATTTGATTTTCTCTAAAAACTTGATTTTCTCTAACTGCCTGCTTTGCCTTTGGATAAGAAGAAGAAGTATCTGAAATATTGGCTGAAGATGGAAGGAAATGAAGAGAAATATACTTTAAACCTTCATTTTACTCTAAGGATCATGGTCCACAGATGTACCTTTTTTTTTCAGATGCATTACAAAAATATTTCAGATAAGAAGTGGTCAATTGTTAACAGCGGATACTAGAGCTTCTCAAATTGTAACATACATGAGGCAATGGAAGTAGAATTTCTGAATGTAAATTTTCAGTTTGATTCCCCCAAATCCATTTTGAAATTAAAAAGACTTAAATTTCAGAATACTTTCCTTGGGGTGAATAGTGAAGAACAGGCCTGCTGTGTTCTGGTGGGACACGTTGCTGACACAGTAGGAGTGAACTTGAGGAGTCTATTTTGTGTGCCAAAATGAGATTAGTATTTCAAAGACTATAATTTTAGAATAAAGAATTTACATTCAATAGATTTAAATGTATAAAAAGATGTCAATTAGGACCAACAGGCAAGATCTATCAGGACCGACAGGCATGTAAAATCTGTTGGTAAAAACCTCTAGGAAGAGTTTAACAGAGCAAGGAAAACAGGAGCCAACATCTCCAGAAGATAATATTTTTAGAGCATTGCAGCACTGCTCGTTTAACATCAGAAATAACTGAATAAGAATGTCACCATCAAGATTCCCTGTCATGGTCGTTTCCCAGTGTCCCAGCAGAAGGTAATTCATTTTAGGACAGCATAGAGGAGATTTTGCCTGTACTGCAGAAAAACCCATGACAGGCAGATTGCTAATCCAAGCTAGTTGGGAGGGAGATGGAAAAAGGTACCAGCATCACTCCTCCAGCCCTGATACAGCTCAGCATTTGCTCCTCAGCACGTTAGTTGAGCCCATGTTTTACCTAGAACCAATGTCCCTGATTTAAGTTAGCTCAGGTGATACTACATTTCACTGCATTACAGAAGCTGAAGAGGAAACACTCTAAAATATACTTGGTGTGGAAAATATGTGGAGGAAAATATGGAGGAAGCCCATGTGCAGGCCTCACAAGACATATCCTCTGATAAATTCACAAAATGACATAGATGACCAGGAACTGAGATTCTGAACTACAATGAAACATAACACGTTGAACATCAAAGTGCCAGCTAACTTATTAACTTGTGCTGTGAAACATGAAGCAGAAATACAGAAAATATTTGTCTTCACTGAAAATACATGATGAACATTTCATTTCAGAAAGGAGAGTTATAAATGTTTACACAATTCACTTGCATGTTTGAGCACTTATGAACAAGCAGTGTAGCAGCATTACTAACTCTTCAAATTCTGGTCTTTGATATTTGTTTTTTTTTCCTTAAAGTTTAATTGCGGTATGAACTGAGTTTCCAGATTAGGATTTTTTCCCCTTGCTTTTGGCAGAGACTTTAGGTGTCTGTCAAACAGGAAGGTCTGGGAAAGAAAAGAATGGTCAAAGAAGCTCCAGGGACCATCTTTTAACTTCTTTTAAACATTTTTGCCATCCAAACTTCATAGTGATCATTCCAGTCCACAGCAGTCGTTCTGCTAGTCAACCAGACTCACCTTGTTTCCTGGCAAATTCACCCCTACTTGATGATAAATTCTGGTATTGACTTCTGTTTCTTCCACAGAATGTTATTTTTTGTTCCAGGGTAAGTAACAGGATTTAACATCAATACCTGTGGAAGCAAAAAGTGTTTCTTTGTTTGTTTGTTTTTTTCCCCACTGCATGATTTTTTTTTTTTCAAAGAAGAATCCTACAATGATTTAGAAACCTAACCAGTAGGAGGAATTGAAAAATCACCTTTGAAAACCTCAGAAAGACTGAGGAAGGCCAACATAACATGAATAGACACTTGCAAATGGTAGCATTATAGATTTGTGGGAGGCATTTACCATAACTACTTGTCAATATTTTCAATATGTCACATTTGCCAATGTTTTCTTCCATCCTGACTGATTGTTATAGCAAACCTTTCAATATCTTCATAAATTAAACGAAAATGTTTAGTAGTATAATGGTACTATTCAGGATGTTAAAACCATAGTTGGTTGAGTATGTGGAGACAGCAGTAGCAATACCAAGTAAGGAAAAAATAAAATGGAAGACAAAATTCAGTCTTGAAAAAAATGCAAAATAACCAAGATGAGGAGGAATATGATTCTACCTATACATATGCATAGTGATGGGCTTTCAATTATCTATTTCAATATAGAAAAGTAATCATGGAGTCTTCAGGGATCATTCTCAAGAACATGAGCTCAGTGCTCAGTAACAGGCAAAAAGACAAGTAGAACATAAGAAATTATTTGCAAAAGAATAGAGAACAAAACAACAAGCATTACACCTCTGCCTTTTGCTTAAAACCACAAAGAACTTGTATCTTTAGCATTGGCCACAATGTCGGCCACTCATTCTGAATAATTATGTCGCAGAACAAGTACAGATAAGGATGATCAGAGATTCAGAATTACCTCCATATGGTTGAATAATCAGATTGAATACTCGGGTTCTGCAATATGAAGGGGACAAAAAAAAAAAAAAAAGTCATTCAAAAATGCCAGTAACACAAGTAGGGAAAAGTTGTTTACAGTTTCTAATAAACAGATGAACTAGGGGGTTCACAATGCACCATTGGGGAGAAGACTCAAAAGCAAAAATGAACATTCCTTTCCAAAGAGTGCATCGTTATTTTGTATAAAATAGCATATGCAATAATGCAAGGAATTCATTGCCACTGCATGTTGCAGATGCCAAAAGGATGTATGGTTTCAAAACCAAAGGTATATAATTCTGTCTCAGGAAGTTCCTGACTCACTGGTCCTCAGAAATATTCTGAAGGAAAGAGCCAGCTGTACTTGCTTTAGTTTCTTCTTCATTTACCCAGCATCTACTAATGTTACTGCTGAGACTGAAAACTGAGACAGTCTTTTGATGCCTTTGTGGGTTTTGCAACTGTGAGTGTTAATCCTTTAATTTTTTTGGTTCACTCTGTCTTCTTAAGCATATTTAATTTTATATTTATGGGCCTAATTGAAAGTTGGCGAATGAAGCCTAGTTTCTTTTGAAGTCAATAGGAATACTAGACTCACTTTTTCCCCTTTATGTTGCAGGAACCACTTCTATTTCTCACATCTAAATTTACACCACATGAAGTGATGTGAGTAACTCAGATTCCTAAATACATCTTACATTCTCTTCAGTCCCCTGATAATGCTTCTATCAGGGAAGATCTCCACTCCTCATGATCATGTTTGAAATAGCACCGTGTACCTTAAGACTCAAAGGTTCACCTTTGTAGAGGTCTTTTCTAGCTTGATCACTTCAGAGGAGACCCAAGACAAATTTATTTCTATAGCAACTATGACAGGATATTTGAGACATAAGGAGTATGATTCCTTCGTACTGGGGTTACTGAGGTGTAACACTTAAGAGTTTGTGGTTTGAGCAGGAATAGTCCAAAGAGCACTCCTGATTTTCTGGATTTGCAGAGCAGCCTATTGAGAAAATTTCATGACTTCCTCATCAATCAAGATGTTCCATATTTTTATAACTTTAATTATACAGATAATTAGTTCAGTCAAACTCCGCTAGAGATATTTTTATCATTAGAGATGACAGATTACAGATACTGGGCAGGTTTTTATTTGAATATCCTATGAAGATGGTTTTCAGTTTACAAATTTTCTTGTATTTGCTTTCAAGTTAAAAGTAACTTTCAGGTTTTGCTGAACTATTAAATGCATTCTTTGTATTTTGGTTTAAACATGTCTTGCAAAAGCTATATTCAGTGCATATTTTAGGAACATTTTGGAAGTTGCAGTTTGGTTTGTGTCAAGCTGAACAGAGCTCCTTCAAGACGACACACCTAAGAACAATTTGATTGACCAGCAGAAATTACCAGAAATTACTCTATTCTAATTTATGGGTCAACTGAAACTTCTTTTACTGCTTTCAACCTTTTCCTTACAGTTTCCTTCTCATTATTCCAGAAAATCACAGGAAATCTTACAAGCAAAGGCACAAAAAGTAGTTTATTGAACAAAACTTTCTCTATTAGATATATCCTTTTGTTGCTGTTTTGCATTCTTAGGCCCTAAATCTATCTGTCTACATATAATATTAAATAAAAAAAAAAAAGAAAAAGTTTTTTTTTAAATGATTGATGATGTCTTTTAGGAAATTTTCTTCAGATCAAAGTATTCATTTTTAATATTCCTCACCTGCATGTGGATCTGTGTTTCTTGCTTAGAGGCATGAGTGCCATCTATGGAACAGTGACTAGTAGATATTTACTTGAATGTTGAGAAATAAGGAGTTTTGTCTCTGTTGTCCCAAGAGTCTGCTTTGTCTCTTTAACAAAAACTGCTCTTGCTATTCAGTTTATGTGTCACAACAAATTCAGTAATTTTCCACAAGTGGAGGTTTAACATAAGTAAACAAGTGTCATTACAGTTTTAAGCAGAGAACACAGAGGTAATGATATTGATATTTGTTCAAAGACTGTGATGATGTTTTAATTTAAAATTAACTGTATATGCCTGATGTTTCAGCAGTGAAATCAGCAATCTATAATTTTTTCCACTGTGCATTAAATCTTAAAAAGGAATAAAAAAACAAGCAGAAAACTTCCTCACACCCCTCCCCCCCTTAATTCCCACCCTATAAATAAGAACATTTCATGATGGGCTATTTATGTAATGATTTTTCTTTGATCTTCCTGTCTAGTCTTTAATAAGACATATAAATGTATTGAATATTTCAGTTCCGTCTCTATCATAAAAGCTTTCCTCTCCATTCCATTTCTTTCCTTGTTTCCTTTTTGTCTGATGGTAACCACTTTCTGATGATGAAAAGGATTTTAATTGAGGCACTAGGAGTAAATTTGTAATCCTTTATGTGAAGCCTTTCTTCCAGTTACGTATCTTTAAGTTGCAAATATATCCAGCTCATAATTTAAAATGTAATTGTACTTTGTATGGAAAATACAGGCATGGAAAGCAGAGGGCACCCTATCACATGCTAACTCTTCTATAATAAAAAGAAAGGGAAAAACAAAAAAAAAAAAGAACAAGAGAATAAATAAGAGAATAAAAGAATAGAGAAGAAAAAAAAAAAAAAGGAGAAAGAAAGGAAAGGAAAGGAAAGGAAAGGAAAGGAAAGGAAAGGAAAGGAAAGGAAAGAAAGGAAAGGAAAGGAAAGGAAAGGAAAGGAAAGGAAAGGAAAGGAAAGGAAAGGAAAGGAAAGGAAAGGAAAGGAAGAAAGGAAAGGAAAGGAAAGGAAAGGAAAGGAAAGGAAAGGAAAGGAAAGGAAAGGAAAGGAAAGGAAAGGAAAGAAAGGAAAGGAAAGGAAAGGAAGGAAAGAAAGGAAAGGAAAGGAAAGGAAAGGAAAGGAAAGGAAAGAAAGGAAAGGAAAGGAAAGAAGGAAGGAAAGGAAAGGAAAGGAAAGGAAGGAAAGGAAAGGAAAGGAAAGGAAAGAAAAGAAAAGAAAAGAAAAGAAAAGAAAAGAAAAGAAAAGAAAAGAAAAGAAAAGAAAAGAAAAGAAAAGAAAAGAAAAGAAAAGAAAAGAAAAGAAAAGAAAAGAAAAATAATGAAAGAACGAAAGGAGCAAAAAGGAACCTGCTTAGGTCAATCTAAAAAAAAAACAAATATTTGTGATCACAAATGAAACATTTCCAATCTCATAATGGGTAGATTGCTTGGTTTTATTACTAACCATGCAAAGCAAGACCTCATCAAAAAAAAAAGCACTATGCAGAGTTCCCATCTTTCCATTAAATAATTTCAAAAAGCATTTTCCCCCCCTTCTTTCCACTGAAAGAACCCATTTTGCAAGATGATTTAGCTCAAAATCTGCTGGGAGTAACCCTTGACATAAAGTCATATTGTGTTGGAGTTTAGTCCTAAATTCATACATCAATTATTTACTGTCAACGCAGATTGTATAAGTGTAGAAAATTACTAGGAATGATATTTTCTCTCAGGCAGAAAGAATGTGATACAGCGGATACATCCCACCTAATGTGCTGTCCCACTGTCCACAGGCCAGAATTATTTATGCATTAGAAAACACTGTGCCAGGGCAAAAATAAGAGGAGAGAGAGAGAGACAGACACATTATTTTAAACCTTTCATAACATCCATAAATATTTCATAACAAATAAATAAAGATGTTGGGCTTGTTTGGAGGACAGCTGTAGCTGCATGGTTCAGTGCTTTGCAAAGCTCCAGAGACCCCACGCTTACCCCTCAGTTAAGCCCCTATTTCTTTTAATCATCCACTTAGTGCATTGTGGGTAGGGGATATCTTCAGGTGAGTTGAAAAGCTGGAGGTTATGTATGGGGATACAACTTTTTATTTTAGATTGTTAAAGCAAACAACAGAATGAGAGTTTCTCTATAAGGCTGTGCTCAGTTATTTTGTCTTCTGTCATTTCAAATTTTTCGTGTATCAGGGAAATGACTGTTTTGTTCCAAACATTATTAAAGGGTTTCCCTACACTTTATTTATTTTATTTTATTTTATTTTATTTTATTTTATTTTATTTTATTTATTTTATTTTATTTTATTTTATTTTGTAAATAGCCATTTTTAATAGGTTAAAATACATTTCATGCTGCATGTGGAGAAATTATGTTTAAACTAAAGGGAAACAGATCTTTGTGTTTCTGCACTGCCATAGAGGAGTTCTAGGCTTAAAACTGATTTTAGGAGCTTTATTAGTTTGCAGTGCTGGCTTGAGGTACTGCACATCACATCACTGTCGTGCACCCATTCAAAGTGTACTGAGGTATGGGGTATGTGAGAATAGTCCTCATGTATGGAAGAGTCAGATACCCCAGAGTAAGGCCTAATATCCTACGTAAAGTTGCTTTTATAGGGAAGTAGCAATGGATTCCTGATTTAGCTGATAGGACAAAATGAACAAACAAAAACAAAACCAAAACAGAATAGAAGGCTGGAGTAGATCCAAACAATTTTAAGTCTCACAGTTACATTTTGGAGTACTTTATACTGTAGCCTCTGGAAAAGTGGACATATCCTTTAAATGGTATGACATTGATTTGTGTGTTTTTTGGACTGCGTCATGTCAGATCTTAGAATATATGCCTTCCATCCACAAAAGGCAAGTGTGGGAAGTAGCATTAAAATGTCCTCATTGCTGATGGTGCAGATGTTCCTCAGGACAAATGTTTTCTCTGTAGCTAGAGCCTACAGCACTGAATCAGCCATCAGTCTCCTCTTCAGGGGCCACAGTCTGCCTCCAGAGACTTTCTTAGGTCTGATTTATTCATCACCTGATATTCTACATTCAAATTGAGTTTGAGCGGTTCTTTGCTAAGCCTTCTGTGGCAGCACTGCATTGAAATGTGAGCTGATAAATGCAGATAACTCTGACTCAGGTCTTCGGAGTGGCCTCCATTTATTTGGGGGATACGTAACCTTATTTCAGGCCTTCTAGACAGTGAAAACACTTGCTTGTAAGAGCTAATGCACCTCCAAGCTCCTGTTAGACTTAGAAGAAAGTGTTCAAACGTCCTGAGGCACAATGTTAAATGCCACATCTAATCTCTGAGGTGTCACCATGTAGAATCTCTGCCCCTCCATAGGCTAGTGCACAAAAGGCTGTGATATGACATTCACTTGACCTCTCTGGGGTCACCACCAGAATGGATATTGCTGACCATTTCCCTGTGCTGTGAAAGCATAAGGACTGACACCTGCTTACGCACTCTCCTGGGAGGATGTCCAGCTATAGATAGAAAACTACAAAACTTGTAGAAGTACCAAGTTAAACACATACCTGGTAGCAGAATGTTCCTGTGAGGTTGAAAGATACTCAGTGGAATATGAACTGGCAATAAAATGTTCATAGTGATTTTGATGTCCCTACACAGATGCTGACAGATCCAAGAGTGGGGAAATCTACACAAGTGGAATATCATGTTCAGGACATCTAGCTGACAAACTGGAGAGAGACCACAGAAGTACAACAAAAAGTGAGCATAATTTTAAAGGGACAAACCTAGGAGGGAAGATTCTGGTCACCTAAACTGCCTGTGTAAAACAAGATGTAGAACAGCACAGAATTGTTTGAACAGGAGATGGATTTCATCTTAAAAATAAAAAAAAAATAAAAAAAAAAAAAACAAAGATCAAATAAAATTGAAAACTTGCCTTTGAAATTGTATGTGGATTCTCACAACAACAGTGTGAAAATTTGTCCTAGAAATTAACTCCCACTTCACTGGAAACAACTCAGCTTGAGTTTGAGTTTTCAATTTCCATTAAATCATACTATACATGTGTCGTGGTTTAACCCGGCCGGTAGCTAAACACCACACAGCCGTTCGCTCACCCTCCCCCCTCCCTCTCTGGACGGGGAGAGAAATGGAAAGTGAAGCCCGTGAGTTGAGATAAAGACAGTTTAATAAGACAGGGAAAATAATAATAACAAAAATAATAATAACAATAATAATAATAATGATACAATAGTGATAATATGAAAGTAATAATAGTATGTACAAACAAGTGATGCACAATGCAATTGCTCACCACTCGCTGACCGATGCCCAGCCTAACCCCGAGCAGTCCGGCCCCCTCCCCCCGGCTAGCCACCCCTATATATTGTTTAGCATGACGTCAGATGGTATGGAATACCCCTTTGGCTAGTTTGGGTCACCTGTCCCTGGGTCTGTCCCCTCCCAGCTCTTACTGCACCCCCAGCCTGCCCGTTGGCAGGACAGAGCAAAAGGCTGAGATGTCCTTGGCTTAGTATAAGCACTGCTCTGCAACAATTAAAGCATTGGGGTGTTATCAGCACTCTTCTCATCCTAAGCCAAAACACAGCATTCCACCAGCTACTAGGAAGAAAATTAATTCTGTTCTAACTGAAACCAGGACAACATGTATATCTGTGAGCTAACTGAAGAGCCTCTTACCATTGTTGGCCCTAAATGCTCATGAACTTACTCTGACAGAATAAGAAGTTTCTAAATTTTGCTTTGGGCTTCCAATGTTATCAGCAGATAGTCTGAACTCTGGATGTTAAATTGGGAGCAGTTTTCCAAAAATATCTCCACTAGTGCTACATGCAGAGATAATACGACCTTTCAACTTACATTTAGTACCTGCTTTGTATACTAAATGCCTAAAAGTACTAAAAGTACCTGTAAGGACTGAGTCCTTTTATTCAAGAGCTGAATTCATATTCATAATTCATATTCAGCATATTCAGGCACTAGTAAAAGAATAAGGTTTTTTAGATGTTACAGTGATCTAGAGAAAGGTAAACAATTAATGGCAGAAAAATCTGGAAGAGAATAAGTACAAACAAAAATATATAAGTAAAACAGGACATATCTTCATATATTGAAGTATTCTGAAAAATGGATGTACATTCCTACCTCAAATAATTTCTATTTGTCTTTTACTTAAATTTACATTATGAAAGTACAGTTCCTCTTTTGTTGGAGAGTTTCTCATTTCATATTATATAAAACTACCATGATGTCCTGACAGTTGTTTACACTTCTACAGTTGAAGGGTTTTAAGGATAAAGTAAAAAAAAATAAAAATTAAAAAATAAAAAAAAATAAAAAGTGTTTAACGAGAGGTGTGGTGGTGCCTTATTTTTTAGTATTAACTGAATTTTCATGTCTGGGAGTTAATTTGGAATAGCAATACAATTTTTAAAGTAAAATAATAGCACATATATATTTTAAAAGTTATATAATTTTTAAGTGTCTGAAGCCAAAAGGGAAAGCTTCTTGACAAATCCAAGGGACTAGCCAAAAAAAAATCCCTACCTTTTAGAAGAAATATTATCATGTGATCTTTCTTATTTTCTTCTATCTTGAAAACTTTTATATTATACAAGCTTAACCTACTTAAAATGAGCATTCTTTCTGCTCAAATAAGCTTTACATATTGATACTGAAATATCATTAAATTTGTAAGATTTTTTTGTTTGTTTGTTTTTTCACCTGGGGAGAGAATTTTTGTCATCACCAGAGTTTTCCGAGGCAAACAAATTGAGAAAATTGTTAAGTGAAGATGTAGAAAAGCACCACAATGGATACAAAAATTCTGTTTGTTGCATTCTGTATTTTTAATTGATTTCCTGCCTGTTTCTAAACTTTTTTAAAGAAAAGTCAGGCAAATGATAGCCTCCTACATATTTCCTATCTTCTGCCTTCTCAGGAAACAGAAATTATGTTGAGAACCTGCAAATATTCTGTGTAATTTTGATGAATGGAAAAATCCGTGTTCTTTGCTGGAAACAACTAGAGAGATTACTTGTCTGAAAATCTGTGGTTTGTTTTTCGTTTGTGTGTTGTTGTTTTGTTTCATTTGTTAATTCAAATATTCTGAACTCACTGACTCTGGAAATGTCTTCTGATTGGAAAAACTAAGTGGAGATTAAGAATTTCAGAAAGCATCCTTAATTCCAACCAGTAGTTCACAACTCAGTCAAGATTTAAATTTGATCCAGAACTTGGACGTTCTTTTTCTTCCTTTTGAATGATGGACCGAACAGTGATCTTATACAGAAAGTGTTTCTTCAGAAAATGGCCAGCAAGTTATGCTGACATTTTTAAGATTGTTTTAGTTCTGTTGCAGAAATGAAGTAAAGGAATAGTATTTCTGTCACTTTCTAAAGTGAATAAATTATTTTTAGAAGGAAAAAAAAGGACAGAAAAATAGAAGAGGAAAGAGAGAAAGAGAGAAAGAGCAAAAGAAAAAGAAGGAAGGAAGGAGGGAAGGAAGGAAGGAAGGAAGGAAGGAAGGAAGGAAGGAAGGAAGGAAGGAAGGAAGGAAGGAAGGAAGGAAGGGAGGGAGGGAGGGAGGGAGGGAGGGAGGAAGGAAGGAAGGAAGGAAGGAAGGAAAGAGAAAGGAAGGAAGAAAGAAGAAAAAGAAAAGAAAGAAAGAAAAAAATATTGTTAATGTATGACAATTATTACAATTGTTAATGTAATACATTGTTAATGGAATTTCTCTAATTTCAGAAATTATATCAATCTTCATTTAAAGCACTGCATCTGCAGTATTTTAAATGCTGCTATGTTATCCCACCATTTTGCAGCTAAGAATGGCAGCCTTTTTGTTTGTTTTTCTTTTGTTTTTCATGCACTGATGACCTTCAACACTAGCAGAAAACTGATTTTTTATATTTAGAAACTCATGAACAAAAGGTCTTTTCTTGGTATCCTTTTTCACAGGACCCATGCATTTAAAACACTGTAGGCTTCATTTCATTTTATGCTGACTGGGGTGTTTACTATTGTCATGTTATTAACCTTGCTTTAAGACGGCTTTTATAACATCAGTATTAGAGTTTATTACTAGCCTTAGCTGTGATATACAGTTCATGGCCTTATTAAAAGATATGTCCTGCCCTTGGATTTCCCTGGAATCAGTTTAAATAATATAGAGGAGGTTTTGCAGAAAGAAAAAAAAAAAAAAAAAAAAAAAAAAAAAAAAAGTACACTTTTCCCTTTTGAACCATCAAAAACCATGGACATATATATGGGTGTCCTTTAGCCTTCTCTGTACCAGGAGAAGTTTTAATAAGCTAGCAACTGACAACTATTACCTGTTTTTTCATCCCTTTTTTATGAGTTTGTTGGTTTTCAGATTATTTTCCTATGGATAAATCACCACATAACACTTCAGAGTTGCCTATATTTCTATCCTCCTTTGGCCAGACAAGCTGAGAAACACAGCAAGCATAAAGAGAATATATTGGTTTTTGGATTGTATGTTATCCATTAAAGAAAAAAAAATAAAAATAGAAACTTTCCAGAGGGATAGGATCACAGTTCTTGAGTGCATGCAGTTTTTTTTGACTGGTATAGATGCAAAACTTGAAATAGTAGTTTCTCTTTGAACCTTGAGAAGCATACTGAATAACAAGTCTGAGATGTTTTCAAGATCTCAGTGAGATGTATAGATGATTTATTTCTCTCTTCCCTGTCACAAAGAATACATAACAAGTTTTGTGCTTAAAGGCAGGCCATAGAGATACTTCTATAATCAGAGTTTAATCCTGTCACAAGGAAGTATCTCAGCTTTCTACATTCTTACTTTTATATACCATCTTTTACTGTATATACCAGAGTCTCTGAATGTTCTGTGCTCAAAAGAACTGGCAGAAGAGAAAGCATTCAGAGCAAGGCCATCTTTCCCATATCTGCCTCAACGTCTTTGTCCCTACCTAGACAATTTCCCTACTGTCTCCTCCAGGAAACATTCCTGTATTGACTGTAGAGAAAAGGTACTTCTGCAAACTGCTGAGATTTGACTCTCTTGGATATTTTCTAGCTGCAATTCTTTGAAATGACCATCATATATATAAACATGCCCATATATTTTTAATACTGTCCCTTTAATCTTTGGCATTAATCCACTGCCTTTAATCTTTGTATAAAGTTGTAACGATATTATATAAAGGTCACATACAAATCCATCTTACTCTAAGGAATCAGATTCCTTGAGGCTTGTTGTCTCATTGAAACAAAACAGCATTTACAGAGCAGAACTGTTGGATTAGTGCTCTCTTTAAGTGTTTTTCAGCCTGTAGCATTTGAACTTTATGCATTTTTGTACTCTGGCTGAGAAGCAATAAATACATATCCTCTCCATTACCTGTAAGTCATGTTCAGCCTCATCTAGCGCTTGTTCAGTTCCACCAGTCCACATTATGAATATGTTGAAGTTCTTTTTATAATTGTAATTGGAGTGAGTACCAGCAAGCTACCCTATATGCATTGTGAGGCATAAATTAGACAACTTGTGTTATAAAAGGGTGCTGTTAAGACACGTTTTTTGGAACATTTCCTGAGATGGAGGAGACTTCTTGACCATCTAGATCTGCCAAACCACTGTGGTTGGATGTAGAGGAAACCAAATAACAAGCAAATTTAGCTTTGTTGCAATGTCTTCTTCAATTCCACCATGAAAGAGGGCCTCTTGTACCCCTTGTTTTCTGCTTGTGCAAATGAATCATTCCCTATAATAATTTTAGTATGACTAGACAGAAATGAACTGAGCAAAATTAGCAAGCATTAGTGAAAACTCACTTAGTTCTTTTTTTTTTTTTTAAAGTGCCAGCTAGCGTTGTTGAGTGACAACATGCTGAATCACTTGTTTTATTTTGTCATCCTTGTGTCTTTGAAACTCATGCAAAGTTACTTGATAAGAAAACCTTTTATTTAAAATAAAGGAAATCAGACTTTTGAAGATTCACAAGAAAAAAGCTATCAGTCTGAATTTGAAATTAAAACCAAAAACTTTTATTTGGATCTGGAAAGCCCAATTTAAAAGGGAAACTGTGGCTGTAATACATTGAGTATTTTTATTTTTTCTTCTTAAGAATCCTAACAAATAATAATAATAATAATACAGTAATATTTTCTAAGCATGTGATATATATACCCACAATCTCTAGTCTTTAATCTGGAAATTTATCAGCCAAAATTCAGTTGTCAGATGATGTGATAACTGAGAAATATGCATTCACTGTCCCTGGAGATATTTAAGGAAAGGTATGTCAGCTGGACATGGTATTTAGGGACATGGTTCAGTGGGTAATATTGGTAGTAGGGGGATGGTTGGACCAGCTGATCTTGGATGTCTTTTCCAATCTTAATGATTCTATGGTTCTAAGATCCTAAGATTTCACTGAAAAAATACATATAATTCATGTGAATTTCAACAAAATATTATAATCTCATTTCAAGCATGATTATTAACTTTCAAGACCATTGGGGACTTTAATGAAAAAAAAAAAAGAAAAGAAAAACAAAAAACTCAGAAAACAACGATATTTTGTGATGTACTCAGGACTTATCATAAAATTAATGATCTATAGAGAACATTCAATTAAACCAATTTTCTGTTTATATATTTGAGCTACCTAATAAAAATTGCAGTTGAGAAAATGTCACAAATTGAGTATAAGTGAAAAGCTATTTTCAGTTAAGCACATAGATGAAAACAAAGTATATTCTTCCCTGTCTTAAAGTACACTTCCATTTTGCTGGAGTTCCACTAATGCTCAGATGACTCTGTCAGTAACCGAATTGAAGCAACAAAGCAAATACATTTTGGTTTTGTTTTTATTAATGTACAGAATTATTTTGCAGTTTAGAACTATTAAGGAACCATTCCTTAATTTCTTCCACTATTTGGAAGCAAATTGTAACAATACTCAACAGTTATTTTGCTGTTTTAGTCTTTGTTTTGCTCTCATTTCATGTTATTGCAATTTTGAAGATGAATTCACTTTAAAAAGTGTCAGACCCCTTTCCTCAATATACAGTGTTGCATGGTGAAAGTCATGGAAGAAACATGACATGTAAATGTACAATAACTAAACAATTAACATATACATTGGCAGTCAATACATTTCTTTCGTGTTCCAGAAATACCTCAGAAATGTAATAACAACTTGCTTCTTCCACATCAAACCAAGTGTTCAGCTTGTATATTTTGCTATAGCTGGGCTTTGTTCAAAATAAATGCATTTAGTATAACTACTACAACTGACCCATCGTGTGAACTTTTTATTTTATTATTTATTTTATTTTATTTTTATTTTATTTTGTTTTATTTTATTTTATTTTATTTTATTTTATTTTATTTTATTTTATTTTATTTTATTTTATGTATTATATCTTTACTTAAGCATTATAAATACAGTGGACTTTATTCTTTGTATGGACATGAAGAGATTTGTTATTAATCAATACTTGAGTAAACTCTTGTCATTTCAGATTTGGTGTTCAGTTGTGCTTTCTGCTGCAAAAATTCAGCTATGGAATTGAGGCCCTACCTGTGATCTAAGACACAGCACTTGCACAGATGAATTATGTGCTTACATTTATGCTTTTACAAGTGGCCCCAAAGACAGCACAGCTGCAAGGAATAAAGGTTGTCATGAAGTCAGAGGCTTAGCTCCATAACACCAAAATACCACTGCAGCGCAGAAAATCATATTCCTTTTTACTGCTCCATATTCCTTCCTTTACTATCTCACTGTCTCACTTATCCCATCTCACTAGTTCTGCACAACCGGTCACTAGAAGCTCTTGGTAGGAAGACGACCAGATAATGCAATGACTGACTGGATTTGGGCCAAATTCTGTCCCACTGTTGAAAAAATGCATTATGATTACTTTAGGCTTACGTGTTTCTACTTTTTTTCTTTTTTTTAACCTTAATTAATGCTAATACGACCACAATGTGAAATTAATTCTGTGTGTAGATTTTAGGGCTTTGCAAAATCTCTCTCTGAAAGTAGCAAGTCAGCTCTTGGAACAAAACTTTCAAAAGCCATCTCACTTGAAAGAGAGAAACAGAGAAAGGAACCATTCCAGCATGATTTGGAGTACACACTACTGAAAATTGAAATCAGAACTGTTACAGGTGGTTTCAGCTAATTCAGTAACTGGTGTTAGAAAATTACCAAAAAAAAAAAAAAAAAAAAAAAAGAGAGTAGGTTTAATTAGCTTAACACAGCTAGTTTCACTCTCCCCTCATCTTAGACCTGCACCCTCATTTAAAAAATGAAATTGGTTTGTGTACCTTACAGAGGTTATATTTTGTTGGGTTTCTTCAAAACCAAAAATATCAGCAGAATAAACATTCATCATTACTAGACCACTCTCATACTTACATTCTAGTTTTCTACTGGCTTTTATATGTATATGCAGATGATCATCACAAATATTCTGCTGAATACATACTAATAAGCTGCTTTAGTATTTGCATACCATATGCTCACTAAGGGTTTAATTACAGTTTGTTCCACAAACTAGTATTTTTTAAAAATTAACTTATGTCAGCTAATTATTTTTTTTTCCTGACTTATTTACTTTTTCATTTTGCTTCATTTTTAATTTATACATGACCTCTTTGTGGCCATGGTTTATTTTCCAAAGAAAGATAATAATTGAGGCTCTAATACCTCAAGCATTTGGGCACATGCTTTAGTTCATCCACCTGAGCAGTCATCAAAGATTTCTATGCACAAAATGAGGAAAGTTACACATAAGCATGAATCATTCCAAGTTTAATGCTGAAATATACCCATATGTTATACATACTGCATAAGTTATACTGAAAAAAAAAAAAGGGGGGGGGGTTGACCAGCAGAAAAAACCCTCCACCACTACAATTTCAAATTACATGTCTGGTAAGATTGACAGAGGAGCATTGGTCATCTTCCTTTCACACTCCATAAGATCTTTCAGGACATATTCTGAAGTACTCGTAAGGGTCCATACCAACCACAAAAATGCACACTTCATATGCTCCAAATATTGATTAGAAGATGAAACTTGATATACATATAGTTGTTCACCAGGATAAGAGATTGGCTCTGACTAGAAATTTGGACCAAAGGGCCAACCTCATCATGTTCTCAGGACATGCAGATTCACTCATATGGTTCAATAAGCATACTGACAGACAGTTTCAGATATTGCAATTCCTCTAAAAATCCTGGCACTGAGAGTCATGGAACATTAACAAAGAACTTCAGATCAAGTAAAATTTATTTATTTATTTATTTATTTATTTACTTATTTTTAATTATACAGATGAATGATATTTCATGTGAAATTTCTGCTTGATCTAACATACAGAAAATTCACAGGGAATACAGCTCTCACAATGAAGCCTACAACAAGGACAGGCCAATTAACAAAGACAGAATTTTGGATTACAGTTTCTTGATCCCAAAATTGTCCAACAGGCATATTACAATGCTGAAATTTAAGGATATGTTTGCAGCTGGTGTAGAAGCATCTTGGAAAAGCCAGGAACTTGTTTCTCAAAACAGCTTAGTTTTCAGCAAAGACTGCCTTGGTACACCCAAGATTCTTCATAAATAAACACTCACCAACTGAAGTCCATATAAAATATGAAAGTAACTTGGCTTCAGTTATCTGAGTTTTAAAATTGTATTAGTACCAGTGCAACTTAATGTCTCCTAGCATCATCGTGTTGAGTACACATGGCAAGTTTTTGGTAGTGAAGGGACTGTGGGGGTGGCCTCTGTGAGAATAGACTGCCCAGGGTGGTGGTTGAGTCACTATCCTTGGAGGTCTTTAAAAGATGTTTAGATGTAGAGCTTAGTGATATGGTTTAGTGGAGGACTTGTTAGTGTTAGGTCAGAGGTTGGACTAGGTGATCTTGGAGGTCTCTTTTAACCTAGATGATTCTGTGATTTTGTGAAGAGTCCTGAAGCTGTCCCATGTTAGATAAGAGCCAGCTCCCACTGGATCCAAAAGGGACCCACTTCTGGCCAAAGCTGAGTCAATAAATGATGCTCGTTGCAGCACTTTGAGTGCATATTTAAGAAACAGAAAAATGTCTGTGCAACAGCATCTGGGAGAGAGGAGTGAGATAATGTAGAGAGAACCAATACCACAGGCACCAAGGTCAGTGCAGAAGGAGGGCAGGAAGTGCTCCTGGTGCCAGATCAGAAGTTCCCCTGTGGTTGTGGAGAGGTACATGGTGGAGCCCATAGGGTACCACAGCGGAGCAGATCTCCAGGATGCAGCCTGTGGAGGAGCCCACAGTGGAGACAGTGAACCCGGTCTGAAGGAAGCTGCAGCCCATGGAGAGGAGCCTACATAGGAGCAGGAGGTCTAGCAGGAGCTGTCACTAATGGGGGAACAGTGCTGGACCAGTCCACTCCTGATAGATGTACCCTGTGGTATGTCTCTATACTGGAGCAGTTCTTGCAGAATTTCTGTCTGTGGGAAGCCCACATTTGGGAAGGACAGCATCCCGTGGGGGAGGACCCCGCACTGGAGCAGGGGAAGAGTGAAGATTAAGAAACAGCTGAGATTAAGTGTTGTGGACTGGCTGCAGCCCCCATTCACCATTCCATTGTGCCACTTTTGGGGAGGAGGTAGAAGAGGCTGGATTGGTGGGAAGATGCTTTTAATTTGCTTTTAGCTTCTTACTGCTCTAGTCTGTTAACAATAGGCAATGAGTTACATTAATCTCCATGTGCTGAGTCTGTTTTTCTTGTGACAGTAATTGGTGAGTGATTTCTTTGTTCTTATCTCAACCCTTGAGACCTTTTTCATCATATTTTCTCCCCTTCTTCTTTTAAGGAAACAGAGAGAGAGAGATGTTGTAGTTGAATTTAGCTGTCCATCAAGATGAAACGAACACAAACATGAAATTACATTGCTGACAAATCCAGAATATTTAAGCAAGCTGACTGGAAGAACCTTAAATAGGTGTCTAGGCCAACTCCTTATCTAAGATAGTACCTATTGCAGCCATTCCTGTCTCATCTGTTTTGAAGTAACTCCATGTAAAGCAAAAGGACAGTATTTTACTGGGAGGGATAAAAAGGCATGCTGTTTTTGAAATACATAAAGCTTATTTTTTTCATCACTGATAAGTGCAAGACATTGAGAATGGCACTTAATAGGTCTAATGGGTCTAAAGCCTGAAATAAGCAGCCTACAGATATATGCAGATCTTCCAGAACAGGTTAGACAAACAGCTGTGATAATCCACACTGACAGTACTCACCATTTCAGTGTAGAGATGGGAATAGCAGGGACTTTCAAGACCAGCTTTTATAAAGGTCTGTGCAATTAACACATTTATAAAGGTCTGTGCAAATCAAAACAATGTTTCTTGACTGTCATGCTGGAAAAGGAGGATGTTCTGAAACTTTCTTACTGCAGTATAAACTCATTTTTTCTTGTATCACCCACTGGGATAGCAAATTGTTCATTTTTTTTCATTCCTCACCATATTATGTTTCTTCTGTCTTTGTTCCATCAGCTTAACTAAGTGTGATTGCTGGAGCCTTCTCCCTTTCCATTTTTTTTTTTTCCTCTCCTTCTTGTTCTTGTCCCTGTCCTTTGCACTTACTGTAATTGCCCTTCACCATTCTTCATTATAGTGTCCAAAATTGATCACAATTCTCAGGACGTCAAGTGTCCCCAAACTAAAAGAATCATATCATGCAACTTGCAGTCAAAATGTTATTTGCCTTCTTTCAATATGGTGCTTGCAGATGCATGACACTGTTGCCTTACGTTATGGTTTCAGTCTCTCCCTGTAGAGAATAAAAAATATTTGTATTTTTTCCGAGTTTATTTATTTTCCAATTTATAAAAACAAGGCAAAGAAGTTTAAGCTGTTCCAAGAGGTATGCAGTATGGGAAGAACAACATAGGTTACTGTGTGATAAGGAATAAGGAACAGGAAGGCACTGAAATAAACAGAAGGGAGGGAAGAAGACAAAGAGGTTTAAATTTATGCTTTGTGCCAGGTGGAACACAGGATATGCAAAGCTAATTGCAGCTCACAGATTATGGGGTCTATACAATGTTATTGGACCTACTGAAGTTAAGCAAAGCTTTACAGTGGCAAGAGAAGAGGAGCAAGAAAAGTGGCAAGAGGAGCTAGGAACTGACTGCTTTACACTGCTGCCTTTACACTGTGGAGAATAAACTTTCTGATTCCCTTTTCCCAAGACAGGTCAGAACACCTCTAAGGAAATTTAAGGCAAGTCCTATTACACATTAACAAGTCCAAACATTTCTGGGCTCAGTGAAGCACCTCTAATGGATTCTCTCACTCAAGTCCAGGGCTACTTTATATTAATGTTGCTGGAACAGCTCAGTTAGGCAAAAGTCCCTAGGAGAAGCCCACACAAGAGGAGAATTCCTTCATACAAGCACAGTGAAAGGCTGCAGTAGCAACATTAAGCATGCTTAAAAAGAGATGAGAGTTGTGAGAGGTCTGGAAAAGGTAGAGAAAGGAGAACCAAAGTACAAAACAAACTGGTTTGTTAACACCTGAGTGAACTTCCCTCAGCAGCAAAACTAATTATAAATAAGAAGAAATGATGTCTGAAGATCTTGCGGCCCAGAAGGCACTGCAGAGCTAAGGAAGTTTGCAGTTTCAAACCCATAGTGCTTACAAACCTTCCTGGGACAGATGGAGAGTATCTGTATTTTTCTGTTTTGTTTTGTTTTGTTTTGTTTTTCATTTGTTTGTTTTTGTTTGTTTATTTGTTTTATTTTGTTTTGTTGTTTTGTTTTGTTTTTACAGAGTGCACAGAGAACAGTAGAGGCAGAGAAACATATTCAGCAATGCAATAATCATGCTTTGCTGAAATTTTTGCAAAACAAAGTACTTCATTTGGGATTGTGTTTAAGGAGCAGAATCACTTACAGAAATAATCTGTGTACAGTAAAATATGAGTCTAGTTAATAAACACTCTAGAGACACTCTAGATTAAATTTGCAGGTTTGAACTACAAGCTCTGCTTACACCACCCTCAATGCAATCTTTAAAGAGCTTCCCTCACAGCCAGGCAGGATTTGTTTGTTATTTAGAGCAAAAGCAGCACTATTCCAGGAGTCTACAGCATTGGCAAAGAGAAGCTGGACCAGCACATTCCTACTGCGAGTTCAGCAAGGTTATAACTCTAGCATCAATATGCTATTGCATCATCAGAGAGTTCTCCAGGCTATGCAGTGCATTTTGTTTCCATGTTTCAAAGCAGTAAATTGCTATTTCCTGAGGTGACACTGCTTTGCATATGGCAGTGAGGACATGACTACAGTTCAACTTTAAAATACAAAGTATTTCACATTTAATTAATTTAGATTTCATTATTCCACACTAACACATTCACTGTATTATTTCTTGCATGTGCTGAGTGAATTTACTTGAAGACTCAGAGTATCAGAGACATTGACCTGGAGTCTGCAAGGCCCCTTATACATAACCCAATCTGAAATACCTCCATATTTGAACCTGGGAATACGGAAACTCTAGGGAAGGTAGATTGAGTCTCTCCTGTGACTCATGCTGCAGCCTGACACATCATCAGGGGGCAGAAGTGAGGTGCCTGAACCGCAACTTTCATGAAGCACTGAGGCAGCTGAATCAGATGTACAATTACTGGTACATGCCTCTAAAGAATACTGTTTGATCTGACTTGACAAGTGAAGTCAATACATACACACACACACGAAAAAAAAAAATCTTAATCCAGTTGAAATATTTATTTTTCAGATAGAAGGATCCACCTATTTTTAAAAAGCCAGAAGCAAAACTTTTTGGACAAAAACATTTCCCACACCTGAGTTTATCAGAAATTTTTCATGCCTGTTTGCCATGAAATAAAATCAGTTTTTTCTGATCATCTCTGTTACTACTGCCATTACAAACTAATAATGGACAACCATTTTACTAGCATTCTACGTTATATATCTTCTTTCTTCCGTGACATGGACACCTAGTCCCCAATTTCCATTAATTCGGTTGTTTAACACCTTCAGATCACTGAATAGATGTCATATAGCTTGCTGTTCTGAGGTCTTTCTAGAAATGTAACTGAAGTTCTCGTTCGTTCTCAGTCATGTTAATAAATAAATAAATAAATAAATGATGCGTAGTTCCTGAACATCTTATCTATTTCCAGATGTTGACTTTATGTCTCTAAGAATAGAGTTCTCAGTCCTGAACCACTGAATCTATTGAAATACACTTGTGAGATTTTCATTTTCATGTAGGAATTAGGTAGATACTTAACTTCCTGCCCTATTAAAGATTTGTTATTTCATTCTCTTTGTTGTTGTTGTTGGCATTGTATTTAAAATACTTACTTGATGGAGACCTGCTTTATCAGAAATCTAGTTTTACTTCTGGTTTTTCATCTGGGAAAAAAAAT
This sequence comes from Anas acuta, assembly GCF_963932015.1. NCBI lineage: Eukaryota > Metazoa > Chordata > Aves > Anseriformes > Anatidae > Anas > Anas acuta. The sequence continues at coordinate 92,302,680 of NC_088980.1, read as the reverse complement.
AAAAAAAATAAATAAAGGTATTTCTTTTCTTCCCACACCAAGAGAGAAGCTTGGGAAGGCTCTCCTGTTATACATTCTTTCTTTGGGATTTGGAACTAAATGATCTTCAAGGTCTCTTCCAACCTAAGCCATTCTATGATAAATTATTTTCTCACCTTTTTTTTGTATTTCCTTCACCTGCCTGGCACCTACAGTCCAATCTGCAGAACATAATATAATTCTTCATTTCTTTTGTCATCAGCAAAACAGAAGCTGAAGTACAGTAGCAAGGAAAAAAGACAGAATAAATGAATAGAGTGTTTCATGGGTATATAATTTTATAAATGTTACCATTTCCCAAAATACACCCCAAATAAGGAGAGGGCAGTGAGCCTGAATGAATCTGTAATTTGTCACCCTATATATTAATGTTCTATTAAAATTGCATAAAATTTGATAAAGATGATTTAAATAAAAAATAAAAAATAAAAAAAAAGGAAAAGAAAAAAGCTTGAAACAGGAGAAAAAAGTTCTATATAATAGGAAGTCAACACTTAATGGAAGAAATAAAATCTCTGAGCCCTAGAGAGTTCATTTAGGTTAGAAGGAGGGAGGTGAGAAAGGAGGAGAACAAAAGATAAATAAAAGATTGTGAGGGGGAAGAACAGTTCTCTGCCTTCATTGGGAATACTTATATGCCTCACAAGATGAGCAGAACATTAGGATATGAAAACCTAAAGGGCAATATAATCCCAAAGGGAGGACTAGTTTCAAAAGAAGGTTTATTAAAACTTAGCTTGTTTTGCATAATGTCAAAAAAGAAATAGAGTGAAACTCTGGCTTTTTTTTTTTTCCTTTTCAACTCTCAGTTCCCTTCCACTCTTTTTTCTCTTTATGATCCCTTTCCCTACCCTGTAGCTTTACTCCTGCTTTCTGTTTATAACCTTTAGAATACTTTCATGAGCATATGCTATAATTCTCTTCCCTTTTCTTTATCTCCTTGTTCCTACAAGCTGGCTTGAATAAAGAAGTCATTATCAGCAAGCCCACAATGGGTCCAGACATCCACATTCAAGATGTTGTATAGATGATATATTGATCAGTCCTCAATGAGTAATAGCGTTCTAATGAAAAGAGCTTACAGAAGTTAATGTATCTGCTCATGCAAACCACAAATGAAGCATTCTGTGGCACAAAGGGTCTGGCCCTGTGAATTATAATTACTCCCTACAACAATAAAAGTCAGGAGTGGTTTTATTTATTTACCGCAATCAATGATAGTCTGTGGGCTACACATTGAAAATTCGTTTTACAAACTAGTACCCAGACTGTTTGCTTTTTCTGTGTCCATTTGGAATTAACCCTTCAATTTCCACTGCCAATTCAGAGGTAGATACAGAAAAGGAAAGACCGCAGTGTTCCAGTGTCTTTTTTCAGGTTAAGAAATACAGTTACAAGCATTCAGAGAGGAGTTGCCGCATATGACCGCTCCCAGCAAAGACAGCATATATTAAAACAGGGTAAGTATATAAAGACAATGACTTTTTGTCCTATGTTTCTGTCCCAACATTGGGAGTCCCTGGTTTGAAAACTGCACCACAACATGGTGTCATGCAACTTTCCACAGTCTGATGATAGTGCTTTTATTACTTTACATCTTCTTCTGTCCTCAAAGTAATGTACAGGAGATTAAATGTAGTCTATGGCAACACATAGAGTACAGGGCCAAAGAGAACAAAGGGAGAATCATTTCTCTTGTTAATTAAATTGCGGGGGAAAAAAATAATAATAATAAAAAAAATATATTTTGCCACCTATGCTGAAGCAGAATAATTCTGTCACTGTACTTCAGTAAAAGAGAAAAGATTAATTCCAAATGAAATCTCCACCTTAGAATGATCAGTGAATCAACAACTTCATAAGTGTGTGGAGCAAATTATTCTTTTCACAAGTGAGCAGTGCTCACGATACTGAACTAAAATTGAGGGCAGCAAGGTAGAAGATACTGGGGAGAATAAGCCAAAATTGACCATAAGGAATGCTGCTTAAGAACATTGTGTATTATATCCAGTAGTAGATCAAACAACACATGAGAATGTCTTCCAAATGCAAAAAGTGAGAGCAAAGTAGATGTGGAAATTTTAGAGGCAATTCAGCTTCAGAATAGAATATATGCATTCAGTTCATGAGAAAGTAAAATTTCCATAGAATACATGTATTTAAATGCAGAGGTGTTCTGAAAGATAACATCAAAGCTTTTCTCTCTTTTTTTTATTTTTTTATTTATTTTTATTTTTTTATCTTATAGTAGGAAAAGTATAAAAATAAAAAGAAAGAAAGAAAGGAAAAGGAAAAGGAAAAGAAGAAAAAGAAAAAGAAAAAAGAAAAAGAAAAAGAAAAAGAAAAAGAAAAAGAAAAAGAAAAAGAAAAAGAAAAAGAAAAAGAAAAAGAAAAAGAAAAAGAAAAAGAAAAAGAAAAAGAAAAAGAAAAAGAAAAAGAAGAAAAAAAAAAGAATTTTTCATCTGTGTCTATTTAAACATAAATAACAGTATTTGATATAAATTTTTTTTAGAATATGGAAAATATTCTAAGTTATTTTTATAAACTAATTCTCCAGTTGTGTCTTTAAGGAAAATATGCAGAAAATACACAATACACAATAAAATATGTGTATTTTATACACAATAAAATACTTATTTTTTCATCAAATATTTATTTTGTCTTATTGCAGCTCTTCAATAAAAAGTTTGATTGTCATCATGTTTTGATTACATCTGTATTTATAAGAATAGTGCTTTAGATATTACTAAATATAAGAGAATATTTTCGTCAAGTAATGAGGTATTATTATTACATAAAAAAACATAGAATTTTCCTGAGCATTATTGAAAGGTTTTGTTCCTGAAACACACCAAAAAAAATATTAATAAAAATAAAAATAATTAATTAATTATAAAAAAGAATTAGTTAAAACATATGAATCACTTTGGAACAGAAAAGCAATCCGTTTGAAATCCTGAATGGAAAAAAAAATAATATATATATATATGAAATGTGAAATATCTCTAGAGGTCTCTTCCAACTTCAACCATTCTGTGATTCTGGGGATATTATCAATCAATAAGGAAAACAAAATATAATTCTACTACTTATAAATGATGTGCTACATATGAAATGCTGGACTCTATATGCCAGATGCTAGGAAACAGAGAAAAATCCAATGTGGTAGATCAAAGGTAAGAATCTGCTTTCCTTTGAAGAATAAATAAAAGAAAGGACTGGTCACTCTGGAGAAGATATGTCAGAGGTGGAATGGGGAAATACAACTACATAGAATCCATGAGTGCCTCACAGAAGATAAATACAGAGTATTTTTTCACTGTTTCGCTCAACACCAGATCATGACTACTAAGTGGGAGAAAAAAAAAAAAAAAAAAAAAAAAATGGGACATACTTTTCCACACAACAGTGTTGTCTTTTGACACAGGATGCTATGGATGTTGGAAGTTCATGTGATTTCAAGAGATGATTGAGCAAATTTCATGTAAGAGAACTCCTTTAAGATCTCTATTTCAAGAAAACCTAAACCACAAATGACTAGAAGTTAGAAAACATTCTGAAAACATTCTGTGGGAAGTATCATGCAATGATATTTTTACACCTTTCTTCTAGCTTCTGAGATTGGCCAATGCCAGCTAAGTTTAGCCATAACCTGGGGCACTGCATTAGGCACACTGTTTTATGTTAAAATCAACCACTGACACGCAAAAGATATTTTTAAGCATTCAAACAATTTGACAAAAAAAAAAAAAAAAAAAAAAAAGTAAATGAAAAGATTATTTTCCAATGCTTTCACTGTAACTCAAATCAACAGTTGACCATGTGAGAGAAACTTTGTCTGAAGTAAAGCCTCATTTCATAACAGAGTGTTATAACATTGAATTTGCTCGCAGACATGCACCTATTTCTTTGTCCCTCATATTTCTTATTCTTCCTAATGTTAAACTGCATACACTTGTATACTCTCACTGGTCTGCAACACCTACTATTCCAAAGAAACAGAGCTTCCTTCATGAAGTGCCATAATTATATACATCTAGCTTTCAATTAGTTTGGGAGGCCTTTGAAAGAAGAACTGAAAACTCCAGAATTTGTCAGAAAAACAAATTGCCTTCCAAAGGTCCAGGGCTAAAATCTGCACTGACAGGAAAAGAAAGCTAACATCCCTTGGATCCTAAATAATCTAGGTTCTGAATTAATTATATCTTTCCAAGGCTTAACAATAAATAGGAGTCATCAGCTTTTTTTTAATTCTCTTGTGTGTTCCATGCTGTGTGTGTATATGTATCTTTCTTAAGTTTTGGTAAATCTCTCTGATTAAGACTATGCTTAATATGGAAGAATTAAACTCTTAAGATCAAAAAGAAAAAGCGTTTAACTTTTACCAACAATAAATTGTTATTAGCAAACATTGTTTGAGGGAAAGATAGGCTCCCTTGGTACAAAGGACTGTTTACTGAAAATAGGAGTTCATTTGTTTGTTTGTTTGCTTTCCTTAAACAAATAATCTTCAAAAGGAAACATTTTATTTTTACATTTATTTTCACTTTAATCCCAACTCTTCCCTGTCTTGAATTATGCTTCTTGCATAGAATAAAATTTTAAACAGTTCTTCTGTGTTACTTCTATTCAACATTCAGATGTTGACACTATTTTCCCTGTACTCTTTTTTATTATTTGGGACCACAAAATATACCACATAATAGATTTTCAGTAGTTTTAGATAGAAATTGTATATGCTTATTCCTTGATACTTACAGGAAGGAAGGAAGGAAAGAAGCAAAGAAGGAAGCAAGGAAGGAAGGAAGGAAGACCAGTCAATGCACTAATAACATTTTAACTTTTTTTTTTTAACTTTTTTTTTTTTTAAATAAAGAATTGCTGGTTTATATGACACTGGAAAACCATTTTTCATATAAATTCTGTAAAGCTTTATTTACATTCTATATACATTGATAGGCAGGTGCAAAAGAGTGAAATATATAAATGATGCAAGTTTACCTTAGGTTTTTAAATATTTTCAGCAAGTTGAAGAGTCTGGAACACAAGTCTTATGAGAAGTGGCTGAGGGAACTGAGGTTGTTCACTCTGGAGAAGAGGAGGTTCAGGAGAGAACTTATTACTCTCTAAAACTTGAAAGGAAGTTGTGGGAAGCTGGGGGTCAGCCTCTTCTCACATATAATTAGTGATAGGACTAGAGGGAATGGCCTCAAGTTGTACCAGGGGAGGTTCGGGTTGGAAATTTGGAGAAATTTCTTCTCAGAAAAAGTAGTCAGGTATTGGAACGGGTTGCTCAGGGAGGTGATGGCGTCACCATGTCTGGGGATGTTTAAGAAAAGGTTGGATCGTTTGTTTAGGGACATGGTTTTGTGGGTGATAGTGGTGATAGGGGGACTGTTGGATCAGATGATCTTGGAGGTTTTTTTCCAACCTTAATGATTCTGTGATTCTATGAAGTTTATTGACTTTGGTGGCATTGCCTTGAAATTGCTGTTTGATAATAAATGTTGGATAGAAAGTATTATAAATAAAAACATCTCTACTTCTCTTTAAGCATTAGTGTGTAATGGCCTAAAATTTTTACAATATAATTCTGAAAAGTAAATTCCAGTAATTACATTTTTTATTCTTTTTTGCATCCTTATGATTTTATATTACAAGTTTTTCCATTTTTTTCTGTAATTCTGAAGGAAATGTGTATGCTACAAGGCAGGCAAAGGTTGTTGTATATCAAAAATTGAGAAAGCACCACCTAGATTTCAGAAGGCACAAGGTTCACTTCTCAGCTCTTGCTGTGACGACAGTGCCAGAAGCTGGAGCAATCTCTGTGTTTCTTCTATATTTTCACAGCAGAATTTCCCTGCTGAATATGCTGTTACATAGCATCAATGACTTCAGCAAGTTGATTTGAGGGTTTCATTATATTTGAGGGAGACTCATGTTGGGAAGGAATTGATAAATAGCTGTAAAATTTACACGGGGTCTTTCATAAGAGTCCAGATTTAATTTGGATATGGAAAGGGAACAAATGATACAGATAGTCAACCTGACTTTGAGACTTCATGTCTAAGGTCTTCAAATGAATAGCATTACACTTGAATTAGGTAATTAAAACAAACTGCAGGAGACATTTTACCCATACCAATAATGAGTGAATTGAAAGCAACAGGGATGGTATGTGGAAAAGGAGGGAATAAGATTTAAAAGTCTGTAGGAAAAAAAAAAAAAAAAAGACTAAGGAAACATATTCAGAATGGAGGGAAGAAGAGCATAAGATTAACTTCGTTTCAGGATGTCCCAGGAATGGATAAAACTACAGCAGAAAAGGGAGCCAATCATTCCTCTGGTTTCTGAACACCCAATGAATATTTAAAAAGCAGATTACATAGGTCACTTAGAATATGCAATATATTTTTTATCAATATTTTACAGATGCAATACTGATAGAGCACAGAAAATATGTAGAACAAAAATTTGCTTCCTAAATTAGGAAATATTTTCCTTTTTTTTTTTTTTGCATTCTTTGGTTGTCTCCAGGATCAGAAATGAAAAATTAGAATCTTGTTGTATGTTTGTTCTGAAATTTACTTTTCACAAGCACTCATAAGAAAGTATAAGTAGCATAAATAATCACACTTGCCTATTACTCCAGACAGCTACATTTTTATAATTCCGTTTTTAAATTTACCTAAATCCAAATAGAAAGAAGTTTGGTCTCCTACCCCCTTTCCTTCTGATAACAACTCTGTTCCAAGTCTTCCTCCTCTTATATCTATCTATAGACCTTATTTCTAGCTTAATATCTTTACACTAGGTTTGCCTTTCATTTTTCCTACCTCTTTGATGTTTATTCCTACACCATATTTATAAGAAAAAATTTGTTTCTTCTTATCTTTTTTTTTTTCTTTTTTTTTTTTTTTTGATACTATACAAGCTGGGCTCTTTCATTCTTCCATAATAAATCAAATCTTCACTTCCCTACTCATTCCAGAATATCTAATTTCCATACATTAGTTTGAATTAATCTTTTCTCTAGATAAGTTAATAAAATTTGCAGTACACTCTACAAAAGGTCATAGCAGTGACTTTTTACTATGTTATTCCCAGTGGGGAAGCATCTCTCAAGGCTTCCAGGTTTGTCAGACTCTCTGGGTGAGACGTATCTGACCTCTTTACAAGTAGACATTGGTGATAGTTACAGTTAGTGGAAAGAAACAGATACCTTTAGGGATCTTTCTACATGGGAGATGATGACTGAAGAACCATAGCACAAAGGTAACTGACCCTAACCTCTGTCTATAAAAAAAAAAACTTTTAGCTCAGATGTAGTTATCTAGCTTCAAGCAAGATGAATCTATTCCCTTACTTCTGGGAACATGAGTCTTTCTGAAGAAAGCCAAGCTGTACTATCCTATTATAGTCCACTCATAGAAAGGACAGCACTATACCTCTGAACCTATCCAGAGGAAGGATTTTAAATGGGATCCTTTAAAAGAGACAGCCATTGCACTAATATAAAATGACACAGAACATCCTTATTTCTAGAGTACAAGAACCAGAAGAATGGCCCTTTCAGGGTTCTCCTCTGAGCATTTTGGTCTTTCTCTCTAGTGGGGATATCTCCTTTGTATGCATCTTCAACAGATTTCATTAACACATCCTGTCAAAGGCATTAATTTGAATAATGCCTTTAATATGAATAATGCCTATAATGAATAATGCCTATAATACTAGTCTAAATCCATAAACAGTCCTTTCTGAGAAAGCATGAGTAATCTTCTATATTCTTCTGTCTTACAGCTCCCCTATAGTGCATTTGCTGTAGTTTCCTGTTTAACAGATTCTTTAATCAAACAGTTCTTGTTCTGAAGTTTTCTGTTTTATTTTACCTATTTTTCCTTACAACACCACACCCAGCAATTTACTTAAGATGCACATCTCCTGTATTATAAAATCACTTATCTTGTAAATAAAGGCATCACGTAAATCTTAAATGCATATCAGGGTTTACTTCATTTTACGTGTAACTTCCTGTCTAGCTATTTTTATCTTCCAGATGTGTTCACAAAACTTATATGCTACTGTATTCTGTAGCATACCATTCTTAAGAGGTGATAACCAACTGTAATAAGATTTACTGTCTCCTGGACACATGGTAAGAGTGACAACACCTCAAAATATATATACATATATAACTCATTATAACAGAATGACATACAGAACAAAAAGTGCAGTGCACACCCACTGAGTGTTTGAAATTTGGAACATGGAGGACATCACTTGTGGAAAATTCCCAAAACACTACAGAAGCCAGTGAGACTGGGATAGTTTACTTGAGCTAAGGATCTATCTTTTTGTATGGCCTTCTGAATAACAAATCCTACTTCACTAGATGGCTTTTATAAAAAAGGAGCATAGCCTGAATAAGTCAATACAAACATGATTTCTTCAGGAGACAAGTGCAGAACAATTTAAAGTGAGGAGACAAAAAAAGAGGAGACAAAAATACATAGAAAGTTTAATGAATTTTCTTACCCTCCAAATGAAAGACTGAGCATTAGCTCTGCAGTTTCATATTTTAAAAAGTTATACGCTCTTTGTGAATAATAAAGCAAGGAATAAAATACAAGAAATGAATTGCTGGCTCAGTAAAACGTGTGTTCAAATGTTTATTTTAGTACTCATGCATATTTTTGTGCATAAATATAGTGGTTAGGCAGCTACTTCTGAAAAAAAGTAGCATATATTTCTTCATGAACAAATATATTCAATTCTGATAAAGATCACTGTTAGCAGCCACATACCTGTTCTTCCTGAATAGATTTTGTTTACATGTTTTCATGTTTCCATTATGTGATTTCATACAATAAAATGTTTATAAAATTTTCTCTCAAATGAGAGCTTGAAAGGTTTTGTTTGTTTGGATCTTTGATTCTAATTTTACTGCTAAGTCAGTGTTGGTAAATTATAATTGCAAATTACATATAGTTCAGATAAACTTTAGAAAACATTAGTAGGAGCAGCATCAAGTTCTTACCTGCCTACACCTAATAAAAATTGTTATAAAATCCTTACTCTACAAGCTTGCCTTTCTTTAAAGAGAAGAGTGAATTAAAAGCAAATAGTCCAGTGAACAAGGAATTGTCAGAGGAAAAAATAAGGTAACAGACAAGGAATAATTAATAAAAAATATAAATAAAAAGTGTAGGGACAAAAAGAGAATGTGTTGGGAAGTTCCAAATGTAGAAACAGCACGCTTATGAACACCATTATACTTGGTTCTGATATAATACTTATACAAAGTGCAATACATTTGTTTTCCTGTAACAAAACAAAACAAGGAATCTTTTTTCAGTTCCTTTGAAAGGGATTTCTGTCCAGACTTTAACTATGCAGACCTTTAATATAAGCAAATCTTTTTTTTTTTTTTTGAAAACATCATTCAGAAAGGAACGTATCTTTGAGCTGAAATTGAATTAAATATAGTGGATGTATCCCTTTGTTCACAGTTACTCTTCAGACCCATTTCTCTTATTCTTTGTGGTAGTTATGTGCACACCATTAGCTATATTATCCCTATTGCAGAGATCCTCCTACCTAAAGAAGACAAGAAGGAAAAGATGCTGTAGTGGTGCCTCCTTTCTGTGAAGCTGATTTTACTATTACTATTTAGTAATAGTAATTTTGTTTATGAAAGTAATAGTAATAGTAATTTATGTTTTCATCTTGCATTTATGTATGTACAGAGATTTTTTTCTTTATTCCCACTTGCCTGGAAAGGTTCTGAATGCCACAAGACTTCCATTTGATCAGGAATTCAAAATAATAATAGAAATGAGCTAAATCAGGTATGAGGGACATTTATCTTCCCTTAAGTAAGGTAAAAACCATGCAAAATATTGGTAACATCTTTCTGCAATATTTGGGTGCCTCCTCAGTCCATTTCTTGTTTGATTTATAAGCAACTGACTCACAGTCATCTGTCATACACCATCTTCTCACCAGTCATCCTCTGCAAGGGTGGTCTCTTATTATCCCTTTCATATGTACTAACTATTTCAAGGTCTTTTCCATCCCTATGCCTGATATGATCAAAGTACATATGTTTATGTTGCATTCCCATCTTGGAAACATACAATTTCTCTTCTTTTTGATATAGGAAATACATAGGTCTTCACCAGCACCACCTTTAAATGCCCCCCATAGTTTCTATATGAGCAGAATGCATTTTTCATGATTTCATACTCAAGAGAACAGGGTATGAACAAATTACATTTTGCAGTAAACTTTCACACATTCTTAGGCTCCGTTTTCTTAGAGCCTTTTGTGATTGAATGAGTGGTTGAATGAGTGAGCCATTCCAAATTTCTTTTTAATTTTTTTTTTAATATCCCTTTTTTTCAATATGCGTGATTTGAATTCATCTGCTGCTTCTGCAATATAACAATTCATTGTGGCATTACCTTGTTTCTGCTGTCTGGAATGAGTTATGTACAAGTTAGCTTTGCTCCATTTAGGGATGATCTCATTTTCCTCACTGATTTAAAACTACAGTGTTCAGTACATCATATTGGAAACAGTAGGAAAGAATTGCAGAGTCATCAACATAACTGATATTACTTAAGGTGTATCCACTTGTTTCTTCCACTTTTTTAATCTCCATAGGATTTCTCATATTATGTAATACATACACACTGAAAATCCAACAGTCATTACAAGTGAAAATCTACTCACAGTCACAAGCTGCTGCTTTACTACTCAGTCAATTATTAATGCAGGAACTCTGTGAGTTGCCTTGGAATTTGAGCTATCTACCAGCACCCTTCAAATACCAACCTTCTGAAAAGTATTCAGTGTTGTAAATGATCAACTAAACAGGAGATCAACAGATGGCCCTGTCTGCACAATTTTGATTGATGCGTGTTTTGCTTACATGTGCACTGTTCCTCCCTGGGAAAGCCCCAGACTTCTTCCAGAAACCATATTCCCCTTCCTTTTTCAAAGCTGATGGCTCAAACCCATCCTTTCTGTTCTCTTCGTTTCCAGTGCAAGTTGCTCAGATGAGAACCCAGATTAGCACAAATGACCCCATCCATCAGAATTTACTGTGAAGAAATATGAAAAATAAGAAATGTTATCTCAGTGCTTTTTTTATGCTTCGTTATAGGAAAAGCTTTCTGTAAAGACAAAAATGTTTTAACATAAACAAACACGCATTTTTATTTTTTATTTTTACTTATAGGGATATCAGGTTAACTAGCACAGAAATTTTTAATTTAAAATGTTGACATGATAAAGTTAAAAGAAAATGGTGCCTTAATTAAGGGAACTCTCTGTGACTTCTAATAAATAAGTGTTTGTATTTATATTTAATAGGCTTATTAAAGTGTACAAATAAACAAGTAAACAGCCTTTCAGAGTGGTAAGGGACTTCTACCTGTTCATTGACATACTAAATCAGTTTTTAACTGCTCTTCCCCACATACACAAGATTTCTGTGGAATTCAGTGAGAACTGTAACCTTTTTGTTTATGAAAGGTAATCCAGTGGCACAATTTGATGAAAAGAATGTCTCTCTTAAGTAAACTTCATCTTAGGACCAGCATCCATTTGGAGATTACAGCCCATACATATGCACATGGATAGTTACAAGACTGAAACTGGCAGTAGGTATACTTAGAAGACTACATCAGATGTATTTGAGATCCAAAATCCATCAGTCATGAAGTAGAACAGTCCCATCTCTTCTACAATGCAGCAACACAAACACCCCAAAGGGACAAGTTCTATTAAAACACAAATTAGAACAAGGTAACTCTGAAAATAGATATGATTCAAACAGAGAGGAAAAGACAATGGCAATATAAATATATGCATATTTCTTGATGAAGAAATCTCCTGCCCATCACACATGCCTTTCTTTTTCTCTAGTTTTGTACCTGGCAGTAGCTTCCTGAGTAGTACTAGCCCCCACACTCTCTCCTGTGCAGATAACCTACTTGTGACCACTGCTGCCTGAGGTATAGCTCTGGGTCTATGTCATGCCATAGGCTGGCACCCTCATGGCTTTCCCCACTCCTAATCCACTCTGTGCAGGCACCCCACCTCCTGCATCTCTCCTTTCCTACCCATGCAGCTGACCACCCCAAAATGTCTTCCAGATGCACCAGGATTTCATGTCTCCTTCTCTGTGCCACACAGGACATGGTGCCAACAAAGTCATCTAACAAGCCTTTCTGCTGTCTGTTACACTAATACATGGCTGGACATACGGCATTTTTCAAATAGGGTCAACTTTGTGATGAGGAGAGCTGAGCAAAAAACCGCATCTGGGTGCAAGGGAAGGAGCAACTTTTTGGTGTATCTGCCCTGGAGTCCTGGTGCTTATACAGAGCAAGACACCAGGAGTCTTCCCTGCAAGCTGCCAAGTTGGTATGGATAGTTTTAGTTACAGGCCTATGCTATGAGGGACAGACAAACCTTACTGTGTAAGGTTATATGTTTTGTACAGCATAACAGTCTCTCTGCGACAGAAGTATTTTTCTCTTGAGCCCACCTTCTTACACATTTTACCACAGGAGGGAGTGATTTTTCACATTTTCTATTAAAGTTTCTACTAAATTATATGTTTTTTAGAGTAATTTCTATGGAAACCTATTAATCTCTATAGAAGGTTTTTATCCTTGTTAAGTTCCACGTGATTTTTTTTTTCATAAGGACAGTCTTGTAGCTAGAGGAAAAATCTTCAGTTCTGCCATAAAAGGTGGAAAAAAGAGCAAAGAATATAAAGCTGGGGATAACAGAAACAAGAACAGCAAGAAAAAAAAAGGGGGGGAGGGGGGGAGACGATTATATTTAGTATTTATTTCATTATTATTGAAGTGATTTGTTTTTTCCCAAAGCTTGGGTTCTTACTGTACTACAGGAGATTACAGGGACCAAACCATTTTTTAAAATTAATTTTTAATAATGTGTAATAATCTGAGTGGCAGTGGTCTGTGTGTGGAATTAGAATTCCTCTGATAGAAAAAGAAATATTTGTGCAGAGTTTTATGAGCAAAGTTGACCTGAGGCTTCCTGAGGCTGATTGAGAAATTGCAGTCAACGAAGATCCTTAACCCCTTCCCAGCTCCGTTTTCAATCTACTAAAGAATAAAGTCTCTGCGGTTTAATATACAAAGAAACTGAAAAAGACCTAAAAAGAACAATAAACTTATGTATGATTACAAGAAGCTCATGCTCCTTTTAAATTCAGCATAATGACCAAACTGGCTTTTCAGTACTGTAAGGCATGAACTTTCAGTTTAACATTTCATGGCATTATTTAATAGAGCACTACACTTCAAACAAAATATTAAGAGGCCAGCTCTCACAGCCTAGGAATTTGCTGTTGATATCCCTTCCTTTGGTTAAGAGACAAGAAGCAGCAATCAGAAAATCACAACACTTGATATAAACTCAAATTAAGTGCCCAGAAAGCTGGACACTTCTGAACTGTGTGGGGAGCAGGGAAACCCTGAACAGAATGTGCCTAATCCTTACAATAAGCATAGAGTTAGCTGTCCTAATTCTTTCTAGAAAAGCCTGAAACATGTGTTAGCAGGGGTTAAGGAGAATATTTATGAGACCTAAAGATAAAGACCCTGCTAATGTTACTGCCTGTTGCCACACATTTCCATTAACCTGCAACAACCTACCAGTGGGCCAGCTCTGTGGGTGTTAATCTCCGTAAACTTTTTCATCCAGTCAAACATGCTTTGCCAGGGCATTGTACTTACCTCAAAGCTTTGCCTAGTGATAATTATATTTATTAATGATTTCCGGTTACTCAAGGATACTGAGTCTGCAGTGCAAAGAATGCACTTCTTCAAGATGAAAAGGAAAGTGCAGTCATCAATATAAGGAAATCTGCTAACCCCTAAATGTAGTCAGATTTAAAATTAAAGGTTGCTATATTTAAACTAGAGGGAAGTATAAAACAAATATATAGCATGTTTAGTGAATTGTTTTACATGCACTGTCATTAGAGAAAAAAAATATTTTAGTGAAGAGTTTTGTAAAGCAGTAAGATTTAACATATAATGACTCTGTATTAAAAATTGTATTGAAATACTTGTTAAAAAAAAAAAAAAAAGATGAAAATGTAGAATGTCATTAAGAAAGTGTAACTGGAAATTAACACCACCTAGAATATGTTTCTATTTAAGGGAAATTAGTATGATGTTCAATTTCATTTTCATTCTTCTAAGTTTCTTTTCCATGATTTACATCACATTTCTCAAGAACTGGGAACCAAGCATCTGTAACAGAAAATGATTTGTGGCCTTTGTGCTGGAAAACTTATTATGTCATTGCAACATTTTTTGAAAATCTAACATATTCTATGCATCCATACCATTTAAATCTGCACTAGCTGATTTAATAGTTAGAAAAATGGAGAGATGTCAGAAAGACCATGCTTTTGGTCTTTCTGTTGAAAAAGAATGTTGGGAGTAGTCTCTGCCTTTTCCTAGAAAGACTAATGCAACTGTGAGAGCCCTGAGGTAAATGAGATTTTTTTTACCGAAGTTCTGTTGGGTCAGGATATTACTAGAGATGAGACTTAAAGGGCCTGCCAGGATTATAAAAATAAAAGAGCTGTTTTATAATATGCCAGCCACCATGTTTTAATTGGTATGTTTTAAAGCATTCCCCTGATGTTTGCTAGTGTAAGTCCAAACTCATTGTCAGTAGCTTTTACTCAGCCACTTAAGTATTAATACAAGATGTTGTATCAAGAATGGTATTGCTAGCCAATCTAGGAAAGGGATTGTGCCACTTTGCTCTGCACTGGTGAAGCCTCACCTCAAGTACTGTGTGCAGTTTTGGGCACCACAGTATAAGAAGAACATAAAACTTTTAGAGAGTGTCCAAAGGAGGGCAACTAAGATCATGAAATGTCCAGAGTGAAAGGTATATGAGTGGCTGAGGTCACCTGGATTGTTCAGTCCAGAGAATAGGAAACTGGGGGAGGCCTCATGGCAGCCTGCAGTTTCCTCATGAGGGGAGCAGAGGGGCGGGCACTGAGCTCTGCTCTCTGGGGACATCGACAGGACCCAAAGGAACAGCATGATGCTGTGACAGGGAGATTCAGGCTGTATGTTAGGAAAAGGTTCTTCACTGAGACAGTGTGATTGGGCACTGGAACAGAATTCCCAGGGCAGTGGTCATGGAACTGAGCCTGCTGGAATTCAAAATTTGTTTGGACAATGCTGTCAGATATATGGTTTGATATTTGAGTGGTGTGGTAGTGTCACTCATCTGGGCAGCTGAGCACCACAACAACCGCACTCCACCCCCCCCCTCCCCCCAACCTCAACTCCCCACACACACACACCCTCCTCAGCCTAAAAGGGAAAGGTGGAGAAAATACAATAAAAGGGCTCAAAGGTTAAGACAAGGACAGGAAGATCACTCAACAATTATTGTCACATGCAAAACAGTCTCAGTGCAAGGAGATTAATGTAATTTATTACCTATTACTAACAAGCTAAAGCAGTGAGAAACTAAAATAAAAAACTGAAAACACCATCCACACACTTCTACATCCTTCCTCAAAACAGTACAGTGGAACAGGGAATGGGGACTGCAGTCAATCTGTAACACTTCATCACCTCTGCTGCTCCTTCACAGTCACTCCCTGCCCCTGCTCCAAGTGGGGTCCCCCCACCAGATGTCGTCCTTCCTGAACTGAGCCTGCAGGGGCTTTCCACAGGCATCAGCTCTTCAAGCACTGCTCCAATATGGATCCATGCAACAGAGTCCATCCACCAGGAGCAAACTGCTCCAGCACGGGTCTCCCACGGCTGGGCGGCAGCTCCCCCCAGACCCCCTGCTCCTGCGGGGGCTCCTCTCTACGGGCTGCAGCTGCGGCCCGGGGCCTGCTCCTGCGGGGGCTCTCCGTGGGCCGCAGCCTCCTCCAGGCCACATCCACCTGCTCCACCGGGGGCTCCTCCACCCACGGGGTGGCTGCAGCGTGGAGATCTGCTCCATGGGGGACCCATGGGCTGCAGGGGGACAGCCTGCTCCACCAGGGGCCTCTCCACAGGCCGCAGGGAAACTGCTGCTGCCTGCCCGGAGTGCCTCTTGCCTTCCTTCTGCACTGATCTTGGGGGCTGAAGGCTGATTCTCGCATATTTCTCACTCCTCGCTCTCCCAGCTGCTGTTGTGCAGCTGTGTTGTTTTTTTTTTTTTTTTTTTTTTTTTCCCTTTCTTAAATATGCTCTCCCAAAAGTGCAAACAATGTCGCTTATTGGCTCGGCTCTGGTCAGCAATAGGTCCCTTTGGAGCCATATGAAACTGGCCCTTATCTAACATGGGGCAGCTTCAGGACTTTTCTCACAGAGGCTACTCATGCCCGCTATCAAATCCATGCCACATAAACCCAGTACAGGTGGTCCTGTGTGGAGCTATGAGTTGGACTTTATGACCCTGTTGGTTCCTTTCCAACTTGGGATATTCTATGATTCTATGAAGATACTGACACATCAACTTGAGAGCAAATGTATGAGGATCACCTAATAAATGTCAGCTTAGCATGAACTCAGTTCTTTCCTCTTGTTAGTCCTGAACTAAATTCACATACAGAATATGTTAGAAATACATGTCATGATAAAGGAAACAAAGGTTTCATTAAGAAGACAGAGGGGACATCAAGACTTCCTGCTTTGAAGTCACTGTGAACTATGTGCAAGCTGCAAGAGGAATTTGTCTAAGTTACACTAGAAGGAGGTCTGAGTCAGGGGTGATGGTTGTGTGGCTAGTGTGTTGTTGATTGCGTGCATTTTATTGAATCCGGATGAAGGAGCTAATTCAATATTTGAGATTCAAAGTGGGACCAAGAAGAAACAAAGGCAGATATGACAAACTTAGAAGAAGATGTTTTTCTTCATTATTTCTGTCACACTTTCTGCATGTCTCTGTTCCTTGCTTTTGTAGCTACTTGTCAATGTGTCTCCTGTGGTTGATTGCACAAAATTGTACAGTAATAGTAAGAATTTTCAGCTGTTATATGGCTGTCTCATTCATGCTTATTTATTATTTTTTTAATTTTGCTTATGTCTTGGCAAAAGTATAGGTGGTAATATCATTTGTGCTAAAAGGACCTCCCTTCTTTTATGCAGGACTGAATATGGAAGCTTCTCTTTTACTATAGAAGCTTGGGGAAAAAAAAAAAAAAAAGTGTTTCTGCTTGGGTAGAATGACAAGAGTTATAGTTGTTAATTACATACACTTAAACATGTGTCTTTACAACATTCAAAGACTTCCTGTTGTGGGCTAGGGTTCCACCATTGCATTAGGCTCATCTAAGTAAAATACGTAATTAAAAACTGGAAATCCCACCTCCATCTAACACCCAGCCAGGTGTTGCCTTCTTTGTGCTAACATTAGCCAGGGGGTGAAGCAGGTGAGGGAAGTGATCAAGCACACCATGGGCATGCATGTATGCTAGTGCTGACACACGCACACACACACTCACACACACACACACACACACACACACACACACACACACACACACACACACAAAAAACAAACAAAAAACATGGTGAAACAAGGTAGAAGATAGACTAGAATTACTCTGACAGCAGACCACACTTTGTTCGCTTAAAACCCCTGAGAATCCTCAACCTCAGGCTTCACTGAAATGGAAATTATTTATTCAATGAGGAAAAAACTTACATTCTATTTATCAAGAATAAAAGTTCAAAATTTCAACTTAAAATAGTTTTAATAAATGAAAAAAATAACATTACTGCAAATTCACTAATAAAGGAAAAGTGAATAATATTCTTTTAGAAAGATTAAAGAAAATTAAAGGATAGGGTGAGTGTTTACTCTAAATTGAGCAGGGAGTGCATTCCAAAGTCTTTATAAAGGTCAGCAATACCTGTGTTAGCAAAAACAGAAATCATCGTTGCCATATTTCATATTCACTTCTTTTATGTTGTTGTTCTCATAGACATGTAATTGCCATTGTGAATTTAAAGAATTGCTGGAAAACATTTTTTAACTTGTTGGCAGAGCTCTCAGCAGGAGAAACAGGCAGGACTGTCATTTCTTGCTCCTCCCTGAGAGACAAAGGAGGCTAGTGGAACTCTCTGGCAGGTGAAACAGCTTCGTGCTGTGCAGAGTGGGGTGTTCTGCAGAAAGCACTGCAGGATGGCATTAATGCCCTCAGTCTGGCTTTAAGAAACTGCAGGGTTATATCATTATAGGGCTTCCCTCTTTTCTCTTTCCCAAAGTTAGCTATTTGTTCAGCTCCTTTTTCTACAGATTTTCTTTTTCAGGTGTGTAAGTTCTTGAGATTCAAGAAGGAAAGATTCTCTCTTCCATATGCTAGAACTAGAGTTCCCCTTCCCTAAGTCTTTGTTATGGGACTGGAGAAGAGCACAGAAGGAACAGTTGACTGTGTAAGGCATAGAGGGGAAAGCACACTAGCTGGAGTGCAGATAAGAAGATTGAGGGGAATAAAAAAAAAATAAATAAAATAAAATAAATAAAAAAGGAAGTATAAGCTTGAGTGACCTGTGGTGGCATCCCTACTTATTACTGTAAGTTCCATAAATCCCAGTTGTGCTCTGTTCATAAAAAGGGGCAAAAGATATTAAGTCCATGACCTGTCATGTAGGGCAAAAAAGCCTGATTATTCTGAGGATGAGTCAGACTGACTAGCTGTCTCTATCTCTTCTGCTTATTATGTGCACATATGAATTTCAAATGTCTTGAGTATTCAGACAACTTTATATAGGCTTCAAAATACCACCGTCCTCACATCATCTTACAGTTTTTACACAAAAGTAAATTTTTGCAAACAAAAAGGTTGCAGTAGGTCTAACTGGGAGGATTTGGCAGGATATGGCAGCTGGGTATCATAACAGGGTTTGTGAAACAGAGCCATCTACTGGTTGAGCTTTGGGGGGAAATATTTTGTTTTACAACTTGACAGGGCCCTGCTTTATTCATTTTCTTTGATCTGCATCATTAATCTGTTGGGATAGGTCTGCCGCTAATCCATGGCCTTGGAAAATATGCACAAGTGTCAAAATGAGTTTTGCTATAAATTATTTAATGATTTACAAAGCAACACTCAATACATGCCACCAAATGATTTTAAACTTCTGTATGTTTACAATGTTTTTCAAAATCCTTAGTGAAAATTAATCATATATTATAATCAACATAGAATCACCAGAACTTGAGGGAGTAATACAAGATTTTAGGGACAAGTCCATAAAGCTGTGAAGACAAAAAATATAGATATAGATATAGATATAGATTAGATATAGATATAGATGATATAGATATAGATATAGATATAGATATATGGCCATCAAATCTTATGTTTTTCAGCACAGCACTGTTATCAATGAAGTTACACAAATAAAGAATATATATTGTTTATTTATTAAGACCTTAAGACCTAAAGTATGATATAAAGAAAAAAAATCCACAGATGATGAGTTAAATATATATATATATATATATTAAAAAAAAAAAAGCAAAACAAACAAACAAACAAACAAAACACTATTCTCTTCCATGTTTAAAAAACAGCTTCATTTTCCCAGTGGGTGAGAAGTATTGATAGGAGGAGCTTTGGAGATCTAGAGATTTGGGTAGATGCAAGTATACTAGCAAAGTTAGAACACTTATTTAAAATTTATTTATATTATCCATATGTCTGCAGAAACAGACATTCTCATGAGAATGATTTTTTGAGGGTTTCCAGGTGTCTTTTCACTCCAGTCAAACTAGAAATACTGCCAGATATGCCTTTCTAACAAGAGCTTTTTGCACAAGCAAACTTTTCTCCATTTTTTTTCAAACTGAATTTAGCACACAAAAGAAAAAAAATATTTTAGAAGAAAAACAAAATTACATAAGCAATGTTTTGAGTGGGAAAAAAAAAAAAAAAAAAAAAAAAAAAAAAAAAAAAAAAAAAAAAGTCATCCAGTCTCTTAAATTTAGGGAGTTTAATTCGATAGAAAAAGTGACTGCCTGCTTCAAAAAGTTTGAAAGCCCTGATATAAACTATTCAGTTACCAAATTCCACCTCCATTAAATTTATGATTTCCAGTAAGTCACGGATGCACACATTTGAGAAAGCATTGCTCATCTGTGGTAAAAAGGACCATGTAAAACGATTAGAGAAGTTATAAGGCAGGTAAGTAGACAGATAGACAGACAGGTATGTAGGTAGGTAGAATCCTTTCAGCTTTTGGATTACATTTCATTTCACAGCTTCTTAATACATGATGTCCTCTTGGAAAAAAAAAAAAATAATAAAATTAAATTAAAGTTTATGTTAAGATACAGCACTACTTTAGTGAATTGTATGTATTCACCCTGTCATTTTGCCTGCTGAAAATTTTCCTGGGGGACCAAACTATCATTTAAAGCCTTAAGTGTGAAGTGGTTCTTTATGAAACTTTTTTCTCTATCCAGCAATTCTGCTGCTAAACATGAGCACCAACTGTGGCTCACCTCTCAAAATATATGTTGTATCATGACTGATGTCACTCTTTAGGGTTAAACTAGGGTAGAAGGAGCCAGTTCAGGTCTAATTGTTGAAATGTATGCTTAGTTCAAGTTAAACAATAGATCCCTAGGAAAAAAAAAAAAAAAGAGAGAGAGAGAGAAAAAAAAAACAGAGGTGCTGAGTTGTGAAAAGAGTGTTGTTTTGGGCCCAGTCGCCTGAATAGACTTGTTAAAGCCCATGGCTGATGTATGCTAAGCAGAGCCAGGCAGTATGTAGAGAGAAAGGGAGGGCAGGCCAGTTGAGCGGGCACATCACTCTCTGAGCCAGGGCACACACTTTGATGGCTCCTTTGGAGGCATGAGTGAAAGCCAAACCTCTGTAGCCTTCTTTTTTTTTTCATTTCTGCCATGCAAAGATAATCAGGTTTATGTAAAGTATGTGTGCTCTTTTGACAGTCTGCGATATCTCATTAATTCAATCACACCAAACACCATTGTTCCCAAAGTGTTTGAAATGCGGATAGGCATGGAGGCTTTCTTAATCCTGTCAATCAATGTTAACATTTTTCTTGCAGTTGCCATGGCCAGGGCCAGAGTTCATGAAAACACAGAATAAGAGCCAACAAAACAAGAATAAAGACTTATTTGAGATACTCTTTTTAAAGGACATCTACCATGCACAAAACATGGGAAGTAAATGTAGACAAGTTTGGACACTATGGCTCACTGAGAGGAAAAAGGGGGAAAAAGAATTTGAAAATCAAATAGGCCTATAAAAACTTGACCCAAGAGTCTCTGGGAAAAACCCAATGAATTGCTCCCTAGTAGAACAATGTTCTTTCTTTCGTGCGTTCTTCAGCAGGACAATGCTCAATATATTATAACACATGCCACTGATGTCTTTACACTGTTGTAAGCCAGCTCAGACCAACGGAATGCTGATCGTGGACAACAAGAGATTGTGCAGCGGTAATTCTCTCTTTCTCCCGCTCAGTTACAAACAAGTACTGGGAAAATTATTCATGCATATAGGCCAACAAAGCAGAGACGGGAGATTTGCGATGTCATGCAGTGAGATCATGTGACAAACTTTAAAATAAAACCCCAAGCCCTTTGAGACTTTGTAAAATAACCAATTTATCTCTATGAATGTGGCAGCCAAAATGTCTTATCATACCAGTGGAAATCATGGCCACTTTCGTCTTGCACTACAGATTAATGAGACCACAGTGCACAAACGAAACAAAGAAACATAACAATTACATAAAAATGCAAGTTCTAAAGCTATGAGGGAAAAAAATCCTCACTGGGATTTACTGCATCTCTGCTTAATCCTAACAGGCCTCAAATACACTTATATATACTTAATTAACTAGGATGAAAGATGCCCTACTATAGGAACCCAAAGACAGATTTTTCCCTAGGTACATATAGAATTTTTTGATATTTGTGTAGGTCATTTTTCACACTTCAAAACAAGATTTGTTTCAAGTTTTAAAACAAACTCACTAAATAAATAAATAAATTACTTAATTAATTAATCTGTGTGGTTGGAGATCTAGACCTCCAATCTAGAACATCTGTCATCTTAGCTATGAAAAGGAGAGGAATGGCAGCTCCTTGGAAGCTGTCAAACATATTGCTTCAAGGTTTTATCGAGAT
The DNA here is from genome assembly GCF_963932015.1 of Anas acuta. Classification (NCBI taxonomy): domain Eukaryota; kingdom Metazoa; phylum Chordata; class Aves; order Anseriformes; family Anatidae; genus Anas; species Anas acuta. The sequence continues at coordinate 92,280,459 of NC_088980.1, read as the reverse complement.
TTCTGCAGGAAAGAAAGCAAGTCCTCTCAGCACTGGCTGAATTAAGGACTGTTCTACTGTTGTGACAGATCTCTACTGATCTAGAAACATCCATATATGCAGACCAATAAAGCATGACATGATACAGAATACTTTGGTGGGACAGGACAGCAAAACAGCCTCTTTGCCAAGGACAAAAACTTAATGCACTGGAGCGAGTCTGGAAGTTGTTAAAGGTACTGAAGCTGGAGAGGATTAGCTTGGTTCTGTATCTCCTTCATTCCCATAATCTATTCTTCCTCCTCTTCCACAGGACATATTGTTTTCTTCTTCTTTACACATTACATCAGTAGAAGAAATTCTTCTCAGTATCTCGTCCATTCTTGGGCATATCAAAAGAAAAGTAAGGTATTTTCTAGAGATGTTTCAGTTGAGCCAAAGGTAACAAGGGTAACAAGGATAACAAGTGTAACAGATAACAGTCTGAGAAAAATTTAACCAACAGAAAGACAAGAAATTTTGCATAATGATAGATTTTACTGGATCAGCTGATTTGTTTAGCAATGAAGAGAAATGGTTTTGTTGTTGTTTGTTTAGTTTTTGTTTGTTCTTTTTTTAATCTCACTTTAGGTGCAAGGTCCAACTCACCCACTTCAGTGATGAGAGATCCTTTACTGTGATATCTGTAGCATAAGAATATTTTCATTAAGCAGGAAAAAGAGTTGGTATAGTTCATGACTAGGTACCTACTCAGGAAAATACATCTACAGTTCACCTGATGAAAACAAGTTATTGGTTGGAGTATATTGCAGTGTCTTTTTTCTCCTAGTTGCAGCTGTGAACAACTTTGCTTATTATCTAAACATTACTCTTAGAATATCCTGGTGCTTAACACATACCAGCACCTGAAACCATCAGCTCAGAAATTAAATGTACAAAAGATGTACTAGCTAGAAACGGATAAATAAAGGAGACTGGATGATAATATATTGACGGAATTTTATGATTTACTTTGTGCTAAATTCCGGTAGATAGATCTAATTTCTGAAAATATCTTCAGCTGAAGAAAAATGTGATTTTTTCTTACTATTTTCTACGTGGCAAGTCTCCTTCTTTTCTTTGCCCCCTCCCATTTACCCCCCCACCTACCCTGTATCGGTATTCACTCACTCCCAGTCTTCCTCTCTGGCATGCTTCCCCAGTTATCTGTCTTGTTTTCCTCCATGTCTTGTGCACAATAAGAGGGTGGGAAGCTTTGGTCAGTCCTCTGTTCCTTCCCCTCCACCTCTAGCTGCAATACATTTCTTTTGTGGAGTAATCATTTGTGAGGCAAATGGCAAGGAACAGAACTGATATAAACATTAGCTGTATTTAATATCTCTTTAATACTCTTATTTGACTGAAAATTCACCTGAAATAACAGCTAATGTATGTAACTTATGTAGGTCATATCCCAGGGATGACTCACCTCCTGAGAGCTTTGGTCCATGAGTCTATATAAGTTTGCCCCAGCACAGTTGCAATGATAAGACTGCACACTTAGAATACTAAACAGGCAAGAAATTGAATATTTAGAATGCCAAATGGATGAGATTATTACAGTTTCTACATATGTCACAATAATCCTTTCAACAGTATTCATGCTATTGATATTTGTAGGCAACAGGTGTATTCACTGTGTATTTCCCAGTCACTATGTGGGATGGAAAGACCAAACAGTACTACTTAAGTCTTTATCTTCAAAAGGAACAGAGCTACCATACTTCATGAGGAAGGCCAGAAGCAGCAGAAACCTCCTCAAAGGGACTGCGCCCATTTTTGTCCTAATGGGACACAGCAGCCTCTGCCTCCTCCTGCTATTAAGCCTGTCCTGCTCCAAGTGCTGCAGACAGAGACATGGGAGCTATGAAAGCCTGGTAGCCCAGCAAAAGTCAAGCACCACCACTTTTGGTTGTGGCCAGTTGTCTACTAATCCAGGTACACTTTTAAACAAATGTTAACACTAAATGACTATTATCTGTTACAAATCACATGCCAGTTCCAGTTGAAAGGACTTCTAAGACATGTTAGCTATGACATCAGAGCAGGTTTTTCAAGGCTTTATCCAGCCTTGAAAACATTGTCTCCATAGACTCTCTAGGCAACCTCACTGACTACTGCACTGTCCTCATAATGAAAGAGTTTCTTGTATCTGATTAACCAGATACACTCTTGTTTCAACTTAAGGTTTTGTCTCTTTTTGTGCTGCCACACACAACTGAGAAGAGTCTGGCTGTGTCTTCTGAGTAATCTTCTCATGGGTACTAGAAGGCTACAGTTAAGTCTCCCAAAACCACCTCTTCCCCAGGGTGAATACTTTCTCAGCCATACTTTCTCAGCCTGTCTTTACAGAGCAAGTGCTCCCACTCCCAGCCAACTCTCTGAAATCACTGCAGTTGATGTCTTTCTTTCAGCCCAGAACTGCACACACTGTTCTGGCTGTTTCTCAACCTAGTGGTTATGGTCCTGTTGATACTCAGTGATGCTGTTGGTTGTCAGTGTTGACATGGCATGCTGTTGGTTCTTGTCTATCCCCCAGCTAGACCTCTCCACAGACCTGCTTCTCCTGCACTCAAGCACCAGCCTGTAGTGTTGCAAGGGACTCTTCCTTTCCCAGCACAAAGCTTGATACTTGTCCCTGTCATATTTCATGGGGTTCTTGTTGACCCCTTCCTCCAGCCTGTCCATGTACCTCTGAATGTCCATCCTTTTCCTGAGTATATCAAGTGGTCTCCACAATTTAGTGTCTTCTGCAAACTTGGTAAAAGTGCCATCCATCATCACTTTCAAGTCATTGCTAAAGATGCCAAGGATGTTAAATGTTCTAGTAAAGACCCTGGCAGTACCCAACTTTTTAACATCCTCCAGGAAAAGCGTGACACATTAAGCTGATATCTTCTGGCCATTTTATCATTTTTTTCATCCCTCCATTAACCCATGTGGTTAAACCTGCATGACAATTTGCACATCTTTATAGTGTAAAACAATCACAATCATTCCCCCAAATTGTGGAAACTCTAAGCGTTTTGCCCTTATGATTCTCTTATCTTTCTCCTTTAGGGAGTGAGAACATACATAAAGGAATTTTCTTGTGCAATTCTATATAACTAAAATTTCACTTTAAAAAGTATCCTTGCACCTGTCTCTAGGTTCTCAAGTTCAATCAAACAAACAAACAAACAAAAGTGAAGAAGTAAAAGCTTTAGAGAGGCTTAATTACACATTGTTATAACATATTCATAATTGCCAGATGAGCACTCTCAGAACTAATTTTAACACCTTATTAGAATATATATTTCAACCCAAATTAACCACAGACATTAATCTTCAACACATATAAATAAAATCCAGACTGCAATTCTTTTAACCTTTTCCTTTGTTATAATTTAGCACTGTTCTTAATATAAAATGTAATTGGTTGTACCATTGGTTACACTTTTCCATTTGCAAAACAAAAATATTCCATAATTCAGAGGTATTCTAAATATTTTACTTGAAATTTTTAATTAAAAACCCATGCAGACTTCAAAATATAACCTTGCCTTCAAACAGGGATGAAGTGCACAAGATCCCATCTCTAAATGTGAACATACTTGAGAAAGTATGAGCACTTAAAAAAGAAAAGGAAAAAAAAAAAAAAAAGGAACTTTATAGGTGTTATTCTGAAAGCCTAAAGCAAGAGACACCAAATACTTTCTGTGATCTCTTCTCTCCCCACTCTTCCCCCCCACCCCAGTCAAAGTTGCTTCTCTTTCCACTTTATCCTGGGCCTCCAGGACAGGCACATAGCAATTCTCTCTCCTTCATAACTTACTTCTCATAAATCTCACAAACCTTGACACTAAACTACCAGCTCTGGATGAAGTTTTTTAGAATGAAAGTACATTGTTGCTTAAGCTTCTCATACCATTTACATTTGAGTATTCCTTATTTCTGATATTCTATGAAGTAGGATGTTAGATAAGCATTTAATTTCCGGTCATTGGCATGTATGCAAAGCATCTCTGGCAGCTAAATACATTGACATTCTACACCAGTGACTCTGCTCTGGGTCAGAGTGCAGTACTCCCAATACCTGCTCTGTGAGTTGTGCTGTCTCAATAGGGGGCAATAATGAGCAGAAAAATTTGGTAACATCATCTGTGACAGAAGGTTTTTATATGCAACCAAATTCATGAATATTGCAGACAAGTTCTGGCAAGTATAGCTGGAACAACTTAAGATGCCACAAAAGTGACTATAGGGCAAAAGAGATAAATAGACCCTGAGGTGGCTGACAGGTGAATAGGTAAATTGTTTAGCCCAAGCTATGAGTTTTAACTACCTGAGGTCTATAGTGCTTTATCACCATACGAGGAAACGACAGACAACTGGGCATGGACACACCTGATCCACTCTTGCTAAATGCCTTAGAGCAAATTTACAAAGGTTTTAAGTTTAAAAAACACTGAAATTTATTGTGATAATGGTATTTTTGGTTATAAAACACATTCATGTAAAAATATATTGGCCTTTTTCTTTTTTTCTTTGTGGGTTCTTTTCCTGTGAGGTGTGGAGAGGCTGTTTTGTTTTTCTCCCATGTGGTATCCACTCTTTTCTGTCAAAGGTACTTTGACAAATAAATAGTTCACTTGAGGGGGAAGAGAGATAGAGAGAGATGAAGAACACTATGCAAAACCAGGTAGGTCATCCTGGTAGTGCTAATTGGAAATAAATGCATATGTTATCTTTGTATTTCATGCATGATTTGTTAATACACAGATGTTCCTAAAACTCCATATATTTTGATGTCACACAGAAGTAGTTCTGATGCTCTAAACAGACTTCAGGGATTGGAGAATAGCTATATTGAAAGATAGCAACTGAGACATGCCTTATATGTATCATTTTTTTCTGTTTGTGATTGACTTTCATAAAGTTTAGAAAAGGCAAGGCTCTACAAATGCAGCAAAATGTATAGCACCTAATGGAGTAGTTCAGATGGGGTAACTACTCTCCTGTGACACAAAGAAGCTCCCCTCAGTCCTGATAACAACTAATGGGAAATTGCACTCTGAAGTGCAATAAATCCATCTACTAAAAGGGTAAAGAGAACTCAGACTTTGAAAACTAAGAATACTGCAGAATGTTCTGTCAGTCTCAAGTTGGACAGGATTTGGTTTGCTTTTATAGCACCACATAAAGAAGTAATAGGTCATAAAGCTTTCAGGGGCCTAGCATAGGTGACAGTCTTTATACCCTCTCTGCACACAGGGGATGAGAAACAGATGTCATACCACTTTCCTACGCTCTTGTCTGTGTCAAAGGCTATGGAAGAATGAGCTGTATGTCCACTGCTCTATAAAGTTAATGTGCTTGTTGAGTCCACAGCCTGTTCACAGGTAAAAGAACACAACCAGATGCAGTTCTGATTTCCATTGTTACATTCTAGTCCTTTATGGGCAGAAAAAAAAAATATTTTAGCTGAAAACCTTTAATTGGGAAAGTGTGACTTCATATGCAGTTAAATTTGCTTTCAGTCTGACAGATTTTCATCTTCTTTTCAATAACTCTTTTACTGGAGAGCAAACAGAAGATCTCACTAACTTCTATTCTTCAGCTATTGTCAGAAAAGATTAAGCCACATAGGAAGAGATATGTTAAATAGCTGCAGTCCATCACAAAATTAAAGACCTAAATATTAGGGGGTTTAGCTTGATAAAGAAAAAACTGACCAGGACCTTTCCTGTACTTTTAGAAAGGAGAAGGAAAAGCAAGTTTTTATACTGGTAAGGATGACCTCTCATCTGTTCAAAGGTGTTTAACTGCTCCACATGAAAATTTATCAACAGCTACAATGCAATTCATTCACAGCCCTCACTGTGCTGTTTTCCATGTGGTACAAGTGGATAAGAGCATGTTGGGAAAAAATGTTAAATAACTCAAAATGCACCAGAAAATTAATGGGAATGAGAGAGGACAAAGTTCTTGATCTACATGAATGTGCAGGGTGAAAGTGTAGATAAATTTGGATTAGCAAGCAAAACTGAGCCCTGTTGTTAAATGGCACTTGATTCTATTAGACTGTGTCGGATTGTTAAAAATGCTAACATTATGTGTGACTATTCATTTTCATCACCTGCTCTTGATTAATCCAGTCCTAAATGGCATCTGTGGACTCTGCCATCTCATAGTACTTAATTAAATTAGCAACACATTTGTCTCCCCCGTTTTCCTATCAAAGGGTTGTGCTCAGGAGAAATAAAACCTTTGTTCACCACAACTCCATATAATTTATACTCCTTTTTCCCTTTTTCCTCCAGCTCCTGGCTCAGATGCTAAATTGTAACTGGTAATAGGGAGCTATTAGGTCTAGTGAAGCGTGTCAAAGAGTCAGTGGAAAACCAGAGCTGAAAGGAGGCCTCAGATCTCATAAAACAACAGGGTCAAGATTCTAGATTCAGGATTACATTGTACCAAGAATCATTCATTTTTGCAGTTAAAAAACATTTGACCTTTATACATATTTGGGGCAGACAAAGACAGAATAAAGACTAAAGGAAAAAAAAGGAGCGGGAAGGATGCTAAAATGGGTAGAGGATGTTTATTTAGATTATTTTCTAAAGAAGATAAAGAATAACAAATACCCATATATGAGTAATGGGTGTATTTTATCTCCAGGGTAAAGGATTTGTATAATTTATGCTGTTAGAGAACAGTATTATATAGTATTAATATATTGAACAGTACAGGGTCACAAAATATATTCTGTGTGAAAATAAAGCATCCACTGTACAACTTAACACAATCTCTACTTATGCATTAATATGACCCTATTTGTATTTTCCTCCAAACTTTGTTCCTTATCCCAAAAATGCTAAACTCTTTCATCCTTGTCCCTAGGGCAATTTATGACATGTATTACATGTCAATCAAGTCAGGATAACCTAAATACCAACAGCTGTCCTTTTCTTTCAGGTCTTTCAGTGATATGAGAAGAGATTAAGACACAGAGTCCTTTTCTTCTAGGTTGTAACTGAACTCCAGAGGGCAGGCTGGCAGGAGTGTGCCACATGCTGTCTTCCTTGTCCCTTGTGTAGTCATCACTTCACTGAAAGTCGCTTCCATTTCTTGGATGTGTACCTTAGAGTATGCAGATCTTTCCTCAGCTTTCTTCATCCTCCTGTGAGTAATCCTCTGCAGCTGATTACTGCAGCTATACCTGATGCTGCTGACAACCCGTGAACTTCACCTCTCTGTGCCAAACATCCCATCTTGGAAATCACTCCTCCAAAAAGTGTACCAACAAATTCATTCCTACTTGTGAAACACTCAAAATACTTGTCAAAATTCAGAATAAACCATGGAGAAAAAAATACACTCAGGGATTTGAGACAAGAATAATTAATTAGATCCTGCAAGATTAATTAGAAACTGCTTTTTTATGCTCTCTACAAAATAATCCTCTACATTTAGTGTCTAGTCATTCCATACACACATAGGTGAGTGAGAGGCCTGACAAAGACATTTCCAGCAAGTATTTACATAGACAAATATCAGTGTTAGCCAAGACTGAGACACTGAATACAGACAACTGCTTCAACAGCTTGGGCTTCTTCTACCTGTAAAGAGATGACACAAAGCCAGAATACCCAATAGTCCTTGAGACCCATTGAGATGATAAATTGGGATGCAACCTTGGCATTTTCAACTTTTCTGTTTTCAACACTTTGGGGAAGAGATGTGAACATTCATTTTTTGAGTATCCTTTAGCCCTAGCTTCTTCAGTCTCTCCTGTATGTCTTTGTATAAAATAAATATTTAATGGGCCAGAGGAGGAGCAAATGGCTTCTGTAACACAGTATCTTAGAAACCATGGCTCACATCTTTCCTGAAGCAAGCACTGTCTTGTAGTCCTCAACATCACAAGTCAGAGGGGCAGGCAACCTACTCAAAACAGTAAACTGACTTGACTGGTAGTCCTTTGTTTTCAATATGTCCTGAGCACACTCAAGGGATTGCATCCTACTGATCAAATTGCAATCCCCTAAATAATCTGAGAATCAAGTTTCAGCCTTGAATAAAGCTCTCAGTAGTGCTGAAACCTATGTGGTTCTGCACTTGCTAGCTAGTGAAAATATCAGTGCTGAAGGAAGGGTTAAAGCATCTCTTTAAACAAATGGAAAATTAGTTCCTAAAAGGTTAGACACAAGTATGTCAGAAATATATAGGTACCCTTTTCATTAGAATGGGAATGGTTGCTTTTGGAGGAGAATTTGGAAAATAAAATCTGAATGCAAATTTTTGACAAGTTCCTCCTTAACCACCATCTGCTGGATTCACTGAATGAAACATATGAATTAAATTGATCTGCACAAAATTGGTCTCGGCACTTCCTAATTACAAAGCGCTTTTCTTTAAACAATAGTAATATATGGTGTGGGATGGTTTGTTGTTGGTTTGTGTTTTTTTGTTTTTGTTTTTCAGTTTGGTGCTTGTTTTGTATCGTTATAACAGCAATGTCAATAAAAATGCTGAAGGACTCAAGGCAAATCTAGACAAAGGTGCAAAACATCATAAAACATAGATTATTTCAAATCTAATTGAATTGAATTGAGTTGCTCTTTCTTGGAAAAGTGAATTCTTAGGAGTTGCAAATATATGTTTTCCATTTAAGTCTTTTCATATCAAGGTGACACGCACAATCAATCTTCTTAGTGACGTTGTAACAAAGCAGAAATTATTGATGCTTAATAGTCGGAAGACCACAAAAAAAGAAGGAAACATAAAACTATACTTAATTGATAACATCCTTTCTTTTCCACTATGGAAGCTTTCTAATTGCTCCACAGAACAATAAATACAGTTGAAGAATGTATGTGAATGGATTCATAGAAATACAGGGTAAATAATACAATATCAGCTGACTTTTCATGTGGTCCTTGTTTCTTTACAGAAACCCCAAAATGTCTTTTGTTTATTCCCTCTCTCCTCTGCATGCTAAGGATAAATTTAAATTATTCAGCTACCTTGTTTTTATTTAAAATTAGTTCTTTTGTTAGCTTATTCTTTATTATACACATTTTAGATAAAAAATAAAAGTGTCACATGTTCATCCTGTTTTGAGCTCTATCACATACTTGGTAGACATTAAAGCTCCCATTCAGAAAATAATTCCTATTGTGCCATTTTTATATCAAAGTTAGAAACATACATATATGTTGTTTTCAAGTGGGCTGAATTTAAACACATGTTCAAATGCTTCCTTTAAATAGGACCTAATGTGGAAATGCAAGTCTCACTCTGTTATTGTAATTTGATCTTAAAAACAAAGAATATTCAAAATAAAGATAGCATCCTTATAACCCAAACAAAAATTTGTAATGAATGACCACAACCGTGATAGAGATAAAAATGCAAGTATCCTCTGACATACAAAGGGAAGTTTCCACTGTGTCACTGAATACATCAGTTACACCTGATGGGCAGCTCTAGAATCCTCTGTTTCTCAGCAAGTTGTTAGTAGCTCTGAGTTGAGAGAGGTAATAGCTTGTGAAAGGTCCTGGTCTCTTTCAGAGTAATTTTTAGTAATGCAATGTTTTCTGATGTATTTATGCATCTTATTTTCTACCTTGAATTATTACCATTTATTCAAACCCAGATTACTAAGAAAACAACAAAAGTTTAGACTAATTTCATTTATTAGAACAAGCCCAGAAGCTGATCAAAGGGCTGGAACAACTCTCCTACAAAGACAGTTTGAAGGAACTGGGGTTGTTCAGCCTGAAAAAGAGAAGGCTCCGGGGAGACCTTATAGCAGCCTTCCAGTACCTAAAGGGGGCCTAACGGAAAGCTGAGGAAGGACTCTGTCAGGGAGTATAGGGATTAGACAGGGGGTATTGGTTTTAATCAGAAAGGTTTAGATTAGATCTTTGGAAGAAATTATTTACTCAGAGGGTAGTGAGGCACTGGAACAGGTTGCTGAGAGAAGTCGTGGATGCCCCATCCTTGGAGGTGTTCAAGGTCAGGTTGTGTAACCTGGTCTCATTGGAGGTGTCTGCATGGCAGGGACATTAGGTGATCTTTGAGGTGCCTTCCAACCCAAATCATTCTGTAATTCTATGATCTCTTAGAGAACACAGTATCCTGAGAAATGAAATCTGAAATAATGGTATGTAAAAAGGTTAGTGAAGTCTCCCTCTTTTTCAGTTTGAAAGATAATAGGAAATGAGTGGTCAGTCTTGCTGGTCCCTTTGTTTTCTTGCTGTTGCAGAAGTTAGCTCAATTTTTCTATTTATCATTAGATCAACAGAAGGATTATTTTTATAATTAATATGTTTATCAGACCAGGTCTAGCTTTACAGGCTGATGATATAACACAGACAGGAATATGAAATTTTATGAGTTCAGGAATAACCTTCATTAGAAAGATTTCATAGGCTCATAAACCATCAGGAAACTGTATCATGCAGATCTTATCTGTTGTATAATAAATCAAACAGCTTCCCATCAGTTTATATCTTCTATGTAAGTGCCTTTTGTGACATTTCATTTCATATATTCTTGGATTGTTTTGAAAATTAAGAGACAGTGATTGATTTTTAGCTTGTATCCATCAGGCAGAGTTAAAATCTTATAAAATCATCATTAATTACAATGTATCATTACTTACTTGCTTTCAGAAAATAACAGGCACGGGGAATTTGAATACCAACACAGGCAAACAATTGCAGAACCCTAATACAAGATACCCAGATCACCACACCCACACTTATAAAATGAAGAAAGATGTAATTCAGTGACAAGGCAAATATATAGATGTGTAAGAGCTAGTAAGTATTTTCACAAGAAATTATGATTTGTTAGGAAAAATAGCACAGTATACTGTACACTACTGTCAACTGTGTTATATTCATTTATTTTTTTTGTTATAGAGAAAGAATAATTATATTAGTGAAGGATGTATTTTGGGGAGCAAATATGTAGTAGCTTAAACATGTACATTTAGTAGACATGGAAAACTGTATGCAGGTAGTGGGACAGAAATATATGGTAAAAATGTTTTCTGTGGAAGGTTATTTTAAGTATCAAGAGATTCTTTACAGCAGAGGGTATTTGACAGCCCTTTGTCTGCTGGAAAAATATGGAAAACTGTCATGTTTCATTTTAACAAGCTCTTTCTGGTTAGCACAACTTTTCTAGCAAAAATAACTCAACAAATGTTATTAAACATAATTCCTGTCATATTCTCAGATGGTATAAATCATTGCAGTTATATCTACTTTGTTAGACAATATCTCACTTCACAGCTAGGACTGGTGATATCCACAAATGTTATATTGGATATTATGTTTTTTATAAGCCTGTGTTTCCCTTACATAACTAATACCAAGGTAATCCTTAAGAAGAGGTTTCTGCAGAGTAGCGATGTGTATCTGTGTGCAACCTTAACCCTCAGTGTCTGAGAAGGTGTTGTGTATGAAGTAGTGCTGATGTGGTGGCCACAGCCACATTGGTCACCCCAGGAAAGCCGCAACTGTGTAAGACTGGTGGAATAAACATACCTTTCTTTCACCCTGATTATGCTGTGATTTTTGTTAAAGTCACTCAATAAAACAAATTTGTATTAATTATCCTATTGATCTTAAAACACTGTATGTTGTGATATGATATTGTGTGTGTATGTTTTTTTGTGTTTTTTTTTTTCAGCATTGGAATTGTTCTAAGTATATTCTGTGTTTCAATAACAATAACTTGTAAATTATAATCTTCAATATTTTCTTAGTATGCAGTTTGTTTATTGCTGCTTTGCTTTTTTGTCCTTTTTAATTGTTATTATACAGTATATAAACATGTCCGCATCTGGTCTCAGCAAATCTAAGAATGGGCTCAGAAAATGGCTTCTTCCTTAACTGTCTTCACAAGCTGAGTCCATTTACCACTGTTTTTTCATCTCTTCAGTGTACTATTAAGATAGACTCATTGTGAGATGCTACGTATTTTCCATGCCTTAAGAAAGTGTTGCTCTCCTCCCCCTTGACAGATAATGAGCTCAATTATACATAAAAGCTGCAAAAACCAAGCTGCAGTCTACAATGCTTCTTGATCACCAAGTTCAGAGCCTGGTCTCCTGAATATCCACTACAAAGATTTACCCAGAGCATGCACCCTTTCCAACTGTGCACACAAGTATCTACTGACATTCTGTGGTGGAAGGAGAGAAGGGAGCAGAGAAAACTAAAGGAAAAAGGTAAAGTGCCCCCAGCTCTCATCTCAAAAAGGAGATAGTACACAGCCTTTGAGTGTGTCTTGGTTTTGCAGGTAAGACACAGAAGCATAACAGCATCTGTGAAGTCCTGACATTGAACAAATTAATCATGAAATGATTAATTTTGGACAAGACCTCTGTAGTTCTTGACTAACTTCCTTCCCAAAGAACAAGCAGCTTACTCAGACTAAGCTGAAGGAAATACACAAGGCTACTACTGTGCCATTGGATCATACAGCTCTCCTCATTATTTTGAGGTACTCCAGCATCAGTTAATTTGAGAAATATTTCTTTTACCTTTAGATCATAAGTAACTCATTCTCACTGTTGGAGGTTGAGTGGATCTGTTCACAGCCACAGCAGTACTTGGTTTTCATAATTTTCCTTCTGGTATGATTTTATTTTCTCTGCAGATGGAGATTGCAAAGACATTTTATTTTGATCAGAACTGGACACCTGATTGCAATACCAGAGAAACAGAAATAGGATGTATCAGACTGATGCCACTTATGATTCCATGTTTTTAGAGGGCCAATACAACACATAGAACTTTGATCTTGAAAGGTTAAACAACATCTAAACTAACCATATTACAAACAGGCTGAATCATTTCAATGCCTAAATTACGTTTTTGCCACCAGGATTCTTGTTCTGTAATGTTATCCAAGATCAAATATAGACCATATGCTGTCCTGAATAGGTTGTGATTTTATCACTTTTGATAGGTGAATAAACATTTTCCTGGAAATTTATTTTGTTTCTTTCCATGGCAATAGGACTGTTTGATTTGCAATTGAGCTTAGAAATTCTCAAATTACATTATTATGAAATAAATAAATAAATAAATAAATAAATAAATAATGATGTCATACAGAGGAGTTGCATATAAGGTCATTTGGGGTCCTTTTTGGGCTAGATACTATATGCAGAAAATGCAGGGAAGTCCTTGTTCTGAGAAGTTTATCATCTAAGTACACAAGAAATAAGAAGCAGCAATAAAATGAATACATAAATTAATTAATTAATAAGAAAAATCCTGTGCATTCCACTGTACCTTTGGGAGAGAAGGGAAGGAGGAAGAGAGGTCAATGTGAGAGACAGGAGGTTACACAGAGGTGCATGAAAAGAAAAAGAGAAGAAGAAAGAATATTGAAATTGGGCAAATTAGAGAAGGGGAGAAGAAGGGAAAAAGAAGCAGATAAGAATGAACATGGTATGCAGAGACTATGAAGGAAAAAGACAGTCAGACAAAGAAGAGAGCAAGGATAATGCAATAATCTTACAGTGGTAAGATAGTAAATAGTCTCTGAATACAGAAATGCTCAGGCTTTGTCTGTGTCTCTAGCAGCTTCCACTGACTAATATTTCTGACTGCCTTTTACATGAAGGCCAAAGGCTGAGGGGTAGGGAACGGAAGAGAATACCGGTCTCACTCAGTGTGTTAACCTTAACTTAATGCTATGCTGGAACCAGGGAGAAAAGAAAAAATAACTATGATACAAAAACATACTAAGAGCAATTGAATCTTCACAGTTTCTGGATGAATAAATAGAGCTAAATTTTCAAAAGTAGCTGTAAAAAATTGTGTATAGTTCTTTTCTATTCCTTGTGTAGGAAATCCATTGCTAATCTTCAGACTATATTTGCATACATGAATTAGGAAGATCATGGTCTACATACATCTTGAATGAAAATGCAGTTTGTATATAGGTTAAACATCTTTATGAATATGCACCAATTTGGATAAGACAAATTGCACACGTACAGTTTTAGATATTGCTTAGAGGCACCCTTGAAAGGCACCCTTGATTCAAAAGCTATTAGCTACTCATCTTAAATCTCACAAGTCATGCAGGATTAGTCCTAGTATTATTAATGCAGAGAACAAAGTGATTGGAGATTCAAAAGCCATTTTAGATGAATTTAGTAAATTTTATAGCAATCTTTTCACATCAAAGGGTTAAGAGGATAATGGTTATGAATATAGTCCTTGATGTTTAAAGGATCCTTCAATTCCACCTGAGGACAGTGTAGGTCTGGAATAATCTATTACCCATAATCAGATGGAACATGCAATTTATTTTGGGTGAATTTCTCCTCATCTGCATAATTGGTCTTTATATACAGGAACTATAAGGGAGGGAAATTCATGTTGCCAACTTGGGGTCAGGATGCATCATACAGCATTTTGCAAAAGTTTCAAATCTTGCACTAAATTCAACCAATATAACTAAAGGGAAAGGAAGTGGAGGGAAGGGAAGGAAGAGAAGGCAAGGCAAGGCAAGGGAAGGGAAGGCAAGGGAAAAGTGTAATTGCAGTGTAGTCCCAGTTTTATTCTAAACATTGTCACACATATAATTTAGACTTATGAATATAACTGGAAAAATCTTCCTTCCGGTCCCTTTTTTGATCTTAGATAATAACATTTGAATTATAATTGTTTTATGTGTTTACAACACAAAAAAAATCTCCTAAAATCTTAAGTTTAGCTGCAGAACTGAATCTGTTTTAATGCCTACTTTTCTGTTTCCTTCCAAAATTTTGTTATGTTTCAGTTGTGTAGTTTGTATACTTACCAATGCTTCCTTGTGTAGCCAATGTATCATTCATTTCCAAGAAAACTTCTATGTCTATATTCAGCTGATTGTAGTCAATCTACATATTTCTTCACTAGGGAACTATGTATTTTGTTTTCTTTCTTTCCTATTTTATGCTGGTACTTTGGAGAGCAACACTGGGTATGTATTTTTTTTATCTTTTACACTTATAGGTGTGCCACTATATATGAAAGTGAGCAATTCCAGTATGAAAGCCTAAAAATTATACAATTCTACACAGCTTCCTCAGAACTGAACAGTGAGTGATGACTTCTGGAAACCTTATCTGAAAATAATTATCGAGTCTTATCGGAAAGTAAGTTTATAAATAAAGAAATAAAAGGTCCCAGCAGCACATATATATCCTGGCTTTCAAGGATAAAGGATATGCCCATAATAGAGAGAGAGGAGTGACAATGCCGGAACTCTGCATTTTTGTTCTTCAGCCAGCACAGAAAGCAAGCACATGTGGCCATGTGGATTGTGTTTAGGACTCCAAAGAAGCCTCTTTTTGAACCACTTTTGTGGTAAATATATATGATTAATTTCCAAATCAGGTATTTTAATTGCCAGGGAAGGAACAGGATGCTGAATGGTAATATATAAATGAACATGCACACTAAAGGTTTTTGAGGAATTCCTGATGTGTTTCATCTGTGATGGTTTAAGCTAATATCAGTGCTGCCGTGGTCCTGACATGGTCAGGCATGAAAAAGCACATCTGCTTCACTCATTTTTCTTAACTTTATTGTGGTTTCTTTTTTTTTGTGTGTGTGTGTGTGTTTGTTTTTGTTTTTGTTTTGTTTTGTTTTGTTTTCTATAACATACTGATGTTAATTTTCTTATGTAGCTTTCCATATTTTTTGGAATACATATGTATGTTAAATTAAGGGTATTTGTCTTTGAATGTATTGTAATATACAAGTATATATGCATATGGAAAATGATCAGTTAGTACTTCCCACTATACAAATCTTTATTTATTTATTTGTTTGTTTGTTTGTTTATGGATCAGTTGAAATGTTATTTATAGTCTTCAAAGTATATTTTCAAAAATCGTGTCTCAAGAGGGAGGCTAAAAGCTACAGATATTTTCTATTTGGTCTAGTTTTCAACAACCTTTTTTTTTTTCCATTGGAATTGAGTTGGTGAGGAAACAATGTCATTAGCTCCCTCATGCAAAACATTGTTAGAAGTGAAGCTCCCTTCTTAGTATTCTATCACTTCTCCAACTATTCACTGCATCTGGTTACAGAACAAGAAATAGATTCCTCTGAACTGTAAGAATATTTCACATCTAGTTTATAAAAAAAAAAAAATCCCATCTGCTTGGAGCTTCTGCTATATCCCAGTTCTCAACAAATTACCTCATTATATTTCTGTTGAACATAAGTAAAACTGTATGACTATATATACAGCTGTTGGGAATTAGTGACCACTCTATGCTACAAAAATGAGACTAGCAGTGTAATGATATTGTAACTGTTGTATGGATGAACTGTAGTTAATGAATCCAGAATCTTGAACTGGAAAAGGAATGCAGAAGGATACAGAATAAAGTTAATTTATTAAAAGTCCACAGAGGTCATTGTCACTACCTGTCCATCGGTCCCATCCTACTTTAAAAGGTTTTATTTATAGCTTATGAGACATCTTCTTGAGCTTTTGTGGTTCCTTGGGCTGTGTTGATTAGAGAAATAATCATATTATAAAATGCTGGAGATAAGGAAGATATTTAAATAATGTTTTCCTTCTTTGTTTACCTCTGCAGAAAACTGAGGAACCATACAGCTGAGGGAAACATTCTGCAAGCTTTTCAGATTTATAGAGTACATTCAATAGTGTCGCCATGAATGTTATCACCAAGTTTTGTATTCATGTTTGATTCTTTATCAAATTAGCTCTTCTATGAGTAAATATATCTTTCTCAGTTGCACTCCGACAAAATCAGCCTATGTTCTGAAAGTAACAAAATTGATGGAGTGTGTTTCAGAAAGGCAAACCAATTAGCTTACATGGCTACAATATAATCTCAGTAAAACAAGTGGTCTCCAATTTAAAGAAATCAGACATTGAATCCAGCCTCTATCATTTTCTTTGCAATGTTTTGGATTGTGTATCCCAACTAGATCTTACATTATTTTGTGGAAATTTGCAGTCTTGTATTCTGAATTTGAAATTGGTAGAGCAGAAACCATATTTGACAACAAAGCAATGCAATAATTTTCTTTGCCATTCTATCTCTATTTTTTTCTTCTTTGCAGTCTTGACACGTCTAGTTTATCTTAACTGAACCAAAATTTACCACAAATTTTTAATAAATCATTTAATAGTAATACCATTTTCAAAAGATTTTTTTTTCAAAATCATACTGAATACATAAGTCATATATAATTCTTGCATTGTGAAACTACTGTCAAAGTCAGAACAGTTATATGTAGAAAATAGTATACATATATAGAAAAAGATACATATTGTTATGAACAAGTAGGTTTACTGATATTATTATATGAATATGTTTTATTTTTTGGCAGAGAAGAAAACAATAAAACATCAAATTTAATCCATTATGGTTTTGCTTTTACAGGACCCTACAATTTTATACACATATGTACAGAGATTTTAGGCAACAACACAATCTTGGATTTTCCTTCCAAATTCTGTATAGTTCTTTTAACTGGAAATGTTTTGTTACAAAAGAACACAGACTCTTTACTCAAACTAAACATTTTGATAGGTTTGTTGCTCCTATGAACAACTCTTGTTACTTTTTTAATATTATGCTATCATTTGATATTTGCCCATTTTTGGTGTTGTTTTTACAGTTACAATATCTATGAAAACCATATGAAGCCTTTTGTTTTGTTTTGTTTTAAATTAAACAGGCTTCATGACATGCACATGATACTACCTCTGTAGATGAAATATATAATTTCATGCACAGTACTTTCATGACATGGGTCTTCTAACTTCATTGACTTTAAGACCCAAGGGAAGCCCAGGCACAATTGTCAATAGACCTCCTTGAAATAAAAACATCATTTTTCCTTCCGCCCATTGCAAGGAAGACTGAAACTGCCACTGATAATTAATCCACTGAGAGAAATCAATATTGCAACTGGTTGGAGATGAAACAACCCATAGCAAAATAAACTTTTGCCATGACAGTGTAGCAGTTCTTCTGAGCATATTCTGTCTGTGTGCAGATGTGGAATCTTAATAAATGGCTGTAAGGAACTAGAAGTCAGTTGTACTAAACAGTTGGATTTTGTGCTATAAAATATAGTTATTGTTCTTGTATGTGCTGACTCTTTTTCCAAGACATAGTAAATGGCTCTGTATTTATAAAGACTGAAAATGCTCTAAAAGAAATAAAAAGGAGACAGAACAGTGCAAAAGGCCAATAGTGAAAACTGGCTATATGAAGAAAAAAAAAAAATCATTGATGCACTGCATTCTGCTTATACCATTTCTGAAATTAGTCTGCAGCACAGGAAGTTAGGGTTTGGCATTAAATACAAGAATTTGAATGAATAGGTCATCATTTACAGGCTTATATTCATTTTAACTCCCAGGTGAAGGCTGGAATATTTACAGTAGAAATCAGTTTAGAGATGGATTAGAAAAATAAAATGGAAGAGTGGCTCTTTTATAAAAGACCCCTGACTGAATTCAAATCCATCAGGTAAAATCATGAAAACACTAACAAACTGTATGGCACTACAGGTGGAAATCAAACCCATACCTACTCTGAGAGTGGAATTTAGAAGAAAATAACATGACAATCAATGACAGAGGTCACTGATTCACAGTCATCTCCCAGAAACCCTCTCCAAGAAGTCCTCCAACAGGCCTTCAGATGTACACAGATTTTAAAGCCAAATGGCTAGCATTCTACCATTTGGTATCAGCACAGATAGTCGGTGAACATGGAATGATTTGTATTTCCTACTATGAAAGGATATATTTAATGTCACAGGTTGTTTTGGTTAATGCATAGTTTCTAGAAAGGCAGCCAGAGAGGGATTGCTCATTATTTCTTCTGACAGCTTTTATCAACAGTTAAAAAAAAATAAAAAAAATTGCCATATTTTATTTACCTTATTTCAATTTATAAACATTGGCTTTGGACATTTAAGAGGCTTCAGAGCTTCCTTTCTTCCTTTTTCAACCTTCTTCTCTTCATAATGTCTGGTGTACTTTTTTTTTTTTTCCTTTTAACCTTCTTAACCATGTGTTAAATATCAGCCAAGAAGGTGGGTGGAGTGTGTTCTTCTAATTGGATTCTTCTAATTGGATTGCGACCAACTTTGGGCAGAACTACAGAAGTTGACTACCTCAACTGAAAATATTATTTTAACAGCCTGTTATGTCTTTTCCTATCTTATTCATATCTTGTGAATATAATGCAGATGTACCCAAATGTCATTCAGAATTTTAGCTTCTCTAAAACGTGTTGGGTTTTGGTTTTCTTTTCTTCTTTTTGTTGTTTTTATGCAGGGGGATAGGGGAGATGTCTTTATTTTTACTTCCACATATTTCTGGCTGGGTCAACCTTCTACTTGTATACATTGAACCCAGGCTGTTCTTTGGTATCCAAGCAACCATTCTCCTCCATCTCAATGATTATGTTGTCATAAAGGGTTTCAAAAGAGAGTTACCTAGCGCTAAATTATTTGATGAAGAAAGTCATTATTTATAACACCTAGAAATGTAACCAATATATATATTGGAAGACAATATATATATGCTGTCAAATTTGCATACATACAAAAATATTCATGTAGTGTGCAAATACACATACATGTATATGTTGTAATTTTGCTTTAAGTCTGTCAAGATGCCATTCCCAGTAGCAGAAAAATGTTGCTTTTCTCTGCTTTCAAGCAGCTGTTAAAGGAGGAATTGGCTCCAATTGCCTAGCTATTTAATATCAATAATCAATCTGACTAAAATTTCTCCTTCCTCATAAATCCCTTAAGAAATCTTTAGGTAGACATCTGCAATGTCATCATACCTCTCCACCCCTGAGCAGCACCCCTCTCCCCACTGTGATATGGACACACTCAGGCCTAAAACGGACACAAACCAGACATAGCTTCTTCCCAACAACTTCGACTCTGCATTTAATGCTGTGCCTGAAGGAGTAGGAAGAAGACAGGATAGGGTTGAACTTCTGGCATCCTTTCTCTGCAGGCACAGGACAGACACTGAAAGTCCCTTGCACAGGGACTCTACTAGTTCCATGCCATCCTTTCTGTGGCTGTCCTGCACAAGGTGCTGCACAAGTGGCCTGGGGTGGCCACACACTAAGGACATGCAGCTGCTCTCAGCAGCAGAGAAAGCCTTGTAGTGTAGAACCACACTACAGCAGGTTCTAAGAAAATAAGGCAGGTTACCAAAAGCTATAATGTGTGGTGGTTTTTTGTTTGTTTGTTTGTTTTTATTTGTTTTGTTTTGTTTTTCAGAGAAAGAGGAGGTAGAATACCTTTGCATTCCAACAAAAGCTGTGCTATAAGCAATGCTCAGCCAGCATTATAGGTCAGAAAATGCTTCTGTAAGCAATTTGGAGGCCAAAATTATTCTGTTACTTTGTACTTTGTCTTTCCATATGGTGCTCTATCTTTTTATCAGCTTAGGAAGAGGTTATTTTTCTGCAGTCAGTATCAAGTGAGAAAAGTCCTTATAACAGGCTATGCAACACACTGGATGACAAAGCATCATGACGAAGCTTGTTTTGCCATGTTGCCATTGAAGTTTTAGTTTCACATCAAAATTGCTTTCTGATATGGGCTAGAACTTTCCAGTCTTCTTCATGCTTCTAAGTGTAAGATTTTATCTCTGAAGAGAATACAGCTGAGCTTTTCACATATGGAAGAACGAAATTTATTTTTTTTTTGCATATGGAAATTACTACTGCTACAGACTAAGCTCCAGTCAAGTCCCATTACTTGAGATAATTACGAAAGTTTATTTTCTTCTGGCAGCTATGGCCCCCATACAGAATGACTAGTCGATGATTGGCTGAACAACTGCTTTCAAGCTCTACAACTACATAAACCCAAACATGTACATATGTATGTTCTAGTTTTATTTTAAAATCTAACTCAATGCACAGAAGTAGGACATCTTTTTGGATTCTACCAAAAACTTTGCTAACGTGTGAGCTGGCTGCTAGGTATTTACAAACAGACCATTAAAACTGGGTACTTATATGAAAAAAAGGTAATTTTAAGACTAAAAAGAACCTAAACAAATAAACAAGTGCAATCCAAAATATTAACAAATTATTAAAATATTATCTGCTTAGTATGCAGAGTTGGACATGCCACAGGATACAAAATATTTACAGGACTTTCAAGAGGTTTTCCAGAGAAAAATAATAATTAAAAAATGTTTATGCATAAAACAGAATATATCAGTATGAATGCTGCAGAATAGGAATAACATTGTATGCTTCTCTAATATTTATTCACTCCATCAGAAACTGTTATTTCCATTTATAGCAGAATAGGCATCACAGACAGGACCAATAAGACACAGAGGTTTCCAGTGCAGAAGAGCTCTGCACTGAATCATCTTTCACATCCCATGCTGTCTTTACTGTCTAAAAATAATAATTAATAATAATAATAAACAAAATTAAGCTCACAATAAAAAATGTCTTTGCTACTAGCCTACTGGCTACTTCAAAGAAGTTTCTGTCAGAATAAAAAGTTTATCAGAGAAGATACTTGGTGCATCTGAGAATATATTTATACATATGATCTATATCTATAATCCTGTGTGCTTGCATCTGAGGGTCTCCAGATATTTAAAACTTTATTTTTTTTCACAATACCTCTGCAAGTCAGATATTGTTATATACAGTTTTACAGTAACAAAGTGAAATACAACAAAGCAGGGAAGTCACCTTCAAGGAGGTAAATGGTGCAGAGCTGAGACTAAATTCCTGCACCTATTTTATTAAATGCAACTTTTTAGTAATGGAAAACAGAAAACATAGTTCCACTAGAGAGAATTTTGTAGTATCGTATTTTAGCCTTCTGTCTAGTCCTCTTGTGAGAAGCTGCAATTTGGGGTTAGTTTATATAAAAGCCCACAGCCACAGCTCTTATAGAAGTGGACTAATGATGTTTGTTACCCATAGATAGCTTGAGTCTGGGGATAATTCATTGCTTTAGCTGAAATCCCTCTTCTTTGGGAAGGCTTGAGGAAAAAGATATTACCAATCTCAGAGCAAATGGCTCCGTTTGTTATAAGTGAGTTTCAGAAAATAAGCTTGTGATTTCCCCCCTCTCAGATATGGGGGAGTTTCCCCTGGGGGGGGCACCAGATTGAAACTGTTCTGGGATCTTTTTCTAGGGAAGAGTGTTGGCTCCCTGCTGACCAGAAGCTACCCTTCTGCTATTGATCTTTCTGCACAACCCACTGAATTACTCTAGCCACCCCCTGTATTTATTGCTTGTCATCTTTCCTGATTCCAGTTATAATTTCCATGATAAATATTCATTGTTCAGATATTGACCCCCATAAATTCTCTTAAGTCTTACAAGCATGGCATGGAAAGGCTTTGTTTGAGGCTGGAGACACTGCAATTGCTTTCAAATCACTTGTCTGAAGGGCTGGCTCTGAAGATAGGTAAACTAGGTGCTCATCTGAGGAGCCAGATTTTGGAGGGAAGGGATGGATCACACAGGCTGCTCTTTGCTGAGCACTTCTCACCAGTGTTTCTGTGCCTAAATCAATCAGCACTGAGCATCAGGCTTCCAGGTTTTGAGCCTCTGTTAAAACATTCAGCCCAGCACAGCCTAGGAAGCAGGAGACTGACTGGGCCTTGAAGCACTGGGGATACAGCCACAAGCCATGATGGAGTCAGAGGCTGACAGGTACTTACTTGCTGTTGGGATAGGTGAAAGTTGTGGTGAGACAGGTGTGGGACAAGCAAGAAAGGAAGAGGCAACAAATATCTAACCCACAGGGCAGGCCCCGTTTGTTTGACATGAATGCTCAGACAAAGGTGGAATCAGGCTCAGCACTGGCACTGAGAAGCAGCGTCAGGATAGCTGGATGAAATGCGCTTCCCACTCTGAGCAAAGCGGCTGCTCCATCTGCCTTGTTTCTGACCTGACACTTGTCTGCTGACCCACCACATACCCAGCCCCACGTGCTGGCCTAAGGAGGTTTGATGAGAAGGACTGATTTCAGAAATAGATGGCCTGTGTGGCTGATTTATTTCTGCTACAGCAGACTACCAGATCCTCTGAAGCAGTCTCAATTACCTTTATGTAAAGGCTGTTATTCTTCTCCTACAAGTAGTAGTCATGTTTGAGTGGCCTGATTTGTGCAGATTTGGCCTGCCTTGTCCACTTAAAAGATCATTAATCACCACTCCAGTTTATAAATCAAGGAGGCCAAGTTGCTGAGAGCAACTGAGAGTCTGAGGGTTCGCATAAGTACTTAGCCAATTCCCAGACCCAGGCTTAGCATTTCTTTCTCCCCACCTCTAGTAGTCAGACAATTCATCATCCTTCTCCCATTGAGGCAGAATGAGCCTGACAGAGGAATGCCTGAAAGCTAATCAATATGATCAAGTTGAGGGGGAGAGTGCAACGCAATTTTTTTGTTTGTTTGTTTCTAAGTCTTTTAAATATGCAAAAGCAATTCACTTCAAGATCTGGTAATTTAAATTTACAGAAGACGAAACCAAAAGACAAAGAAGTGTGCTCTCTAAAGCCAAATAAAAAGATGATGCAACACTTCAGGGGGGGTGTGGGGGGGAGGGAGCACTACAGACATCTTTTTGCAGTAGTTATCTGTGAAGAAGAATAAAAGTGTCAGGCAAGGAATGGGACTATTATGATCATGAATTATCAGTTTGGGGTACTACAGTCACACAAGATCGCTTTTCCACTACAGCAGTGTCAAGTGCAATTGGCAGGCCAGAAGTCAGAAGGTGGTCTGCTCCTGCTAAATAAACATCAGCCTGTACTGCGGTTGCATGAAGACTAATGAGGTTACGATAGAAAATGGATGCGCTCCATAATAACACAGAGTACGGGAACTTGAACAGGAGGTTTATTTTCCTCTTCCATGATAAGTTGGTTTTACATAATTCAAGCACAGACCTTTTTTGGAGAGAAAGAAAACATAAATTGTTCATTGTACAGAAGAAAGCATGAGTGACAACTGTAAGTGGAATAGACAGTTTCCATTACCCCCTCACACTTGCTGAAGAATAATTTGCAAAGGCTGGGTAAATTGTGTTTTAAGAAGTGTAATGACGTGTAATAATTTCCTGTCAGCATGTCAGTTACAAGCAGAGAGAGTTTGATAATTTTGGGACAGAAGATGGAAAGAATTGAGAATGGGGGGAGGGAAGACAGAAGAAATGGGAAGATCTTTTTAGGATCACTGGCTTCAAAAACTAATGAAAGCATAATTGTGGAAAAAGAAAAGAAAAAAAAAAAAAAAAAAAAAAAAGCAGGTGGAATGCTAGATAAAAAGCAAGAGCTGCACAGCAACCCGCCCAGATACTAATTCCCATTTGCTTTCCCATTAATCTTGCATAAAGATTCCAGGTCACAGGTCCAGCTACAGGGAGTATTAAGCAATTTAGTAGGATGGGAAATGGTTCAGAAATCAGAAAATGGATGATCAGGAAAATTTCTTTTTTTTTGTTCTGTGAAAAGCATCTGTATCATAATACAGACAGAATGTTTCTGCTCTCATGTCATTTTTGAGCAGGGAAAAAAATGAATCTGGAAAGAAAAAAATAAAGAGTTAAGATGTATTTGAATATGTACTTTTGTCTTTGAGAATACACATGCACTGTGAGGTAAAGATCACTAAATGCCAGAGCTTATAGATCAACCTAAGATGAATGAGCCAGTTATTTTCACACACTGTTTCACTCCTGCTTCTCATTTTTATCTTAAAAAGAATATTGTCTGAATCTTATTATTTATTAATTTCATTGTTTTATCATGCTCGAAAATCCAGCAGGAGGGTTCTATTTACTTTCATATAGCCAAGGCTGAACCCAAATTTCACTCACCATTATGTATGCATTATGTAATGGTTAGTCTATTGACTTCACTGAGTTTATTACTGATTGACATTGTTGTATAAGTAAAGGGAATTTCACCCTCAAATTTTAAATATTAAATTATCCAGCCTTTATGATAGGCCAGAATTTCCCCTTTTCAATACATGTCACTTTTCAGGTCAATTTCTTAGTCTTAATAAGGGTTGTTTTTTTTTATTCTGGGGTGAGAAAAGGTTTGAGAGAAATTATTTTTATTTTTTTTTCTTAGAGAAACAAGTTTAGTGTTTGATACAAAATAATAATAATAATAACAGTAATTCCTAAAATTATAACTATTTCTCTTCTTAATGCTGTCTTGAATGGAGGTCTTGAACAACCTCCATGGGTAACTGGAGTTTGAGCTTTTAGAAGATAGATTTTTAGCTTTAAATATACCATAGAAAGAAGTCTCCTGTACCTCAAATGTTGGATGCACTGGTTAAAATAAAATATTTACCTGTGGGTATGCAGCAAGATAGGCAAGCCTTTTGTTTTAAGGTATGCCATTTTATAAAGTAAGTGTTATAATGGTTTGTATATTTGTTTTGATGTGTTTGAGGGTGTTTTTTTTTTGTTTGTTTGTTTATTTGTTTGTTTTTAATAAAATATTAACATCTCTTTACCTCCAAATGTTTTTTATGGAGAT
Source organism: Anas acuta (assembly GCF_963932015.1). Taxonomy (NCBI): domain Eukaryota; kingdom Metazoa; phylum Chordata; class Aves; order Anseriformes; family Anatidae; genus Anas; species Anas acuta. Next base: position 92,254,864 of record NC_088980.1, on the reverse strand, counting down.
TTTGTATGAATTTTGTTTCCTTTGATATCTTTAAAAAAAATGCATCGATAGTCATATCTTGGATCTGAGTAGGGAACCTTTCAGCATAATGACATGTAAGTGAGCCAGGAGCATACTTTTCTTCTGTAGACAGAACTTAATTCCTTTTAAAAGGAAGTTGAAAAAATTGAGAGGATACAGAAAGAAACCATTAAAAAAGTTCCACATGCTATAGAACTTGCCACATAGTCAGAGGTTAAAGGAAACCAAACTGTCTAGCTACTAGGGGAACTAAAAAAAGATCAAGATGACTTGATTAGAGTTGTATAAGTACCCTTACAGAGAAAACAAAAAACAATGACGGAAAAAAAAAAAAAAAGTACTAAAGTGCTTTCTCATCTAGTAAAAAAGCATAAAGAGAATCAATGGCAAAAGACTGAAGACAGATGAGTTCATATTCATAATAAGGTGCATGCTTTTACAGTGACACTAACTACCAAGGGAAGTGGTAGGTTCTCCAGTATTTAATATATTCAAAGCACTGTCTGGAAGTGTGCCTGGGAGATATGCTTTCGTCAGACACATGTCACTGAGCTCAGAAAATAAAACTATATGTTCTAATGTCTCTTTCTAACCCTTATATACCATATAAAATATACTATAGATTATAACTTAACTAATAGCTTTGAGAATTTCTTTGTTTCTCTTAAGTTATTGATTGTTTTTTTCTTAAATATCTAGTGGATATCACAACCTACCTCTATTTCCCTTAAGAGACAAAGGTCAATTCAAAAGTATTTCATTTTACTTTTGAGAATAATTTCACAGCAAGCTACAGCCATAATATTCACATATGCCCATGCAGGACTGAGGAGCAGACCAACAGTAAATGGGCTTATAAACTACCTGTTTCCTGTTAGGATATCTCCCTCCGTTGTACCGAAAAAAGACTTTGAAGAAATGGTATGTGTTCCATAGTTTCTGTCCTTGCACAGTAGGACACAGAACTATACCCATTCTCCATAATTTCTTTCAAACATGGATAAGAAAAGTTCCAAACCTTATTTATCAACCCCAGTTTTCTTTATTTGGGACTTGGTGAAAAATAATTTTTCATAATTCTTATTTGTTTTCTTTCACTAAGAAAAACCTATGGGGTTTCCTTTAAACATTATATAGAAAAATAAACAAACAACCTATATTAAATGTCTGAAGTCTCCAAAGTCTCCACTTCTGTAATAAATAACCATGAGGTAACATATTGGCAAAAAAACCCTCATGGTTTTGAAGGAGCCATCATTGCCAATTAGGTCAATAATATTAAATATTTAATAAATAATTATTAAATATTCTTAAAGTGAAGCCACTAAGTATAAATGTAGTCCACATAAAGTCATTATTTCAATTTAAAAGAGAAAGAGATGGGAAAGAATTAAAACACAAATCCATATTACAAATTTTTGGAGACATGATCAAGTTACTACTGATTTCTGTCGTTTCTCAATTTCCCTCCTTTGAATTTTGCCATTATTATTGTTGTGGCTCTCATTAGGTTTGCAGATATAATTAGAATTTACCATGTGACAGTCACTGTTCAGATACAAAGGAAGTCACAGACTCTGTCTGGAAATGCATATTAATGATGATTGTGTTTCGTATGTTTTAATTTTTAAAAATATCTAAACAATGAAGCTTTAAAATGTTTTCACTTAAATGTGGTGGAAGTAATCACTGTTTGCAGAAGACAGATCAAACATGGACTAAGCTTACAAATATTTCTTTCTCATAAAGATCACTTCAGCCACACTGCCACACACAGAAATGAGTAGTATATAGTATTGACAGATAAGCCGATCCTTCCCTTTGTTAAGAAGTGAGCTAGGACACATGGAGTGCACAGGTCTCTGAATTGCCCTATACTGACAGGAAACCAAACAGATGCTTGTCAGGACCTTTACCAATACTTCCACCGTCTTATGGTGGCTAGAAACATGGCCATAGTCCAAGCCAAGGTCTTTCCTGCCATGAAGAAGTGTGGGAGGCCAATACCTACTGAAGAGACTACTTTGTCCTATGATATGGGGTGACCAACAGTGAATATGGAGTTTTACAATTCAAAGCCCTCTGCTGGGAGTGAATACCTTCCCTTCAGCTCCAGAATAATATCTTCTACTGCCACACTCATCTGATAATTGTCATTTCTCTTAGGACTCATGTAATCTCAACTTGGCCAACCAGTCTAGGGTGGGTAAACCTACCAGAAATATGGAGTAGCTGAAGTGTGCTATGCCTCCTTAAAGATACTTTTCTCCTGTACAGTTCTCATTGATTTTCTCTCTCAATGTCATGTGAACCTTCACTAAGCATGGATTTTCTAACTGTAGCAAGGCAACTGGCAGGATTCACGGCTCTCACATTGCTCTTGCAAATATGGGATGGGACACTGTGACCCCAGCTGGTGGACTGTCATGACTACCTGCCATACTGATTTAGTGGCATCCATATTGTCCACATTTCAGAGTTTGCTGAAGGAAACAGATTAGTATCTTCTTTATTCAGAGTACATTGACCTCCAAAAGGCTAGTACTCCAGTCCACATCATAGGGTACACAAAATACTGTCTGCTACCCTAAACCACGTAACCATTTCAAGCAAACAAGACCACAGTTGCTCCATAACAAGGCTCAAAACTTCAAGGTCAAAGTTAAAAGTTCATTCGTGTGTTTAAATTAATTATATAGGACGGATCTCTGAGATAGGCTGGACTGTGGATAGAAGGGTCAGTGAAGTCTGCTATGCCTTGACCACTCTGTAAAAAGCTGGTGACTGCCTATGGGCCACCCAGTTTTCAATGTTTACAGCACCCAGGTATGGGTGACAATGAGCAGGTGTTTTATGCCATCTGCACACGTATCAGGGGCAGCACCAGCATACCCTGGTATACAAGTCTTGGTCCAGCACAACCATAAATTGAGCACTCTTATCTAATGCCCAGGCACTCACAGAACAAAAGACCCATCCTCCCACAAGACATGACAGCCCTGTCTGTCCATATAAATGCTCCCATTCCCTGAGATATGAACAAGACCATAATTTCCTCCATGGCACCAGAAACCACATATTTCTCTAGCCTCCCCTCTGCCCTTGTTCCTCTCCAGTACCCATGAGGTTCCCACAGGACCAGGAGGTTTATTCTTGGAGGGTGAAGTTCAAAAGTCAGGCATAAGAGAACAGAAGAAGGTCGCTCTTAAGCCTAACAGCAAAATTTCTAGACTGTGTCATAACACCTCTTGCATTTCTGCTCTCCTCCTTCAGATATCTGCCCTTCAACCTGGAGTCTTTGATGCAACCTGCTCACCTAGAAAATTCTTCATTTAGGTGAAAAACAATTGTCATAAAATAAAGTGCAGGCCATTTTGATCATATCAATCAGTGGAGACCAAGTTTCTATGTGCAGTGCATTTCCTTTTAGTAAGCTATGTGCATTACCTTTCTGTAGGCTATGGCATAGTAGCATAGCTAGAAAAAAAGCTCCCTTCCCTAGAACTACTTGTGACAGAAGAGAGCTGAAGACCTTGACAACATCTTGCTTACCACAGTACCCTGCATGCTTGTTCAGCCTCCTGAAGGAGCTGCACACCAAAGCCAATCTATGCAGCTGTAGATGTCTGTATGGAAAGAGAGTTTTATCCTCCTCTGCTGTGCAGATGCTGTGCACTCCCCTGTTACCTGAAAATATCCAGCTGAGTGTGTGGTAGTGAGACTTCTCTGACCATTGCAGGATGCCTTTGCTGTGTGCACCTGAGTTCACCTCTCAGTTTGCAAATACAGAAACTGCTAACCTCACTTGAGTGTTCCAGGTAACTTCTGTGTAAGCTGCCCAGAGCTGAGCTACTTCTGTTTTAAAGTCTCTGTGTAAAGATAGATTTTTATTCAGAACTTTACAGACTATGCAAAAAGTACAAGGAAAAGCTGAGCTGCAGGCACCTTGGCCGTGTTGCAAGTATGGGAATGGTTTATAAATGCAGTGAAAATTACAAAAGCTCTATTATTCATGATGACACTGATTATCTGCCACCATACCTCACTGACAAATTCAGCCACCGTTTTCAGATGAGATATCATACTTTGTCAACAGACAGCCCTAGAGGTAGGAATTAATTATTAAATACTAGTTGATGATAATTACATGATAACTTTATTGACCAAAATCAAAAAGCAACGTGTGATGTGTTCTAGATCTGCTTCATAAAATGATTCCTTTGAGAAAGGAGACTGCCTATTCTGAAAAGCAATTCTTACAGAAACCATCTTTAGAAACCCATGTTGTCAAAAACACAAGCATTTTGCTCTAACAGCATAAAAAAAGGAACACATTTTTTAATCCAAATGTTTTTCTTGTCTGCATTATATGAATGAAATCTGAATCTGTGAATCTAATCTGAAATCTATGATAAAACAGAATATTAAATTCAGTGCTAATGATCACATTCAATCTAAGTGTCCTTGCATAAATTCATTTTTAGATTTAGATTTGTATATTTCTCTGTCATTCATTACTCACCTTTTCAGAAAGGTACCCAACCTGAGAGGTTTCAGACTGGGTGCTCTTAGAGGAAGCTCCCCAAAATCAGATAACATTTCCAGAATTTTTCATGTTTCTTCCATGGTTCTTTATTATAATGTTTCATTATTACTTACACTTGAAATCAGTAACAATTTCAATACTACTGAATAGTTTTCTGTAGTTTTAGAAGAAACTATTTCATAAAGTACTGCCTCATTTCTTCTGATTCTTCCTGGATATCACTGTATTAAATGAACTTCAATCTCCAAGTGACAACTAAGAGAGAACTAGGGGGAAAACAATGGTTTTGATAGTTATTTATAGCCTCTCACAGAGTGTTTTCACTTATACCTGTAGACTACTACTTAGACTTAACAGTATTTTGCATGTATATGGATCTAAATATACAGATAGAAGCTATGGCATCCCAAAAAAAAACATGTAGAGTAATTGCAATAGCTGTATGAGGACAGTTTTAACCTTCATGTTAGAAATTAAACCTATAACAAAGAAACAAAGTGCCTAGCAAAATGCTATCTCAGCATTTTAATAAGGCTTTAATCTTTTCAGAAGAGGTAAATTTTCTTGAAGAATGGGCTTATAGACTAAAATTAAAATCACAGACAGATCTAGAAGAATCTACACATTTATGAAAGTAGACAGTGATGACAGTCAGAAGTATGGCTAAACAGTCTAGTCCGGTATTTTCCCAAATCTTGGGACGTGTCTGTGCCTGCATTGTCAGTTTGGCTCAGTCCCTGTTAGACTGAAGGGGCCTAATCATCCTTGATTTATTACTCAGTCTGTTCCAGATTCCAGCTGAGTGTGAGTGTAGTGGGTTTATGTGGCAAGGTTTTGGTAGTAGGGGGCTGTAGGGGGTGTCTTCTGTAAGAAGAATCCAGAAGTTGCCCCATTTCCTTCTCAAAGGAAACTTAGTAGGTTTTGAAGGACAAATTTCTATGGGATCCAATCCTAACAGACAGACTTATGGTGCATAATGTCAGCCATGATATCTTTTGAATCAACACAAACTTGTACCACTCTGGGAGAGGGCCTGATTCTGGTGGAAAATCAAGGAATCAGGCACATAGCATAATGAGTTATTGTATTCATGAGTTTTCCACTGCAAAGTCTTCAGGTTTACACATTGGTAGCCCCTGTGGTTTTTACAAGTACAAAAAGCCATGATGAGGGATGAAAATATCTTACAAGGTAAATCTCATCAGTCATCTTCCCTTGCAGTTACACAGACTGAAGGCCCTCATAATCTATGAGATGTTGTTCATGAAGGTAACGTATACATGTACAATCACCACAAACGCTTTGGAGATCATAAGTGCTGCACACATCCTTAATCCAAATTGGCTGTCCACCTAATAGTGTATTTCCAGGCTCAAGTGTGTTGTGGTAACAGCAGAGAGCTTCAGATGCTACCTTCTCATCCACAAGTTCTGTATCTGTTACTGGTCATCTCACAGTACAAAATATATGGTCATTTCTGTCCTCTTCTCAACAAAGATTGCTAAGATTGCTTGAAGTTCTAGTTATGCTCCCACCCTGGCTAATGTCTCTAACCTGCAATATTGGTTCATACCTTTGGCAACAGCTATATTCTGAAGCACTAACTACCCCAGGATGGTGATATTTATGCACATACTTGACACTTGCATGGCACTGCCAGCATGTTTTAAGTGTAAGCAGCAGTGGCAGGGACAGAAGAAATAGTAAGTAGACTCAGAAGACAGTACATTGTTTCACCTGAGGCTGCCAAAATGTTTCTCCCCGGGTTTCCTTATCTGAAATCTTCCATGTGATTGTATGCTATATAAGAGGCAGTGGTTATATGCACTGCATGCTGGACAGATTTGTGGGTGAGTAAATGTACAGGCTTCGGGGACAGATAATAAGCCAGGCCATGAGGACATGGCCAGTTCACCTCTAGACCATGCTTGCCTTGAACAATGACGTAAACATTATCCTATTCCAGATGGCCTAGAAGTCAGAAGTTACCCCCTCACAATGGTCACATGGTAGTGTAATCATATCTTTGTCTTAAATCTAGATTGATTTCTTCAAAACACAAGTGAAATAAATAATACCTCTTCCACTACCTATTCTTTAAAAGGACAGGAAAAAAAAAATCACGCCTTAACATGAGAGACACTGGAAGAAGCTTGTGGGGGATATGGAGTAAGAACATTTTATTTTTATTCTGGAAGTGGGCCATCCATCCATTTCTCCAGGAAAATAATGCTTACTGCAGTAAGTATCACTGTAACTGAATCATTATGTTGTCTGGGTTTTTCTCTTCTCTCTTACTGCCTTGTTCAATACTCTGCCCTTGACAGTATTTCTTTCCAACGTCTGTTTCACTGAATAGCCTTTAGACAGTTATGGTACTTTTCAAATACCAGATTGAAAACCAACAAAGATAACAGATAGAAATCATATATAATGGCAAGAGAACAGAATTAGTGGAAGTGTTATAACAAAAACAGTATGTAGAAGAAAAAATATTAATCAGAATTAGTTGAAATCTCCTGTAATGATATATATTCAATATGTAACTGGTAAGAGTATCTCTAGCCTGTATCACTATACATTTGGTTCAACTGAGAAAATCACTATGTAAATAGAAAGAGCACAGAAGCACTCCAAGGCCCCTATAACAATGGGAAATTCTTTATTTAAATGATGGAATTAACATCAGCCTGAGGCTTTCCTGTGAATTTCTGATGTAAAGCTGCAATTTGCATATCTGTGAGTATGTATGATATAGATTACCACATATAAATAAAGATCCACACAGATCCCTGTTTTTTTTTTTTTTTTTTTTTTTCTATACGAGTCTGTGAGTAATAATGTACTTCCTATTTTGGATTTCTCTCTGTGTAAAGAAGCATTAACTGCCTAACACATAAGAGTGATTTAAACTAGCTGTGTGTAATGTGTGGGTGGGAGGCACCCTCTGCACAGTGATCTTGGTACACAGATGTGATGGAGGGAAGCCTTAGCCCAGCCCAAACCAGGAGAGCCAGGCCCTTTCCTGACTTCATCTATCCCTGTAGTTGCCCATTAGTATTTTGTTGGGTGAGAAAGAGAACAGCTGTAGCTGTTGCATTGAATGTTTCTCTCCCTGAAACACTGAGCAACAGTAAACAGAAAAAAAAACAAAAAAAAAACCAAAAAAAACAGCAGGTAAAGCCTGTTAAGCAACCAACAAACAGTAGATCATCCCTCCCAGCAATTAACAACTAATGTCACTGTCATCTAAACCCAGTCTTAGGTGAGCAGAGAAGAGAGTCATCACAGTTATGTAGCCAGCTCCACCTCTTACTGAGGATTCTCCAAAGATACGGGCTAGATGTTGTCTTGCTCCTTTGGTATCATCTGACCCACACGAAGGGAGTAGAACAAGGCAGAAAACTTCCTTACAATGCAAACTATATAATTATTGACCATGTACTAACCATCTGTTTTGATATTCTTATTGGAGTGACAACATTACACAAATGAGGAATTAATATTGAGTTGAAAGATAAAGAACCCCCAGCATGTGGGAAATAGTGAATATCCTTACTGTATCTTCACCTAGAAAATGAACTGGTGGCAACATCTGCATCCTCCTTAATAATTCTCCTTCTCCCATCTATCCATGTTCCCCTTAGATTACATGGTTCCTCAGTCTGCTTTTCTAATCCTACTCTGTTAATTGAAGCCATTATACAAAAGAAATTATGTAACACAGAAGACAACAAAATCTATCATTTTCTTCTGTAACTTTGACTTCACATGATGTAAATTCAAACAGATCTGGAAAGAGAACCCTGACATCTAAAGCAGAAGCCCCACTCTCACTTTGCCCATCTTGGAAAACAGGTATCATACTTGCATAAATTATAATGCAGTTTGGTGTCACTTTTTATAAACTAGACCGATGCTTCTCACCCTTTCGTCTATGAACTGCCACCAGTCGAAGTGAAAACAACCCATGAAGTAACTGACAAGAAAATAATTAATAATAATGCCTCAACTCACACGCATTTGGTCATAAGTGAAAAGCAGAAGTAGCATTATGCAAAGTTGCTTTTTTCCAAATCCCAACAGATTGAGTTACTGCATTAAAAATGCTTCATTCAATTATACAGACTAGAAAGACTGGTAAAGTGCTTTCAAGGCTGAATTTAGGAATTCTGATGGCTAGCACCCCATTGTCTTCACAAAAATACTAGAGGAATCCACTGATCTTTCTTGTATCTGCTATCCACAAATTATCAACGTTCCCCCCCTCCACAACTCATTCCTAGTCCTGAAAGAGGTGGGATCTGTTTTGTGCATAGTACAGTTGAAGCATATGTGAAAAATCTACCCCCCCTTTTTTAAATTTGTTTTCTAAAATAAGTATAGGAATGAAAAGTATTGAAAAGTATCATAACTCAAAGTGAATTGGGACATTATTTAAATATTTCAAAATTATGCTAATGATATATGTACTTTTAAGAACAGAATGAAGAAACAGGGTGTGTTTAAGACTTTGGTTATGAGTTTGGGGAACACAGAACTAATTTTGTTAGCTAGATAGTAAGGTGTCCACTGAAGAGGAGCAACTTCCTTGAAGAAGATAACTAAATTTATTTGTGTGTGTGTGTGTGTGTGTGTGAAATATGATAACAAAGACCCTTCCAGATGGTAAAAACAGTAAATGTCACCAGAACAACGTGGCATCAAGAAACTTAAAGGAACTCAGATACTAAGTATATGAACTATTACTGGTGATAGGTATAGTATAACTTGAATCTGATACTGGAGGAATAAAGGTACAAAATATCTTTGTTTTTAAGGATGTTGTAGAGATCTTCAACCAGGAAACACTAGCTATAGTGAAACTTAATGGAATGCATGGGTAAATTATGAACTACAAAGGAATTGGTGCAGCTTTTGCAAGAAAGCTGTGCTTTAAAGATCTGCTTGAAGATCTGAAGGTATAACCAAGTGCACATAAGGCTTAAACCAAATGACACAATGTACTTGAATTTCTAGAGGTCTCATCCAGGGTCCCTTACCAATGGCTACTAAAGAAAGTAGAAATAAAAAGTTAAGAAATAAAAAGGAAGATACTTAAATGGATATACAGAGGTAGAAAATAAAGATTGTGAAAGGAAGGCTACCAGAGGTGTGCCATGAGAATTCATGCTGGCATTTATGTCCATCAGTGTACTCAGAAATACTACGGAAAAGAAGGAAAATACTGAGGCAACAGAGTTTGTTAAGACAGAAAGTTATTTAAGATAGTCAAAACTGCCACTATCTAAAAAACATTACAGAGAAATCTGCATGGTAAAGACTGATTATATGATAAAATGTAGGTAGAAATGTAATGCCAACAAAGAAAAGGAATGCATACATAAAAAAATTCTTGCCTACAGAGTTTTGGACTCCTCATTATCTATTGCTACTTGCAAAAGAAAGCTTGGAATCTCTGGAAACATCAGTTCAGTGTTCTGCAACAGTCAAAAAGGCAAAAACACTATTAAGATGCTTTAAGGTAAAACAAAGTAATATAATAATACTATTACTATTTTTTGTGAGTTCATACCCTAAATACTTACATGGGTCTAGCTATCATATTCAGGAAACCCACCTTACCACCACATATCCCAAAAAGTTAAAAGGAAAAAAATGCAGAGAGAGGAATATTTAAGCCTATGTAACAGCACAAGTAAAGAAAAACTAGACCAAGATTTTTGACTTGCAAAAGAAGCAACTGAAGAAGGATGCAAATAAGGTAATTATTACTTCAGTTGTTTAATTACTGTCAGTTTTCTTCAGAAGTATGGATAATTGCTAAAGTTTTCACAGAAATTTACGTGGTGTTTTTTGGATCCTTTTTTTGCTGTGTATCTGTGTGATACCCAAAGAACTTCCAAGACAACAGAAAAAAAAAATGCTTCAAGGTTGAAAATTTATACATTTATCTATTTATAGAAGGTAGCAACTCAAAGAAATTCTCATTATACGTTTATCTTTCTTTGAATACTTTTGTACACGTTGCTATGTACTACCAAAATAACAAATCTGAATCATCCGAATACTAACATCCATTTGGAAATATTCAGGAAAAAAAATGTTTTAAATACATTAATACAACAGTGAGCAAGCAAATCAATGAAAGTTTGCAGTGAGTGAACAGGCCATTAGCACTGTTCAAATACACAGCTTTGCAGTATCCTCACCTGTAGGCTGCAGGGATGTGATCCTATGGAGGATGGAGGTGCAGGAAGGAGCCCTGGAATGAGCAACAGATGAAAAACAGACACTGAATGCTTAGTTGCAAGACTTCATTTTTGACAAAGTGGCCGGAAGGTCAGCCAAAATGAAATGAAGGGAAAGAAACAAGCAGCAGGCTGGAGAAGGTTTCTATTTGGTAAAGAGGAAATGTGTCAATACAAGGGTTTGGAGGTGACTGTGCAGAAGCAGAAGTGTAACCGAAATAGCTTATTTTGATGTGACAGCATTTTTTGCTAGATTTAAGGCAATAAGGCAAGTGTTGATAGAAGCTTTCTAATAAGCAATTTAAGAAATCCCAAGTGCCTGAACAAGAGTTGTGTAATGAAGGGCATCAAGGGGATTCAAAGATGTTAACCATGAAGAAAAAACAAGTAGCTTTCTATAAAGGAAGAAGTCATGTGAAGGGAAAAGTAGAGGGAGTATTTGAACACAGCAGGTTTTAGCTTCCCAGGATGCACAGTTTGCTAGTCATAGCAGTGAACACAGACAACAGCAAAATTGAGTAGAATAATGCCATTGACCAAGAGAAAATTAAGAAAAACAGATGAGTATAGTTAGAATAAAAGAGGTGTTACCTATAGTAATTTTTATTTTTATTTTGAAACCTTTATTATTATTATTATTATTAATATGTGTTACAGATTTAGCCAGAAATCAAGGCTTGATGTTTTTACTGAAAGTTGTCAAAACTAGGAAGCTGGGGAAAATGGAGTGTATGAAATTTGGAGCAGTAAATATTTATATGGTGAAGGAAAAAGGCATTATAATGAAAACAACAATAACAACAACCACAAACTCTACCAGGAATCTGTAGAAAATAGAGAGCATTTCATATTACAGTAGAAAAATGGGCAGAAATCTAAATCAAGCAGCACACAATGTGATTAATGGGCCAAATATTTTTAACAGGTTTGAGTTAGTAATTGAAACCTTGCAAAAGACTGCTTCCAAGAAGCAATGTTATTTGAAGTCATCCTTGTTTCATCTTCTAATTTCATCCGATGACCGGAAATGATGCAGTTGTGCAACATCCAATAAACTTTTTTTTTTTTTTTTTTAACCAAGAGATAAAAAATGAAGAAATTTTTTTTTTCTCTGTCTGAAGTTTGTGAACCAGCTGTTTACAGCACATTCTGAGGCTGAGAGGTTTCCTGGGATAAATCAAAGCTGGTCACATGCTATGTGGTATTTCCACTGTGTCCTTGATTATCTAAGAGCACAGCAAGTAATCAAGAGTATCTTTCCAGCTCAGCAGAAGCTATTTCCACTTACTCTCTCAGAAAAAGAAGCTCCACTTTAGCTGAGGTCTCTGTTGTAGCTGGAGAAATTGAAGGCTTTCTATTTTCCCCCAGGGGCTGTGTGTCCCATGTCTATCAGTAACCTAGCACATTATTAGCTACAGAAGTTTTTACTGCTTATGGAAACCTGTTTTTTTCCTTCCCCTTCCCTTGCAAAACACCAAATTTTATGTTATTGCTCACAGACTGAATATACATTACTTTCCACTGGTAATATCTCCTTGTAGCAGAATGCTACTGTCAACTGGCCGTGGATGCAGCTTTCAGTTCTAGATTTAGCAGCTCTGCAGGAAGCTGGAAGGCATCTGAGGGAAAGGAGCTCTTTGCTGATGGAGTGGTGCCATACTTCTGATGCTTTCCCTACCCAGCCAGTAATTCCCCACATCAGAGAGGGTGAGGTATCTCTTTGCCACTGCTATACATCAGCTGTGCAAAGGGGCTTTCCAGCCCCATGACTGGAAACACAATAAATGCTCACAGGCAGCTTTTACCCTTAAACTTTTCCTGCATGGCCTGACCGACGTAATTTGAAGTGCTTCTAATTTCTCTCCAGTCTTCCTTGTTCCATTACACCCAGGTGGTACCACTCTTGTGGTACAGTTTCTTATATCAGTCCCTGCTGGAACTGGAAAGCGTATCTACAGTAGACTGCAAACATCCAGGAGAATTAACTGGCTGAAAGTCTTTAAATGTACAACATTCAGCCTGAAAATGCCTAACTAACGTGCCTAACATGGAGTAGCTGCAAAACATCCTAGAAACCTGCTCCTTTATCTTCATTTCCAAAAGCTCAGAAGTGCTAATGCTCCAGTCATGTTGAATTTCTTTTCTTAATTTTCCTTATGCATTGAGAAAAAGGTAGATTAGAAATATTAGTTTACACACGTTATCATAAATACAGTCACTTGAAGTTTTGTGTAGATCAATTTTTCATTTCAGGAAGAAGTATTACAAGCACAGGACAACATCTCACAATATTTAGTAAACAAATAAAGAAAAAAAGAAACAAATTAAATTTCCCCATGAAAGCTACTTAATATAAACAGTGCCATCTGCTGGCATGATTGAAATGAGGCATTGTTCATAGGCATAGAGGTTCAATAAAGTTTCGTTATGTCCTGTTAAGAGCACATTCAACTTTAAGCTGTTTCACACTTTCAGTTTTATTTATTCATGGTGTTGCTTTTACAGAATAACAGGGCAGTCAAGCACAGAGGTGTACACAGCTCTTGTGTGAACATGGGGGAAAAAAGCAGCATCTATTAACTCACTTTGTTTTTATTCAAAGTGTTGTGGGTTTTTTTTGTTGTTGCTGTTTTGGGACTTGTGCATCTATTTTGTTTTTGTGACATTTATACATTCTGAAATACTTTGGAGAGCCGCTAAATTAGAAGTGAAAAACACAACTAAGTATTTTCTAAAATATTGTGGGTGAGACCTTTAATACTACTTACTCTCTACCTTGTACTCAATGTATTTGCAAAATTGTCAAGCAGTTTCAAAAATCCAGCTTACGGGTCTCTGGTTTAGCATACTACTGATAAAGTACTGTTGTGTACTTGTTTGGTCCCATAAATTTTCACAGAAACATGTGGACCAAGCCTTCTTGGCTCCTAAACTGCTACTTAAATACCTTTCTAAATACCACCTCTTCCACAACCAAGATAAAAAGAATGGGTCAGCAACTGATCTTGGAAGCAGCAGTTGACTGCAGTTGTTAGTGAGGTATTGCCAGTGGACTATGCCAACAAAGAGGTGAACAGCAAGAAGAAGAAGGGATGGGGATAGAAGAAAGCAGAAAAGTGTATGTTACCTTGCTCAGCACTGTTCTGTCCAAAAATAATATTAAAGTAATGCTGTCCCTTGATAGTTGAATGACTACTTACTGAAATAGTCTACTGATAATTTGGGTGTTATCATTATTAGCAACACTTGTACTTTCAGCTATATTAGAGAAATAGAAAAGTCTTAGAATTACATTGTTCACTACCATGACAATATAAATATTTATTACTCTAAGACACTGGTTTTCAATGTCTGATTTCCAGCATATTCATAACATGAGGTACTCAACTGCCTTCCCCAAAGAAAATTCCATTTGAATTGCAGCTCACTCACAATCTGTCCTCTCACTTCTTTAGAGTCCATTACACAACAAAATGTACCACGTCAGTTCCTGAATAGTTATGCTCCTTCCGTATCCTTTTTTTTCAGGAATAACAGCTATTCCATTTTGGTTTTCTTATAATGTCGTTTCACATCTGACTCTCCGTTTGATTTCTTCTTATTTGTTGTACAGTTTCAATGAATTACTGAGTCAGTTTTCAGTTGCATCTTGCTACCCAAATTAAACACTCTTATTTTTAACTAATTACTTCACTATTATTCTCATAGTATTTACTTCTTCTTTAGTGTCCTTTCTTTTATCAATCAGGTTAGACGTAATACAGGAAGGCTACTTTGCCAGATACTCAAGTAGGTAAACATCCCAAACTTTGCATGGGTGCTTTCACCAATCCTGATGGTACTTAGTATCCTAAACATTTGCCTTCTAGATTTAAGAAATAAAATAATTCCAACAAAGATCTCTGAATATCTTCACCCATCTGCTGCAATCATCTTTTATCTGTTCAAGCAGGATTCTTATTAGTACACTTGTTCTTGCTCTCAACTGTAATAAAGACATTCAAAGGATTCTTCCTCAGCCTCTTCAGAATGACTTTCACCCTCATGCCTAACCTTACAGAATCACAGAATCATAGAATATCCCGAGTTGGAAGGGGCCCACAAGTATCATCAAGACCAACTCATGGTTTCCCACAGGTCTACCAACAATTCAGACCATATGACTAAGAGCACAATCCAAACACTTCTAAAACTCCAACAGGCTTGGTGCAGTGACTACATCCCTGGAAAGCCTGTTCCAGTGAGCAACAATCCTCTCGGCGAAGAACTTTTTCCTGATAACCAGCCTGAACCTCCCAAGTTGCAGCTTGACTCCATTCCCTCAGATCCTACCAAGAGAATAGATCAGCACCTGCCCCTCCACTCCCCTTCATGAGGAAGCTGTAGACTGCAATGGGGTCTCCCCTCAGCCTCCTCTTTTCCAGGCTGAACAGACAAAGTGACCTCAGCCACTTCTTGTACATCTTCCCCTCTAGGCTATTCACCATCTTTGTAGCCCTTCACATCATTGTGCTTGCACCAGGATGTTTTCTAGTCCACTCTGATGACTAGTCTCTTAATATTTCTTATGAAAATGTTTCCTTTCAGAGTAATCTGAGGTTCCTGTGAAACTCTGGTCTTCTTGCTTCCTTTCCGCTTTCCATCTATCAATTCTAATTGCTCCAGTGTCTAGCCCCTGTTGTTACCATTTACTTCATCTCTTCTTTCTTGATGCTCAGTTTTCTGTCTCTAGCTATTCCATCTCCTCACTCCTTCCATGGATCAAACTCTATCCATAGATTTATCTTCCTTCACATACTGGTGTCTTCCTCTGCCTTGTTCTCATTTTCATATATTTCGGGAGGTGTTCTTTTCATCTGAGCATCTGCCAATCAACCCACCTGCAACTTCAGGTATATGCCTGCTCTTTCCTTTCATCTCATCTGTCATCCTTAAATCTCTTCTGTATTCTACCCACATTTCTAGTTGTATTTCAAGCTCTCACACCTTTTTTTTTTTTTTTATGAACATTATGAGATGACCCTTCATGCATATGTAAATGCTGTCAGAAACTCACTGAAGGATAACATACACCTTACAGCTTCTGCTTCCAGTCATCTTCATTTTTTCTGCCATAATTTGGTCTTCTCCACTGGTGCCCAAGTTGCTATGGTCTTTTTATCCTTATCCTTGGTTTAAAACCAAGCAAACCATCTGCATACCAGGATCCTCTCCAAAATCCTTCTTTGCCTAGACTCCTATCAGCCTCTAGTTGCTTTGATTCTGACACCTTTTTACCTACATTAGCCCACCACTTCATTTAGGGTTAACTATGATCAAAGGCCATGATCAAAGGCTTCCTCTTTGTGCTGTTTAAACTAAGCCATATGGCTTTGCAACACAGCTTATCTAGTCTTGTTTGAACCAGTTGTGTACTTCCATGCACAGCAATCACTTCCAATCATAGTAAGAAATCCATGTGGATTTTCTGATGCACTTATGCCAAAGCTCACATTACATTTACCCCAGGCTGAGAAGCCTCCTGGTGTTTTGGAAGTCTGAACCACTATTTCAGAACTCTGCTCTCATTTAACAGTATATGTATGACAGGAGATGGGCATACTTTGCTTTTGGACTGTTGGTTTGTTATTTTCTTTTTTTTAAAGTAAAACATCAAAGCAAAGTTCAAGCAAAAGCAAAAGAAAAGAGTGATGTTGATGATAATTTGAGAAATAAATGCTGACGGTCTAAAACTTACCTAACACAGCTGATATTGATAAATACAGGAAAGGACTTAAAGCAATATCATGGCCCTCTCAGCCAAGTCCAAATGAGCTACTGATTGCAGACTTGCCCTGACATGACAAATAATTGTCACTAAATACAGTTCACTATTGCCTGGACATTATTGATTCCCTACTCTTTTTATTATCAAAATTAAAATGTGAACCAAAAGGTGTATTTTGTTTTACTTTAAAATATCTATAAGGACCTCAAATGCAATATAAAACCCCTTTCAGGAAACGCAACCTGCATTCATGACGCTACACAAAACTGCAGTATATTATAACAATTTATAGGAAGGCCATGTCTGGAAAAAAAAGTGAGAAATAGAACTGGAATTATGTCTCTTGGTGAACTAGGTGTTTCTTACATATGAAATGAAGACTCTTGAATCACTGAATCAGAAATAATTGCTCAGCTGTCTGCAGACCCTATGGTCTTTTCTTAGTTTTGGTTATACAATGTTATAATTATTTTTATGAAGACCAAATTGTTCATGCTATACTTCGCTTCTCCTAGAGTTCCATTTTACAATAATGTATGTATTATCTACCTAATCTTTAACATTTCTATCATGAAAACATAATATTCAGAAAATACTAACGCACTGATGCAGCTTCCAGAACTCTAATAGCATGAACACTAATACATTGTACTGTTACAGCTAAAGCTTGCACTAAAGAATCAGAATAAAATGTTTATAAATGCCATATATTAGACTGCCTGGTTTGTTATAAGGTAATAAACAGAAAAGCATGCATCTAGTCATTCGTGGTTGTTAAATAAGATTCTTTGTGACTTGCAAAAAAACTAGAACACAATGAAGAATTATCAGTGCATTCTCCACAGAAGTCATCTACATGTGTTTATTTAATAAACAGAAGATGGCTTTATTATACACATTTGATTTCCATATGCAATCGTCTCCTTATCTGTCACTTGTATCTAAGCAGGGTGCTTTATACAAATCTGGAAATGAAAAATTCAGAGCAGGGCACAGGAAACTCATTTAATGTCGAGTGCAGTCAAAATCAAGATTTCTTTATTTGTAGTAACAACGCTGTTAAATCAGAAAATTACTCTCCTTTTCTGCATGTCCTTCTTCCTTTACAATTCAGTTGTTTGATCATAAATTGTCGAGTGCAATGACTTGTCTCCTCCACTTTCCACACTGGTCGAGACAGATTAAAAACTCCGGCATACCACCAACCAGTCTCAGCATACCATTAGCATATATATGAGATTTGAGACATTTTCTAATATTCTCCAGCAGAACTCATCTGTCAGCCAGGTGATGAATTATAAAAACTCTTAGCTTGTTTAGAAAAGAGGGGGAGAGTAAGAGAGAGAGAAAGAGAAGAGGAATACACAATCCCACCTTTCTTTTTCATTTTATCCATCCACCCTTGCAGTTAGTCATATAAACACTAGCTTCAAAAAAATAGATAATGTGAAAGACTTGAATACACAAGCATCAAGACACAATTAAAAGCTCATATAAGTGTCCATAATTATGCCCACATTATGGAGTGGTCACTGATTTACATAAATAGTTTTTAAATACATTTTTTGGTCTCATGATATTAACACAAATTCGTAAGGTGCATTATGACAACCTCGTAATTACCATGAAATGCTAAACTAGCACAAAAGCCATTTAGAAAACACTGGAATAGTAAAAACACCTAGTTCATGAGATTCATAAAGGTGTTTTCACTGTTTGTTTTTGTGTGTTTGTTGGTGGGTTTTTTTTGGTAATCATTGACGAGTTCAACAAGTTTTCATGCATATTCTGAAAATTACAGTTTAAGAAAAATTATTATTAAGAAAAAATATTTATCTTTTACTTGCATTTATTTAACCTGTGATATTTTTCTCTGACTAAAAGTTGGAAAGTGAACAATTATGTCTTTTGACTTCAGAAAACAAAAATATGTGCATTATGAATAGGAAATAGCAAACACATGATGTCACTAGTAATTATCCTTTCAAATATGTCAGTGTGTAAAAATAGATTACATGTATATTTGAAAATTATCAGATTGCTTCATGAATGCTTTAGATTAGGTTAATATTATTTATAATAATTTAGAGTATCATCAACTCTAAATAACTTCTGGATCATTTGATATTAACTAAATATTTATATTGCCCACAGACTCTTGAAATTAGAGATAAGAAAATATTTTAAAATGTATATGTTTTCCATAGAAAAGGATTCTCAAGAAACAGAGTTATTGATAAACACTAGGAAAATTTGGCAAATAGTTACAGATTAAAAAGGGAGAAAGGAATTATAAAACAAAACAAAAAAAATCACACCAATATTTTAAAAAATTATAATTTCTGACTATTACAAAAATATTTGTTTCAATACTTTGGGGAAAGAATATCAAATTCAACTTTTGATCTCAAACGGACATTTTTGTTTAAATTATCCCAGAGGAAAAAAGAAAAGGAGAGGAAAAATACACATACATATTTAAAAGAAACCGACACATCTGAAAATGAGATACTTATTTTTGGTGTGAGTTGTACTAAAAAAAAAAAAAAAATCATAATATGATCAGCATATCTAACAGTGCAAATAAGAGAAATGCATTTTGATTGTTTGGTTGGTTGGTTGGTTGGTTGTTTTTTTAAACTGATATTGACTACCAGTTAATCATCTTTTTCTGCTAAGCTAGGAGGATGTGAGAACACAAGATGGCAGCTACTTTTCCCATTGAAGCACTTGCTTCCCTTTTTGGTGACAACCAGAGATAATTCATATCAGTTTTGGTTTCCATTGTGCACAATGCCATTATTACCACTTGAGTTTAGGAAGATGAACCAATTTAAGGAACAGATGTCTAACTAGTCCTTTCTTTACCCAGTTGTCACCATCCAGTTGAAATACATCATGTTTTTCCAGATACTTTATTTTTAAATCGATAATATATATATAATGCATATTTATGCATATGTACATGTTTATGTATAGATACATGTACATGTATTCATCCCACTAAATCCCCCACCCCACCCAAAAAAATAAAATAAATACAATAAATAAACAAAGAAATAATAAACTATTCAGTTTACCATTAAAGGAAAGCAACAGTGCGATACCAGACACATTAATACTGTTCAGCATTTCACAACATACAAGTACATATACAAACTATGCCAAAATAACAGCATAATGAGAAGTGTAATGCACAAATGTACTATGTTGCCATGTTTCACTGAGGTAATAGAAAAGTAACTGTGACATGGGCTTCCAAATATTGTCTGTCAATTTACAATGAATACACTCAGTAGAAATACTAGCACATGAGATACATGGTCCTGATTTTCATTTAGTTTTGGAGTTAAAACTAAGACCCTTTAAGATTCTGCAAAATCTCTTAAAACACTAAAGAACAGGTTCTAGGACCAAAAGAGATAGCATTAAAAATAAAAACAGATGTTCTTGCAAGACTGCAAAGCTAGTGTTGCAGATTTAAGTGATCTGGATAAGACACAAGCTGAAACTTTCAGAGATTTTCCAGCAAAACTTAGCAGTAAAAATATGGGTAATATTAAAAGCAGAGATGCTTTTTCAACATAATCCTAAATGGATTTGTTGTGTCTCATTTTCCTAAGCAGATTCAGTGAAGAAGTGGGGGAGAGGAAAGGGAGAGTAGAGGGGAGGGGAGAGGAAGGAGAGGAAGGGAAGGGAGGGGACAATATGTTTTTACTGTCTTCTCTAAGAAAAAGATGTGGAAAAAAATGTCTAAATCAAGTCCTCTTTTTTTTTTTTCCCCTTTACGATATTATAGTTTGAAATATAATATTGACTGTGGTGAAACCAAACTAGAAAATGAGATCTAAATTGGCTTAAATTAACTTTTTAAACTGAGGACCATCTGCTGGTCAAAGCTGAAATAAAGATTTTAAATTTATTTTCAAGGAAGTCTGAGACCAGCTGTGAATCAGGAGTTACAGCTGAGGACTTTCTTGTATTAAGACATCACACAAGAGTCAATACAAAATGGAAACTGCATTTTGTTTCAAATGCAGTTTAGTAGTTTCTTAGTAGTTCAAACATATTTTCTTAGTAGTTTATCCTTTAACAATCAAGTTTAACTCAGTCAAGAAAATGGTTAATGCTTCAATGATGTCTTCTAGTATTCCCAGATGTACAAAGCAAGAAGCTCAACATGAAGGAGAGTTTTATTCTATGATATAATATTAAGCATGATTATCGGATGAAGAAGTATTTTATCAATGCAAAATTCTGGGAGGAAAAATATCATAGAATCAATTTTATTGGCACGCTGACAAATGACATGCTTTCTTAACTGGGATAACTGCCAAGGGACAGATCCAGTTTCATGCAGGGTTTCAGTTCCCCTTAACAGCACCAGGAGATAAAGTGGCAAACAGTTTATTTTGTACTGCTTGAAGATTTCCCCGTGTGTGAACTGATAGGATAAATGTCATGCCATTATTGATCATTCTGGCATTAGTCTTACCAAGTCGAATTCATCTTATTATAGGTTTTATACAAGCAGTAAATGGGTTTAAAATTTCATGTATTTACCTGAATGCTGTTTAAAGTAACTTAAATAATCTCCATATTGGAGATTAATGTCATAATCGAGATATTTGTTAAATATGAATATTTACATTTCAAATCTGCTTATAGCAATGCAAAGACAGCAATACCACACACTTCTATTGCAACCAAAATCCTATGAACTCATAAACAGGGTAATATTTTATCTGAGCAACCCACTAAAGCCCTGAACCCAGGATGACTTAAAACTGGTCGGCCTCAAGGACTTGGAGGAGATCTTACAAATAGTTTGGCTTCTGAGTGGTTCTGTAAATATTTTTTCTATTTAAGAAGATTATTGATCTATCTCCTTTCTAAACAATGCTATTTTCCATCTGAAACAGGTTAGAGAAGGAAGAATGCGTATTTAAGAGCAGTTGTCTTTCTAAGAAATTGGTGATATTTTAGTAAAACAGGAAAAGGCTGCATTCACAATCAAAATCATTTTAAAATTATCTCTTCTTAGTAAATTATCAAAAGATAAACAATTCAACAGAATTTACTGAATCAAATACTCTTTCCACTATGAGTTTTTTGTTAAGAACAAAACAAAACAAAACAAAACAAAGTATTTTTGCTATTTGTTATCACCTCTCATTTTATATCCTCTTTCCTTCTCTGTTTTTTTGTTTCTTTTGGCCACTTAATAAACAGTTCTTTACACAACAAATGGATCTCATCACTTCCCCTCCAAAGTGAATACTGTAACCACTAGGCTGTAAAATGTCTTTCTCTCAAACTACTTTATGCAGAGAAGTTTTAATATGAAGGGAGAAAAGGGATTCCAGATCAGCCCCACATCAGGCAGCTGTGGGAGATGCTGTTTTACAGTCTTTCAGGCAGTCAGAGTTGGCTCAGGTTTCCCAGTAGTGCCAGAAAAAAACTAAATTTTGCCTGTCACAGGAGCAGAACACACCTGCCATGGGTAAGGGAAGTGGAATGAGGAGAAGTGGATCTAGGACTGAGAAAGTGCGGAGTTCACAGCTCCTCTCTCATCTGCACTTATGAGAGACATAGAAGCAGTGCCTGGGTATGGATCCCCTCCAGAAGCAGTGCCTCTCCTACTTGGAGAGAGCTTACTCTTTCTGTAGAAGCAACAACAGCAGCCAACAGAGCTATAGCCATGTTGCTACTCTAGACAATGGACTACTTCACCTAGATATAGAATCATAATATCATAGAATCATTAAGGTTGGAAGAGACCTTCAAGATCATCTGGTCCAACCATCATCCTACTACCAATGTCACCCACGAAACCATACCCCTAAGCACCAGGTCCAACCTTTCCTTAAACACCCCCTGGGACAGTGATTCCACCACCTCCCTGGGCAACTTGTTCCAATACATGACTGCTCTTTCTGAGAAATGTCTCCTAATTTCTAACCTAAACCTCCCCTGGTGTAACTTGAGGCCATTCCCTCTAGTCCTATCACTAGTTATCTGTAAGTAGAGGCCAATGCCGAGCTCCCCACACCTCCCTTTCAGGGAGTTGTAGAGACCAGTATTGACCCATCCTGTCCAGGTCCCTCTGCAGAGACTTCTTACCCTCTGGTAGATCAACACTTCCCCCCAACTTGGTGTCATCCTCAAACTTACTGAGGGTACACTCAATTCCCTCATTCAAATCATCAATAAAGATGTTAAAGAGGATGAGCCCCAACACCAACCCCTGGGGAGCACTACTGGTGACTGGTCACCCTCTGGATTTCACTCCATTCACCACTACTCTCTGGGCCAGGCTGTCCAGCCATTTTTTAACCCAGTAAGGCATGCACCTGTCCAAGCCATGGGCTGCCAGTTTCTCCAGGAGTATACTATGGGAAACCATGTCAAAGGCCTTGCTGAAGACTAATAGACTACCAGTAGTAGACTACATCAACAGCCTTTCCCTCATCCACCAGGCAGTCACCCAGTCACAGAAGGAGATGAGGCTGGTCAGGCAGGACTTGCCTTTCATGAAACTATGCTGACTGGGCCTGAACCCCCAGCTGTCCTGCATATGCTGCTTGATTGCATTCAAGATGACCTGTTCCACCACCTTTCCTGGCACCAAGGTGAGGCTGACAGGCCTTTGGTTCCCCGTGTCCTCCTTATGATCCTTCTTATACATGGGCATCACATTTACTAGTCCCCAGTCATCCAGATTGTCTCGGGATGACCGTGACCACTGATAAATGATGGAAAGCAGCCCAGCAATCACATCCACCAACTCCTTCAGTACCCTTGGCTGAATCCCATCAGGCCCCATGGATTTGTTACAGCCCAGGTGGAACAGCAGGTCTCTGTTTCCACCTGAACTGTGGGGGGTTTCTTCTGCTCCCCATCCCAGACTTCCAGGTCAGGAAGCTTGAGTACCCCAAGGATAAGTGGTCTGGCTGGTTAAAACAGATGTAAAGAAGGCATTAAGAACCTCAGCCTTTTCCTTACCTTCCGTTGTCATGTTCCCCTCTGCATCCTGTAGAGAATGGAGATTCTTCTTGGCCCTCCTCCTGTCATTAATATATTTATAGAAACATTTTTTTGTTATCCTTAACCACAGTGGCCAAGTTGAGCTCCTACTGGGCTTTGGCCTTCCTGATTTTTTCCCTGTATATGCCAGCAATTGCCTTGTGCTCTCCCCGAATTGGCTGCCCCTTCTTCCACCAGACATAAACTCTCTTTTTCTCTCAGATACTAAGCAAAATTGCCCTGTTCAGTCACACTGGTCTTCTTCCCCAGCAGCTCGTCTTACAGCACACAGGGACAGCCTGCTCCTGCACCTTTAAGACTTCCTCCTTGAGGAGTGTCCAGCCTTCCTGGATCCTCTGCCCTTCAGGACTGACGCCCAGGGGGCCCTCCTACCAATGTCTTAAACAATTCAAACTCTGCCCTTTGGAAGTCTAAGGTAGCAGTTTTACTGACAACCCTCTCTTCTCTCTCCTCTACTCCCTTCCCTCCCCTCTTCCCCCCCCCCCCCCCCCCATACTTCACCAAGAATAGAGAACTCTTACCATTTTACAGTCACTGCCCAAGACAACTCCCTGCCACCGTGTCTCCCACCAGTTCTTCTGTGTTAATGAACAGCAGGTCTAGTGGGGCACCGCCTCACTAACCAGCTGAGTCAGGAGGCTGTCTTCCACACACTCCAGGAACCTTCTAGACTGTTTCCTCAGGGCTGTATTTCCAGCCTGTGTCTGGGAAATTAAAGTCATCCGTGATAACAAGCGCTGGCAACTGAGTGACTTCCACCAGCTGCTTATAGAATGGCTCATCTGTCTCTCCACCCTGGTTTGGCGGTCAGTAACAGACTCCCACCAGAACATCAGCCTTGTTGGCCAACCTCCTGATCCTTATCCACAGGGACTCTACCTTAACATTCCCAACCCTGAGCTCAACAAAATTGAAATACTCTCTAATATAGAAAACCACGCCACCATCTGCAATGAAGGCATTTCAGTCTGACCTGATCACTTGGGCACGTTCAGAAATGCTTTGCTAGCTATGTACTTCTCCAGCTATATTGCCAAAGAAGGTAGTAGCTGCCCTATGTTTTCAGAGGAGCCCAGTCTTAGCAGTCATTATCCAGTACGGTCTCCAAATGTTTCCTGGATTAAGATTTGTTAAGGATCTAGATTTAATGGAACATCTACTTTCTTTATTTTCTTTTCCTAGGTGGTCTTTAACTGTTCTGATTGATCAAGCCTGTGACAGTCCTGGATGAGCAAAACAAGACACAATGCCTGAGAGGTAACATGCTTAGAGGGCAGGCAACAGGTGAGCCACAGTTTATAATCTCAGGTTTGGATCCACAGGCTTAAATTCATTTTTATGAATTTATGATCTCTATGGGTGCCAAAGTCTATTCATGCATAGACAGCACAAAGTTTTATGCAAACCTTGACATTTGCAATGTCCACATTAAGGAGCAGACCAATAGGTACTTTCATGTACAGGTCTAATATGTACACTTGTCGGCGTTTAACCCGGCTGGCAGCTAAACACCACACAGCTGTTCGCTCACCCCCCCACCTCCCTCTCTGGGTTGGGGGAGAGAAATGGGAAAGTGAAGCCCGTGAGTTGAGATAAAGACAGTTTATTAAGACAGGAAAATAATAATAACAATAATATGATAATAGTACTACTACTAATAATGTGTACAAACAAGTGATGCAAAATGCAATTGCTCACCACCCGCTGACTGATGCCCAGCCTAACCCCGAGCAGTCCCGGCCCCCCTCCCCCGGCTAGCCACCCCTATATATTGTTTAGTATGACGTCAGATGGTATGGAATACCCCTTTGGCTAGTCTGGGTCAGCTTTCCTGGGTCTGTCCCCTCCCAGCTCCTGCTGCACCCCCAGCCTGCCCATTGGCAGGACAGAGCAAGAAGCTGAAACATCCTCAGCTTGGTGTAAGCACTGCTCTGCAACAATTAAAACATCAGAGTGTTATCAGCACTCTTCTCATCCTAAGCCAAAACAGAGCATTCTACCAGCTACTAGAAAGAAAATTAACTCTGTGCTAACTGAAACCAGAACAACACTTTATATAGTAGGAAAAGTGAGTCACAAGATACTCATAAAGTACAGTACATCCCCATGTAAGCTTTCTCAGGAAAATCTTTCTGACCACACAGACTGCTCGCCAAGCATGCATGTACAACAGAGCATGACTTAGGTTAAGATAATGGTGAGATGGAGTGTCAGTAACTGGGACTATGTCATCTCCAAAGCACATAATACAATCTACCCTAATTTATATGCATCTTAAGTGTATGGTGTGAAAAGTGTAACAAAAAACATCCTGCTCTTACTTGCCCCTGCTTACTTAAGAACAAAACTTCCTGAACCTTACAAGACAACAAATTTTTATAGAATGCCAATGCACTTCATACATACTATTTCATCCTGCACTGAAATATACAAGAATACATGTAATAAAGACTTATAAACTAGCTATCAAGTGAGTAGCTATGATGCTCAGTTTCCCTTTAGTAATAGTCAGAATTTTGCTATTTTAGCACACTCTTCTATTATAATAATTAAAAAATAATAATAATACAAAGCTAACCATTAATATCAAAATTGCTGGGGGGGGGGTGTTCAATTAGATGTGTTAATCAGAACCATAAAAATCTTCAGACATAAAAAGATCTATAGTAATAATAATAATAATAAAATTTTCTTAAATAAAATACTGTTTTCTTACAGTACATTTAGACTTTTAAATTTATATTAACTACTTCAAGTACTTTCAAAGCCTATTGATAAATAGCCATGGAAGAGAAATCCATATTAAAACAAACCCTGTCATTTCTGAATGGACCTTGAAACAGTCTCCAGTTAGGAGAGAACTCTGTAACCTTCAGATTTCATGAAAGAGTATCCCTGTACTTCAAGTAGAATGGAGCTAAGGGGAGTCAAGAAATTAGAGAACAAAAATATCAGGCTAAAAGCAGTAAATCAAGGGCTGGCCCCAGGGAGGAAGTGGGACTGAAACAAAGTGGGACTGAAAATGGAGCAAAAATTCTTAAAGTTGGGCAGAGACATGCAATGAAGAAAGCACAGTGCCCCATCAGAAGAGCATCCTGCAAAGAAGGAAGTTCTGTATTTCTTACTTCTACGAGACTGACCTCAGAAGCAGGACCACCAAGTGCTGTCTCATTTCTTCTTCTTTTTTCTGCCCTTTTTTTTTTTTTTTTTAATTTAAACTCATGTGTTTAATATCTTTGTTTTGCTTCATCTTTTTTGAAATTCTAGGAAAAGAATCTTTCATTATAAAATGAACATATATTTATGACCACTAAAGACAGAAGTCCCAAAAGCCTACTTTTCTCAATTTCAGTTGTGGATTTCAGTTGTTAGATTCTTCCATTTGCTATCCTTCCCAGCTTTTTTTTTTTTTTTTTTTTAACACGTGTAACATATTCTCCTACACACTTAGACCTCTGCTAATGCACTTGGACAATGATGAATTCAGCCCAACTCATGAATGATGAATTCAGCTCAATGAGAAATTCAACTTAATGATGATAGCAGCTCAATCATGAATTCAGCTCAAAAGAATAATCATAAAAATGGTAAAATGCCCTACTTTTCCAGTAACAAGCTTACTCAGCTAGGGACCAGAGTGCTAGATGCTCCCCAGCCAGCAATAATTAAAATTCATAGCTCTCACCTTCCTGAAAAAGGCATTTACGGCTAGACCAGTGGTAAAGCTAAGATTGGTCCATCTTTCATCCTACCTGAGGAGGTGGGACCAGTGTCGGAAAGGAAAGATGGGCTGAATAATTTAATATCCAACTTTATCTCAAGCACCCAAATTACAGAGGCATTAATACTGCATATGTCATTGGCCCATGTAGCCCAATGCATCCTCCAAGCATCCTCCCTTTGAGCTCTTACCTATTCCCTGGCTAGAGAGCGAGAGAGTTTAGATAACTAGTTCTTGAATACATTTGTCTGGGCCAGTGGTCTGTATTTGTTTAGGTGCTGTGTGTCTTGAACCACCATCAGGTGGGTGATCTGATTCTGACCACAATTGCTATCTGCTATGTTCTAAGCCTACTGCAACAGCACACAAATGCTGGTGTCACAGAAATCCTAAAAAATAATAATAATAATAATAAAAACATAAAAAATATGATGATTTTGAAAGAGTGAATTAAAATTATTCAGTGATTAATGATTATAGAGGTTGTTAGTCCATTTCCAATACAGTAAATTACTTCATGATCAGTAAATCACTTCCCTTTTCAGATATCAGAACACGCTTACCACATGTTCAAAATAATAATGTCATCCTGAATAGCAGAAATCTCTTCCTTGGCAAAAGAAGATACAAAGTCAATGTCTCTCTGAAGACTGTTGTTAAGACTGCCAAGGACCTCATATTTCTTTAGGACTATTTTCTCCCGCCAAATGCAGAAGGAATAATAATAATTAAAAAAAAATACTGCATTAGTAAAGCAAATGGTGAAAAATATCATTTAAACAATTCCATCTTTTGGACAACATCTGAAATTAGCCACTTGGACTGCTGACCACTGCTGTAGTGGTCATTGTTTGACCTTTGCAAGACCCTGTTCACCAGCCACTATCAAAATTTAGCTATGGAAGTTAGAATTTAATAAAGTTACTAAGATCCTCATGAGATTGATTTATATATGTAATTAAACATTAAAAGCACTGACATATAATCTCTTTACTCTTCATATCTGCTTTCTGGTATATTATATATATGAATGTAGAAGTCTCTGTAACTATGCTTCATTGAAATCAGGTGTACCAGTTTTACACCAGTAAAATCTAAGAGAATCATGTGGGATGACCAGATTGATGATATTTACAAAGTCCTGTCCAATTTTGTCACAGACAATGTCACAGAATCAAGGATACAGCTTGAAGAAAGAATATGTTTGTTTGTGCTGTGCATTTATCAAATTGACATGTATCAATTTATCTTTTCCCTATGATAATAAATTAAGTAAGGCCAAATTTCAGCTTGTAAATAAAACAGTCAGAAGACTGGCACTAAACTACACATGGTTACAATCTGACTCTCCCTCAACTCAAATGTGAAACTTTCTTCTAAAAAGGATTCCATGGCTATGGAAATATATCTGCATTCTACCCTCTCCTAGCCCATTAAGGTGACTGATAGGCTTTAGATTACAGTGACTTGGAAAAAAAAATTACTTTTTTAGTATAAAAAAAAAAAAAAAGACAGAGAAATTAAAAGGAAAAAAAATACCTTTTCAGTAAAAACAGAAGGCAACAGAAGCTTTGGAATGAGTACTTGCCAATAGAAGGATTTCATGCTTTTGTTAATTAAAGGAACAAAGAAAAAATAGTGCAGTAGGCTGTATCCTACATAACAGCTTCTACTAATAAAAAGTAATAGACAATTTCCTGCATTCAATTCTTTTGAATACTATTATACAAGGTAATAGAGTTTTGGAAATGGAAGTCCTAGCAGCCTGTCAGAAAGAGCTTTCTTCCACTTTTTTTTATTAAATGACTAAGTGCAGCAGTCTGTGTCCTATCTCTCCCTCTTGCATCTATTGGATTGTATTATTTTACATTTTGATTGAAATGATGTCACCAGCAGATAAAAGCCTGGCCCAGGCATTGTAATTGAATCAGCCTGAGTTGTTTATTCTAGTGATCTACAGCGATGCTTTCCTTGTCCTAACACAGAATACATAAAAGATCCCCTCTTGTTTAACATGCTACTGATTAGATCTATTTTTTTAGAAGAAGAAGGAATCAAATTGGGGGGTCGAGAGAGTAAGAATTGGCGTTTGGGAGGGGGGGGGAATGGAAAAAATAGATGAGAAGAGACACCATCTGCAAAACTTTCCATGTGTGACTGAAAGTTTAAATAAATAAATTTCACATGGCATCAGTACCAGATGCAAACAGATTTGATTGACAACATCTAAATGATAGTTAATGGGAACATGTACATTTTTTGAAAGGTTTTTCATGCTCATTTCCTAAATCAGAGATTTATTCAAGTTTTTATTTAAAGATAAGTCTTAACTTTGAAGAAGATATATTTCTATTTTCTACTTTTTTACTGCTATTAAAAATATAGTGAGTTGGATAATTAAAATTACTGTTATTGGCATTCCATTTTCATTTAAAACATATTAGATTTAATAGACTAAAACAATATTCAGATAAGATGTGTTAAGGATAATCTATATTGGCATTACTATATATATTTTATAAAACATAATGATGGAGGAAAAAAAAATTATAAGAATATCACTTGGCACATTTTGTGCTTATCACTTAGCACATTTTAAAAAATATATATTTTCTCTGATAATTATTTTAAAAGAAATTCTGCCTTTTATGTAAAGTGCTATTTCTTTATACATACTCACACAGAAACCTTACCGAAAAATGACATGAAGAAAAATATTGCACTATTTTGTGATGTCCACACCCTCGTGTAAAACTTCTTCAACAGTATTTTGGAGGGGTGTTTTTGTTTCCTTGTTTGTGGTTTTTGTTTGTTTGTTTAACTTCCGGGTCTTTCCTCAAAGTAAAATACATTTGTATGATGTTTAATAGGAGTATGAAAATAGATGAAAATATGCCAAGCCCATAGCACAATTTTCTGAAATGCCTTTATGCTTGAAACCTATGAATTGTTTGTCTCAAATCTGAATCTGGCAGCTAATTTAGTTTGTTATTTGGGATTTCTGTATGAGAAGGGAGTACAGGTCTACTTTGAGAAAGTATTTATTTAATGCATAAGTAAATTCTGGGAACACAAATGAATGAATTATTTTACAAATAACTACAATTAATAAAATATTGTCAAGGAAATTGTTATTAAATACAGTAATGAAAAAAAATTAATTTGGGATTTTACTTAATCTAAAAATTTTAAATATATTCATTATCTGTAATAATACTACTTCCCATAAGTGAAAATTAAAGTCAGCAAAAAGTTTTTTTAATGTAGAATATAAATATATCTGCTGTCTCCATATATGGCAGAGATAACACTATCTCTGATAACAACTTTATTGTTAGTGTTATTTCCTGATTATTTGCTAAAATTTATGAATTAAAAATACATTTTCCATACAATTTACAGTCTATTTATCATTCCTAATAGCTGCATTACGAAGTTCATAATAGTTGCTGATACCTAACAAATATACCTTTGAGACCTGCAGATTTTTGTGGTTCATGTATTGTCCTGAAGGTATCACTATTTGAAAGGGTATGTAAAAAATATTTTTTAATATTTCTAGTCAGTGGTGTACTCAGAAGCAGAAAGCTAGAAGATACACTAACTATATTTATAAATGTGTTTGTCTAGAATGTGTTTTAATGAATGCACTTTGATTTAAGTTAACCCTTCAACATGCACTTATTAGAATAAGATGAGTGATGCACTTTTATCTTGGTTTTCAGTACTGATACTGCAACCTTCTTGGAAAGTAATCATTTCATAAAAACTAAACTGAAGTAAAGAACAAATTAATTCTGATCTGTCATTTAGAATTATAAAGCAAACTCAATGCTTTATCTGTAAACAATCATGTGTATTACAGTTGGCCACAGTTCTGTGGCCATGTAAAGAAAGCCAAGCTTGCCAAAGCACCGATCCATATTCAGTCCCCAGAGCTGCTTAAATGTAATTTGCATTACAGAGGTTATGCATTTGGTCTCTGGGAAAGAAAAAAAAAAAAAAAGAAAAAAGTCAGCAATGCTGATTTAGCCACCCTTCAATACTCTCCAGCAGCTGCCTCAGGGAATAGCACTCAGAGGAACATCCCAATACGCCACGCTTTTTCTCACCATCACATTACGTTCTTGTTAAAGCATAAGTGGTAGGTACAGGCAAATTGATTTCAACAAAGAAAAATCATTGTGAACATGAACTCCAGTATCCAAGCCCCTCAAACACAAACAGGGATTTTTTTATATATAATTCAGAGAAACAGAATTAACTTTTTCATAGCAATTTTAATGATTTTGGAATTTCCACTGTGAATTCCTGTGAAAATTCAGATGTCTGGTGTACATCCTAATATCATCAATGGGATTTCTAATTTTAATGGGAGTTGGTTCAGTCACTGCCAGCAGAAAGGTGTGAAGAAAAAGAAGGAAAAGCCTGTATTTCAATTTGCTATTTCTAGTCAATCTCTTACAAGAGTATGCTCCTTTGAGATTTGCAGCCACAAGCATATTTGTTATACATGGACACTTTGTAGCTTATCAAAAGCAAACTAAACTTTCAAATCTATCAAAGTTTGCAGAAAGAAAAATGTCAGTTGGCAAAACTTAATGTCAACAAGTGAAAATAATCACAGGAAAACAGGCAGATGGAAATGGGTAACAACAGCCAAATGGTACCACAGTGGTAAGAATGCAGCAAAATAAAGTCTTTAAATATGAGAGGGAAGAATGCATCTGTGTGTGCTTGATTTAAGTAAAGACATTTTACAAAATATTCAAACGCCAGTAATGATGTTTAAACTGGAAAAAGCACAATAGACTTTATAACATTCCTTCCTCTAGTGTTTCAAGCATGTGAAAGTAATCTGTATAATAGACAAGAAGGTGGCATAAGAGGTTACTGTGTTGGACTTTTATGGGTAGGAATGACAAAACTGAGGTTTAGGAAAACGGTTTCCAGATTAGGTGGTATGCTTTAAAATCTAGAAAATGCTTTAACCCATTCCTTAAACTAACTAATCCAAGGAACCCAAAATGAGTGCACAGTGTACTGTTAGACATATTACTAATATTTCATGTCTTTCTTTCATCACAGCAACAGGCTTAAATATATATATATATATATATCAATAAAAAAAAAAAAAGAAAAAAGAAAAAAAAAGCTTAAACTTCAAGTATATCTTATATCTAAACAAGGTATGCAATGCGGGAAGAAATGGGGTTTTGTTTAAAAGAAATGGCAATTTCCCTTATCAATTGTTTTGTTTGGGGTACAAACAATACTTCAGAACCTAAACCCAACTCTTTCTAAAGCAACTCAAATAAGACAACAGATTTTCAAAAATGTTGTGCCCTAGCAGACTCCTCTGAAATGAATTATTTAGAAAAAAATAATCTAGTTGAGTAATCTAATACATAATCCTCCTTTTGAAAATTATGGTCCAGACAATTTAAATAACCACTAAGACAGCTAAGTATATATAGGTCCTCCTGCTTTTTCTCAGAACTGATGCTTCATCTGTGTTTTGTCTTTTCTTTTAAAAATAATTAATACTAATAGCCATGAACCTATCTCATAAAATCAAAACAACAACAAAATTGTTTTATATTAAGAAATGGTAATAAAATAAGTAAAGATACAGATGTTACCATAAGTCTTTAAGGAGTTATTATAAATTAAAACAAATGTAAATATATGAATAATTCTATGGCTATGTGTACGTGTAGATACACTTACATGCACATAAACATCAGAAAAGCAGAGGGTGAAATTTCTTTCTAAGTTATTTATAAAATGAGGTAGAGATTAATTAACTGAATTGTACAAAATATGATTGTTTAAGAAAATACATTACAACTGAGAGAAAAGATGCTTGTGTAGCATATTATTTCATCCAAGAAAGTATGCATATATATTAAAAAAAAAGTTTACATGTCATCGTGTTCCATCTTTGCATGTACTTGCTCTTTATCTCTAAAGCAGCATACGTTCCATATGAGAGAGGGGGTTGCCATGGTATCTGCACTTTAAAAAATTGAATAGCAGATCTAAAAGAAGCATAAAATCGATTTAACAAGTTGTCATGTAAGTTACCCTGGCCCATAAGGATGAAATCTATGCACCTTTTTCTGTATAAAAATGTTTATTTTAAAATAAAATAAAATAAATCAGTTTTAGTCACAGAGATAAATATGCTGCTTGTCATTAGGTTTGTCTCCTTATCACTTTACAAACAGTTTGGGTGTGTACCTATAAATATACACATTTTCAAGCACTTCTTTTCATTTTCTCTTAAAAATACAATAAAACACAGTAGTATTAAAGCAATAACTCTAAGTGCTTTTAATTCTGAAGATAAAACACTGACATGTAATTGGAGACAAAAATAAACTTCAGTTAAAAATTCACTGCTTTATGAAGTTCTTACTCATTCTAAATAAAAGATGTTTCAGTAATCACCTTGAAGATGGTCTTCTTTTATTTTTGATCACTCTGAAGAGAAAACTCCATGACTATAATCTGGGACTTCCTAGAGTCACAAGCATAAAGGGGTGTTCGCAATTTTAGCTCCCGGTCTCCAGGGGAGGCCAGGTAGTACTTGCAAATATAATGATATGGTTTCATGGGCAAATTAGAGAACTGTGTTTTTCCTTCTCTCTCCTCACCCACCTATATGAAGAAGAAGAAGAAGAAGAAGAAGAAGAAGAAGAAGAAGAAGAAGAAGAAGAAGAAGAAGAAGAAGAAGAAGAAGAAGAAGAAGAAGAAGAAGAAGAAGAAGAAGAAGAAGAAGAAGAAGAAGAAGAGAGATGGAAGAGTAGTATAGGTAGAGTAGTATGGCAGCTTGTTCCAAAGCTATATCCTCCCAACTTTCCTGCAGGATAGTTTATCACAAACTCATTGAGTAAATCACAGCCAGAATCATTACTTCTGCTGAAACACCCTCATTGGTTGAACACAGCCTTTGGGAAAAGGTCAATGTTACCTAGCAACTACTAAGAGCCAGTGCCTTTTTATAAATTAACCCCTTCATATGCAGCTTCAATAATATCTTCCATTATAAAAGGACTTCCTCTCTTCTGTGCAAAACGCACTAGGAATCAATAGGTTCAGCTGTCAGAAGTTGCCCAATGAAATCATGGTTGAGCTTGAAAATGCTTTTAGTGATTAGATTTGCTCACATATAATCTTAACTATGTTCAAAAAGAATTATGCTTATCTCTCATAAACCCATACAAAAATCAAAGGCTGTTTCACAGAGCTTCCAGAATTTTGTATGCCAAGTTTCCATCTGTGCAGCTTGACTCTTGACAGGAGAGTCACAGAACAAAGAAAAGGTGGAAGAGTAAAGCAAAGTCCACAAAGAAGCCACAGACACTTGTCCCTCTACAAGGTAGGAGCGCTGTCTTATCACCTTGTTCACTATTTTGAAGGTAAAGTCCATATTGAAATAGGATGTGAACATGGCTGGATGTGACTAAGGGTAGTTCTTTGGCTTAGGGATCTCAAATAGCTGATGTGCTGGGAATTACTATGCTCAGGGAAAAGGGTAGAGCTGTCAAGTAGGAGAAAAGTCAGTCTGTGTCAGGGAATGCAAGCAGAGACTGTGATAAGAGCAACTAAGAAGCGGTCTACCTCTCTACCTGATATTTTACCTCATGCAAGGACTCTGTCATGGCCCATTGTTTCTCTAGGTTTGTTTTGGCTCACCAAACCATCTCTATTTTAACAAAATAGCATGCAAATTTATAGGCAGTTCAGCCATCAGCTATGTGCAATCTGATGAACTGGGACTCTTCCGTATGTCTCGATGCCGTGATGCACTAGAAAGAGTATCAGAAAGCTCCAAGAGATCTAATGGATTGACCACAGAACAACCAATACTGCAGTCCACATCAAAAAGCACAGATGTTCTGCTTTTAGACATTGCCAATATTTACATGACTCCTCTGTTATTTTCAGAGAGGTTAAGACAAGATAGAAACAGTTTGCAGAATTTAAATAAGAAGCTGAGTTACTATTTTTGCTTCTTACAACTCACTGAGTAGCAAAGATCTACTTAATAATAGACCTGTAAAACAAGTTCATGTCTTCAATACTTCATGTCAAAATTGAAGGAAGTACGATTAACAAACTTCACGGTACTTATGCAACACCTAAAATACTCTACTGAATTCAAATCCAATGTCCTAACTCTCCCAGACTCTGTCTGTCTGCAGTCTATACATTAATCTATGGTGCATAAATACAATCTTGTACAGTTATTCTCTAGCCAGCATTAAAACTCACGACTTTTAATCCTAATTCTACCTCATTGAGAAAAGCATGGCCTAGTTGATTAAATAAAAAGTTAAGAGCTTTTAATGACATGAGTTAAGGACAACAGATTCAGCTGTACAACTCATCGTGTTTTGCACAACATATATACTTATATATATAAAAGAATATTTCAGATGAAAAAAAAAATTAAACAGTTATATCAATTTTGTACAGTTCATTTTGCACTCAATGACCTTTCCCAGGGAAAGGCAGTAAGCAGCAGTGTCCATTCCCATTTTGCAAGATTGTAAATAGCTAGCTTTACAGCAGATGTACACTTGCCTTCCAGTCAGCAAATACCTTGCCAAAGACTACTCCTCAAACATTCTGTTACTTACTTGCCTGTCAGATATATAAGTATATCAAACAGAAGAGGGCATATGCAGACAAGAAGGGTTACTGTAGTTACGGAAGTAAAAAAAGTGCAGGACTAATCTCTAGGAAGTGACAATCTACAAGAGCTACTGTTTATGGAACATATTGATGGTGCTATATCTCTTTTGTTGTTGCTGTTGTTGTTTTGTTTTGTTTTTAAGGAAATCTAGAAACATTACTAAAAAGCATGATTTCAAGGATGTATCTAAAACAACAACAACAGAAAACAGAATATGGCAAATTCATGATAACATTGGTAAAAAAGGCAACCCTGACTTGCATGGCTTGAAAGAAATTAATTTTAAGAAAAGAATGGTCTTTGACTTAAATGGCATTTCATATTTTACTTTCCATATCAATCTCAGCCTAGTATTTTACTTGCATTTTTCTTACTTTGGACTCAGCTGTCTATAATACTACCCTTATCTCTCCACCAAGTGAAATTTACTTAGTATCCAGCAAGGCATTAAGTCTTTCTAGCAACTCCATCCAATATACATTACGCACAATAGGTCTGTCAGCAAAGGACTGTCCATTCAGCTAGTATATTATGTTCCTCTTCGAGTCCCTTGGTCTTCGCTGCTTCTTAATAACTAATTAATTTTAGGTCATCTGCTTTCCTCATCACCATCTTGCTTCTTTTCCAGGAAGAAAATGAATGGAGTATCAGCGGAACCACCATAACTAATGTCAGGATTTTCTTGTTAAGAGGTTTGATAAATTGTCTAAATATATATGTGCTTTGAGTTACAGGGTTCATTAAAAAATAATCCTTTTTAAGGCTCAGAACAATAATTAGATCAGGGTTCGTGTCTGTCAAGTTAATTTTTTTTTTCAAATCACTAGATTAAGAGTTTAATACATTATACATGATGGACTCCAGGCCTTCTCCAGAGTCACTTTGGGTTGGATTCGTGAAGGAAGTAAGGGTAGAATTTATTTCAACTAGTTTTTCAGGGTTACAAAGTAGTCATCAACATCTTAAGTGCTCTTTTCTATTATTATTATTTTTGTAGTCAGGGGACAAAAAGGTACTTCTGAGACATAATTCACCTTTTCCAAAGATAGATGTTTCAGTCAGGACAAGTGGTTGGCAGCCCAGGTATGCTCACTAGCAATAAAGGGACTCTAGATGATCCACCTAGGTATGGACAGACAAATCTGAGGTTAGGTGGAACAAACCACATCCCAAGGACTCAGAAGTTGTACCTACCTGAAGGCCACTCTTCAGACATTACCCATAAATGCCTTTGTCCTGAGGCCAAAGCTCCATGCCTATATTATACTTAAGCCTAGAAGTAAGGCTAGGCAAACTTTTATATACATCATATATTAATGAGGTTGCATTTTGGTAAGCCTCCAGATGTACCATATAAAGCCCACATGAAACTCATCGGCTGAAGTACAGCACGGGTCTTAAGCCTGCTGCTTTTTCAAAAGGAACAGTGAAAATATTTACAGAAGATAAAATTGAGTTATTGTTTTTAAAACGTCTTAGAGAAACAGGATATATATACAGATATGTATTTTAATATATATGCATACATACATATGTACATACATACAATGTTAGCCAGTAAGCAAACATTATAGCCACAAAATCACAAGTTATAAGCAGTAGAGTTAAATTTATAAATCTTTGTGTCTTCAGCATTTTAGTACTATTGGGTGGTGAGGCACTGGAACAGGTTGCTCAGAGAAATTACATATGCCCCATCCCTGGCAGTGTTCAAGGCCAGGTTGTATGGTGCTTGGGGCAACCTGGTCTAGTGGAAAGTGTCCCTGCAGGGGAGTGGAATTAGATAATCTTGAAGGTCCCTTCCAATCCAAAACATTTTATGTTTCTCTGATTCCATTTGGGTATATATCCTCCAGTCTTTAGTTGAGATCCCTGCACAAAAGATTTGATGACATTTTCATTAAGTTCATTAACAGATATGTAACTTCACTTCTAAAACAGAGAGACAGGGACAAAAAGAAAGGTCGAGCACAGCTTTTTGACTTGGTCTTACCTGGGATCTTTTGAGGCAATTTATTTTTAAATACCTTAGTTGCTACCAATTGGCAATATATGATGCTTTTTGCCCCGTCTACTGACATCCCTTGTATTACTGTTTATTTTCTCATTCTCCCATCTCAGTCTTGTGACTTTTCTCTTACTGTGTCCTTCCCTGTAGCAGGCTGGACAAACAGAAATAAGAAAAACTTGAGAACAAAAAGAACAATTAAAAATATTTATCAGAAGTGATTTCTCTAAACTATTTCTTGTGAAAAATGCTGATTATGTATAATAAGCTCTTTGTGAAGAGGTATAACATCTCATGAATGTCTCTTACACTGGAAAGAAACAAAAGATTACTGAGCAGCTAAAATACCATTGTGAACACTGTGAACCTGCTGTTTTGTTCTGAGAGCTTACATCCTAATTATAGCAGTTTTCTTTATTCCTTCTTTAAGAACCCTTTTTTATCGCAGTATGGACTGGACATAAACATTCCCTTGGATCCTACGTGTAAATAATGAAAACATAAAAACTATGGATTTTTCCCCTATCAAGCAGGTTAATAGTTTAATTGTATACAGTTATTCTTACATTAAAAGCTGCATACCTGGCAAGCTTTATCGGGTAACAGGGACTTTTAAATGTGCCAATGTTTCTACAGAAGTAACGCAGGTCAATTGCAAAAGGGATAACCATAATGATTAAATCATTAAAATTTTGTCTATGCTTCACAGAGCATAGAGAAAATTAACTTCCCACCAACCTCATTTTTCTGCTGAACATGAAATAATGATTTTCTGCCAGTATAATTACAAAGCTAACATCTGATAGAGTCAGCATCCAGGGGGGATTATCACATGCATGAGTATTAGACCTCATTACCAGCTTGACTGCAAAATTATTACATCTTGTAATTGGATGGTGAGATTTATATACAGATTGGCTGGGTTCTCTGTAAGATTGTAATTACAAGCTTCGTTGGTTCGCTACTTATCACACGGTGCAGGAGGAGGCAAAAACAAGCAGAGGAAAGACCATTTCATTAAGCCATAACCCTATCAAGGGAGGAGCACTGTAACATCCCTGTATTTATTAGGCCAAACAGAGCTGTTTGCAGAAGGGGAGGCCATTTATTACTGCCTGACAAATGGGATTTCATTTATTTAACCTCGGTGATCTATTTCAGTAAAATGTACAAACGAGCCATCCATTTTATGATTCCAGAGTCAACGCCTCAATTATCTAAAGGCTAACTGACTGTTAAAGCACCCATCTGCTAGGATGAATTCATTGATTTAATTTGCTTCATGTTACTGAATGATTCTTCGTAGCCAGGGAGGGGAAAGGAAGAGGGGGGGAGGGGGGGAGCTGGTGGTTTAGGAGAATGCATCAGAGTGATTCAGCACACTGGTGTCTGTCTGCATGTGTGCGCGCGCGCGCTCGTGTTTTTTTAATCCTTCAGCACAATAGAAGAAGGCGATCAATAGCAGCTTAAATTTTATGAGACAAGGAGTTAAGTTGTTCAGCCCAAGCCAAAACACCTTTGTTCTACCATAACAAGTAATCTCTGTGGTGGAATTAATATTGACAAGCTGGCTTCTTTGTAGCTAATTTTGTGGGTGCCTGAGCCAATCAGGAGCCTTGCAGTAATAGAGTTGTTATTAGAGTTCATTATAAAAGCTGTGGATCAATGGCTACACTGGGAGGGAGAGGACATGCTGCAGCAGAATGCATATGTATGCTCAAGGAAATGAAATCCTTTTAATGTCCTTGTAATAATTTATTCTATAGTTCTCTTTGACTTAAAGAAAGAAAAAAAAAGAATCTTTCAAAAACAAAATTTAAAATGTTCCTTTGTGAAGCTTTTAATTTTATTACAACTCTGAAAATGATAGGAAGAAAAGTAGGAGTTTAGGAGTGGGAAAACTCAGGGAGACCTTGTTAGCTAGTTCTGAGTTTTATCAGAACTGGATTTCATTTGGAAAATGTCAGTACTCCCATCCTATCCAAACCACGCAGGCTGGTTTGCTGAAAGCTTAAGCCACAGTGAATGTAGCATTGATGTCTTTTAAACCACCCCTTTTCTCCTGCCTCCCTAAACCATCTGTCTCATTAAATCTGATTTTTAGTTTTTCTTTGACGGGGTGTCATTTTGTAGAAAACATCTTTACATTCAAGGAGAAGAAGTCACAAATAGCACGCTAAAGCTTTTTCTCCTGTGTTTCTAGGGAGGAATGACCTGTATGCTGTAAGTGAGTTAGCACTTTCAGCAAGCTGACAAGGAGTTCACAGAACACAGCTCTTTGTAAAAGGTTGCCTCTTTCAGCTGTAAAAGGGCCCTTCTTGATGTAAGTGTTCCCAGAGTAATAATCCATTTCTCTTGTGGCAGCCTCCAGCTCACACTATAATCTTTCCCACAAGCTCCAAATCAGTACAAGAAAGCTGTTTACTGGACAATTTTCCCTGCATCTCAATGTCAAATGATACTGCATTAAAATGTGAGAACATCACACTCTAAGAAAGGCAGAAGGATCAAAGGGAACCCTCACAGTGAGTGAGTTGAGACAAATTAGCATCTTTTGGTCATGGTTTCCTAAATATAATAATATGGCATTTCAGGCCATGAGTTGTTTGCTTTGCTCCCTTCCTTTTATTTTGCTAAAATAAAAAATAAAATAAAATAAAATAATAAAATAAAATAAAATAAAATAAAATAAAATAAAATAAAATAAAATAAAATAAAATAAAAAAGCCATTTATTTTTTCCATCTTCCTATTTTTTTCTCTGCCAAAAACATTGAATCACTTTCAATTGATGCAATTAAACAGGGTAAGTCCCTTGTGTAGACAATGTTGTTTCAGTTCCAGTAGATATCAGTAAGTCAATATGAGAGATTCTTCTGCAAAAATAAAATCCTCAAATATGAGCATTGCTCTGTTTTTTGTTTGTTTTTGTTTTTGTTGCTTGTTTCTTTGTGTGTGTGTGCATGTATTTTCAATTGTCACATTTTTCCCAAGGATTGACAGAAATAATCATTTCAATTTCCTCATTTCTCTTTTTTTTTTTTTCCTCCAGACCTCTGTCTTAAAACTTAGATTCTATTTAATGTAGTAATAGAAAATACTACAGGACAGAAAAGTTGGGATTCAAAGAAAACTTGCCATTTCTATACACTTTTTCTACCATGCTTCTCCTCCAGATGGAGGAAAGTAGGTGTGTATCAAAAATCAGTGATGGA
Organism: Anas acuta; assembly: GCF_963932015.1. Lineage (NCBI taxonomy): Eukaryota > Metazoa > Chordata > Aves > Anseriformes > Anatidae > Anas > Anas acuta. The sequence continues at coordinate 92,213,585 of NC_088980.1, read as the reverse complement.
AAGAGTTGAAAATGATGAAAAAGGTCCAAATACAGAAAATATAGCAACCCACAGAACTTAAGAATAAATTTGTGTTAATCAGAAAGTTCTGAATTTGACAATTTATTTCTTTATTTTTTCAGATTTCAGAATTTTGAGCTAAACTGGAATTTTGTTTTGAAAAGGAGTGAAAGAGAAGCATATTTTCTCTTTCCTCAGCTCAAATAAATATTTTTTCCAATCAGCCTTTCTCATTTTTCTCTTTTCTTCATAATGATTTATTCCTAATAGTGGAAGAATCTCATCAGAAACTTTTTAATGGTTTTAGTGTTTCCTCATGTTATTCTCTGACATTCATGTCCCTCACAGAATCTTCCAGGATCTTTCTGAAGGCTTAACTTCAGCCATGATGGTGTCATTGTTCTTTAAAATATGCCTCATGACATGAGGTATGTCATGTTCTTTGAGGTCAAGTAGAGAAAGTCTGTAATGAAAGGGAAAAATTGACTGGTCAATGAATAATGCTGTGTATCAGAGGTCAGAAGGAGCATACAGTAAAAATCACTGTCAAAATGAGCACAATCCTGCAATATTGATGAAAACAAACAGAAAAAGGCTTTTTAGGCTGTTGTGAAATCAGATCACAATGAGGCTGATACAGAGATTAAGGGCAACCTAAATAGGGCTCTAAAATTAAATGAATATTACCATCCTCACTGAAAATGGAGATTAAATACCAACCCAAAATGTAAGGGTAAGATAGCTACTGGGAACTGGCACATCCAATTATAGATGTAACAGAACAGCTCCAGCAATACCACTCAGAATCAGTCTTTCTGAATCAGATCTGGTCAAATAATTTGATCAGAATCACGTAATAAAAATCATAATATAGATTATATGAAACACCAGTTTAAGCTGGAGTTTAAAACAATTATACTGCCTAGGACCTGTAGGTAAGGGTTTGGACTTGGTAAAATAGGAAGGCTCCTCTAATCCTGGGTGTCTGCATTTTCTTCTCTTAAGAAGTCTGAACTTGTCCTATGTGCAACAACAATGAGGAATACCCCTTCCACTACAAAGCAGAAATTGCTCCAACAATTTTTTTTCTTATTCAGTATATATTATTTCTACTAGACCATCCGTTAGTATTTTTTTCAGCATAATGCTGTAAGTGATGTGTGGTCAAGCCCACCATGAGCTACATAGAGCTGAACTATGGGAAGCCCAGAGGAGCAATTGTAAATGTAGTATTATGTTTTCTTCCATGTTTCTGCCCTCATCAATTTATCTACTGGGCCCCCAGCCAGACGTTCTTAGTGTTTGCTTGAAGCTCTTCAGGATGCTAAATTTCTTCTTGAAGCATGTTTTGGGCTACTCCATGCCAATGTAATGCAAACACAGAAATAACAAATGATCTGTAGTTTTACATTCCCTAGTACTAAATTTCACTTCTTTGAACCACTGTTAGTCACTCATTATTCTCATTCACCTACTTTCCACCATTTTAAAGACTGGAAACTATTCTGTTTGCTTTTGTACTTGCTGAAGCACACAACATATCTTGCTGTGAACCCTTGATCACTGACTTCAAAAGTTACCTGTATACCTCATTGCAATCCGTTATCAGTTCTACTAACATAAATGTGGATTAAATGCTTCCAGCATTAAGATCAGTCTCAAATACCCATTGATTTCAATGAAAACAGAATTTCATGTTGTAGATCTGGTTCTCTGTCACAACACTTCATTTTACTGACATTACCTCAAAACCTTCACTGAGACATCCCAAGATTTATTCTACGCTAGAAGTAAAGAAAAAAACAGATCACATGTTTAAACAGTTCAGTCCTAGAAAGGGTGCTTTCTTTGTTACAGGTTTATCCTTAGTGGAGATGAAATAAATTGAGCTGTTGTATCTGAAAATATTTTGAACAGCATTAGTGGGGGGAGAAAAAAAAAAAAAAAAAAGCTGTTCAGAAGAACACACATTTTTCATCCCTACATCCCTAGTGCTTACAATTAACACACTCAATAAACCATTGAATGTAACTGAACATTACATATACAGCTGCAGTAAAAAGCATCTACTATTCAAGTTTTAAAGTTACTCATCCTTCGGCCCTATACCTCAAAACAGGCTTGTGGCAGGAAGGTACTGCAGTATAAATACATGTCTTAGAGTAAAACGTGTGTTGTAATTAGATGACACTGAACCTGTAGTAGTTCACCGTATCCTGAACGTCTACAGCTATCTCATTATCAAGTATGCATGGTCATGTTTTATTGACTAATTCAGTTTTGTTTTTATTTTTGTTTAAAAATTTTCAGTATGACTCAATTGTCCATAGACAAACCAGTAGAAGAGATATTTAGTGACAGTAGATTATTGCTGAAGGCTGATGATAAATTTCAACAATACAAGCACAAACATTTCCACTAACTTTCATGAGAGTAAGATATATGTCAACAGATTTTTGAAAACATCACTTTCCTCTTTAAGAAACTCATGCTTTATCTAATCTACACACATTAAGATCTGCTGCATTAAGATCTCACAAATTAAATATGTCCACAAGTCAGAAAAGACATTTGTCAGAAGAAAAAGAATCAAACAATGTAGTCACGGTAACCCATAATTAAAGATTAGATCAAAAAACTGTTGACAAAACTGTCATCTACCATAAACACATTCTCCCTCATATTTTTAGAAATAAATTCTGAAGAAAAGTTGTATAGAAAGCAGAGTTTTTTACTTTTCTTTCAAGTAAGTGTGGGTGGAAAGGCTGTTATTCAGTGCAGAACAGAGAATAGAAAGAGCCTGGCCAAACGGACACCAAATAGGTATCTGTGTTGTTAGCTCTAAGCAAACTTATTTCAAAGGCAGGTTACTGAACAGGGTTACCAAAGCACCATAGACACATCATATAAAGTACCAGATTGTCTCCCCACAACTCTATAAAAGCAGAGATAGCCAGAAATATGACTGTAGGAGATGGGATTTAATATTTGTTATCACTTGCTGTGCCTTATGATTAGGAAAAATAGGTTAGTTATAATGTTTGGGAAGAGTGATAGTTTGAGAGTAACTGTTTTCCCTCCTGGTAACTCCACATCTACCTGATAATAGCTTTGCTAATGGACAGGAAAAGAACCCTAACTAGGACAAGAAAGATATGAAATAAGGGTTATGTATGCTCTGATAACTAAGACATTTAAGATCCCAACTCCATTTTCACCAAGAGAACTAGAATTTCAATTAGGTATTTGGGCACTTGTCTTGTAATATTGGTAAGTACTGGTCTGGATCTAGTTATTATTATTTTAAAAATGTGATTTCTATAATCTAGTAAAACATAAGGATTATTTTATTTCTTAAGGACTCCTTCCTTCACTTGGTTGTAAGGACATGATCAACACTGATTTTAATGTAACAGTAATATTGATTAACCATTTACTTGCACTTAGGTAGAAAATTAATATTTTTGATGACACATGTAAAATAATATTTTAAATAAAGTCTGTAATACTGGTAATGAACATTTAACAGTTCTTAGAAGTGACTTCTTATGAACAATTTGTATCACAAGATTAACAAGAGACTAGAGTAATTTTGTGACATAAAAAGCTCCTTTCTCATTTGCACAAAATGAACAAATGTTGGGAACATACAAGAACATAATGAAAGTATTTCTGAATAAAATTTGTTCTGAATAAAATCTGATAAATTCAGGATTCCACTGTTTTTGCCAACATCTACACTTTTGTGTAGATGTAATTTATTAAAAAAAAAAAAAAAAAAAAAAAAAAAGATCATTACTTTAAAAATGGTAAAAATACAGCAGAACTAAAAAGGTCCTTCTCAGGACCTTGTTTTATTTTGCTTGGTGAAATTTTTCATCATTATTCTTTCTCTGCTGACAGTAATTAAAAATTAAAATACTTAGAGTCATCAGGCTAACAGCCTTTGAGATCCAGAAAAAGCTAAATCCAAAAGTATCACTGTTTCTCATTTTGCAAATAAGGTACTCACTTAACACTCTTTTTTTTTTAAGTAGATTATATATTGCTGAACAGTAAGTTCCTCAAAGATGTTTTCTATCATTTCTTATTTGTGTGCTACTCCTGACAACTGTGATCATAAAGAAATGTAGTCTTCATGTGCATCTGGAAACCCTCAGAACTTCTGGGGAAAAAATAAAAGTAATAAATGTTTTCCTGAAGATTAACACCCTCAAAATGGGAAGAAGGCATAAATAAATAAGTGACTGTCTGCTGAACGTATGATTTGGAACACTTTCTCAGAATCAGGTCAGTGTTTAGGCAACACTTCCCTCCTCCCTCTCTTTCCAGGTGTCAAACGGTGTGTCAAAATTCAGTGTATCTACTTGTTCAGCTTCTTTGATCTAGCATTCACCAAGTCAGATCTGTTTTCTCCAGTTTGATCCTCTGCAATCTGTGATTTCCTAGGTCTCTCATTCAAGTTCTGGGCAGGTCTAGGACTATTTAACTTCAAACAGTCAGACAAAAGAAAAGAAGAAAAGACGCTGTGGCTGTCTGGCCAGTGTGGTACTGCAGATCACTGATGAGCATCAAACTGAGTTTTCTGTCACCAGGGCATAAGAGTTTTCTATGCTACCAGGGCATAAGAGATCTCTGTACCTTTCCAGAAGTATTATTTTACACCATTAGTAAAATTACCAGTTCCAGTAAATTGAATGAAATTACAGCATTGGATAGAATCTAGTATTTATATCAATAAAGTCAATGAACTAATTTTACTATTTTAGTACTTAATTTTTTGGGTCAGAAGGGCATGGGAACTTATTGCTTCTAGCTCTCAGGTAAACACTTAAGTCAGCAACCCGTACTGTTTTGCTCCCCTGTAGGTATGTTGAAATCTACTGTGCACAGCAGAACAGCTTCAACAGGAGACAAGGGAACATTCACCTTGGAATATCCTACACCTCAGCAGTGGAGGTACTTAACTTACGCACTTACTTTACACCTCTTTTCTACTTTTTTTTTTTTCCCAATTCCTATGCCTCAGGAGTATACGAACCCTCCTTTGCAGGATCCTAGACATATGGGTTGCAAATTAAGAAGCTTTTTGCTATCTCAATCTTGGGAAAAGAGCACTGCACTCCTGCTAAAAATATCTGCAAAAGCTGCATGGTGTTTCTGTGGTGAATCAAACATTTACAGCAAATAAAATAAATAAAATAAAAATCTAACACACAATGGGTTCTGTCTCACACCTACACTGAACGAGCCCAGTCTTTATTAAAGACTGAGTAGCCCTCCACTAAGCCTCATGCTAACTTTTATTCTTATGCTAAGGTTTTTCTTCCTGTGAAAACTATTCTCAATCATTCTTACCCACTTCGTTTTGTGGGAAAACAGAACTGAAGAAAATATCAAAGTATACCAAAAGGATGGCTAGGAAGAAGGATGCCTAAGTAATATAACTCTGCATTTCTGTGAGACCAGAACTGAGACCAGTTGAAGTTGGGGAATGTTATGAAACGTCTTGCTCCCCATCTTTGGAATGCAAAGTGGACGTCAGCTACAGAAAAAATGTAGCTGCCAGGTCTGAAGGGGAAAATGCACATTAGTGCCACCTCCTCACTCCTTACCTTGCACCCTCACAGGCAGGCTCCCTGTTTTCTCTATACTGCATCTGCTCAGCCTACCTCAGATCTAGTTCAGCCCTTGCCTGAAAAGAAAGCATCTCCCCAGGGAGGCTCCACATGGCTCTGGTCCTAGCAAGGTCCCAGATGCTGCCCAGCTGGGAGAGAGCAGTCCCACCCTACCCCAGGCAACAAAATGTCTCACTACAGCTATGAAAATAACACTTGATATATAATACACATATGGCATGACTTTCCCACTTGCACTGCAAGGACCGCAGGACTTCATCAAACAGTGGAGTAACTGTGGCATAAAGCCTGCATAAGTAAGGCAAGAATAAGACCCTTTTCTGTCCTCTACAGCTTCATCATATGAGCAGCTGAGCATTTCCCACTAAGTGCTTAGTGCCCTCTCCTCACATCTATTCGATTTCAGTGAAAATTCAGCTGGCAAAGTTAATCGCTTACAACCTACTATTCTGATGCAATATGTTGCTCTCATTCAGGAAATCTGAACTGAGTATACAAATTCCCAGGTCCCTCTGACAGTCAATAACTTACTATTTGAGTGCAGTGAGCACATTAGCCCCGAACAGCTTGAGACTGCATTCTCCATTGATCAGATAAACAATTTGTGAGATATTTTATTACAAAATGACGCACCAATTTAGCCATCTTTTCATCAATGATGTGCTTAAATTGGATGTGAAATGCCAAGAAAGTTACCTCCCCAGGGTGCCATCAGTGAGAAATGTAAAGCAGAGGCTTTCAGTTAATATGGTTCATGTAGCTGAGTTTTATCTTTCAGTCAAATCAAATTTAAGTCAGCTGGTAATACATGTTTGACCTCCCATTATCTAAAGCCTTAAATTGCATTGTAGTGATTTGTTAATCTGGCCTTAAATCATCCAGCAACCTCTATACCTCTTTGTGAATCATGGGGTTTTCTTCTTCATTTTCTTCATTAGTCCACAGAGTACAACTGATAGCATCTCTGCCTTCTTTTCCACACTCCCCTCATTCAAGAATCTTTATTTCTGTCAGATATAAAATGCAGTATTGCTTCTAAATTAATTTAAGTATAGAAGACTACATTCTGTTTTTAACTACTTTACTCTAGAGAACAGCACAGATATCCTTAAAAGCTCCCTTTAAGATCTCTGAATCACAAGAGTAGAAGATGAATCGCATAGTCTTTGGGATCTTTTATCAAAAAATATCTAATCCCATGCTAGCATATTTAATGAAACAAATTAAATTAACAGAACAGAGGTCCTATCTAATGTCACAGCAACCTCATGTTACACTTCTGCCATAGTTTGGTCACAAAATTTCGGGAATTACATGAACCATTATTAATGATATATGGCATAACTAAATAGGTAACACTGTTCACTTTCCTTGCCACCACTTTTGGGAAAAAAAAAATAATAAAATAAAATAGCATAACTAAGGTAAATAAATATTTTATAAATAAAATGTCTTCGTAGTACTTTCAGAAGAAAAAAACTCAGAAGTCAAAATTCATGAGACTATGAGAACGTGTTTTTTTTAATGTAAAAAGGTAACTCTGTTATTTGCAATCTTTAGTTGTTCTAAAAATTCCTTTATTTTAACATATGATTAATAGAGTTCTGTCAGCTTTTAAAAACCTGTTGAAAGTACTGCTTATTGCAGTCCACAGTACAAGTCCCTTGCAGAGGACCAAGAAAAGTTATGGTCCAATGTGTTAGGTGTTAGTAACAGGCCTAAGGAAATATACACCACAAGGACAGGGCTGATTTCAAACTTGTCCAACTCATTTCATGGCATGGTTACTAAACCCATATTAGATGGATACAACCTTTCAACCCCAGCTGAACCAAACAGGAGGCAGACTGCCCCTATGTAAGAGGTTGAGACATTTGATCCTTTTGAATCCAAAAGGCAAAATAAGCTTGTTTTCCTGCCAACACAATTTTTCTAGCCTTCTAAAATTCTTCAGATAGACTCCTCTTCTCTTGATCCACAGGGAAACAGGATGAGGGGGAATGGGCTTAAGTTGCGCCAGGGGAGTTTTAGGTTAGATGTTAGGAAGAACTTCTTTACTGAAAGGGTTGTTAGGCACTGGAACAGGCTGCCGAGGGAGGTGGTGGAGTCACCATCCCTGGAAGTCTTTAAAAGACGTTTAGATGTAGAGCTTAGGGATATGGTTTAGTGGGGACTGTTAGTGTTATGTTAGAGGTTGGACTCGATGATCTTGAGGTCTCTTCCAACCTAGAAATTCTGTGATTCTGTGATTCTGTGAAAATACCATCACCACTATCCTTTCCTCAAGTCAGACATACTGTCTTTGCCACACCAAGTTATAAAGGCATACCTCCAATTAACAAAATCACAAACAGTAGAGCAAATGCAGGTGCAGCATTAAACTTCAGGGTATTTCAGTGCAGAGCTCTTAGGTTAACTTTTATTAAGTTATCCTTTGTCTCAAATGATGTCTCAAACGGTTTAAAATCAATTTCTCCTACATCACCAACATCTATTTCAGCTACTAGCTCAATTACTGCCTGTGTGGATACCATTTGCAAAAGAGCTCATGACAACAACAGCAAATGAACACATTGACACCACGAGAGACTTCTGTTCTTGGCTGAACTTGAATTCATTCTTCCAGACCACTCAGATAACTAACACACTACCCATGTCTAGTTCATCAGCCTTTTCACTTCTGCCATTACTTTTAGGATAGGCTGCTCTTCCACAGGAGCTACCTCTGTAAAAACAGCTGTCAGTCAAACAGACAGAAACTCAGGCTTGAATATCAAATTGAATATCAAGAAGCAACACTCCTAAAGAGTTATAATCTTATTCCCAATAATAGTTCATACTGACAACCCTTTACCTTGTATCTTAAGCCTTGTTTCTTACTGCTTAGCACAAAAAGAAATGTTAACCAAAAAAAAAAAAAAATCAAACTAGGAAAATATATTCTGGTTTGTATTTTCTTTCTTTTGATGCAGTTCTAATGAGTCTGCTTTTCCTTGTGTCTCACTCTCTGTCACCCAGACTAGCAATAAAGAAGGTAATATATGTTATCATGTATAGAAGAGTTATGTGGCAAAAAGCTTATAGCTCATGTATAGTTTAACAGCTTTGGTAAAACATGGGTGCAGCACTTATATGGAATTTAATATTAAGATCATAGGTGAGGAATTAGCAGCAAAATTGTTAGTAAATGGTATTTTTCAATATATTGGGGAAAAAAAAACATCCAGGGGTTGTGCTGAGTATTAATAATAGCTTAACATTTGTTGAGCACTGTTATAGTGTGACTGTTCTCAAACACACACACATACAAAAATAAAATAAAATTGCCATGACACAGAGTATCAAAAGGTTGTGATGGATTGTTTGTTTGTTTAAAACTCCTTTTGTTTAAAACAAACAAACAAACAAACAAAAAGTATAAGGAATATAAGGAAAAAATATTGAAGTCTTTTAATTTGTTTTTTTACCTTGGTGCACTTGGAGAATGTTTTAAATTTTTTGTCAGCACAAGTAAGGCTGAAAATATTTTCCCACTTCTAAACAAAAGAAGAAATGCTGAGATTCTAACATAATCACTCACCTGAATGTGAAGCTTTAACTAAACTCATAGCAAAACTGCTAATAAATAATATTCTAAACGTATTTATCAACTGATGATCAACCATGGCTCAGTACAAGCTACAAAACTCAAATAAGTTTTTGTTTAATGAGAATTCAGTTTCAAACCCATGCAGCTGCTGGGTGATGCTTTATTCCGTGTCTTTTTTTGATCTCAATCGTACTCACAGTAGAGCCGAATCATACTTCAGGAGAAAGGAATATGCCACTCACATGCACCCATAGATCCCAATGCAACAATACTTCTCATTTTACAGCTTCTCTACCACTTGAAAGTTATCATCCTGGACAGCAGCCCATAAGTATTTATTTAAAAGTTAAAATCACTTTTCTAGCAAAGATATAAATAAATACCTTAAAGTATACCAGATATACCTAAAAAGTTGAAGATCCGGTACCACAAAATGCAGACAAAAACAAACTAAAACTGAAGCCATGAGTCATAAGTTTGTCTTTACAAATTAAACAGAAAATTGCTACCTAGAAAACACTACAAATATCTGAGAAAAAAAAAAAAAAATTCTGACTCTCAAGCTGACACCAGTAATTAAAATCTTTGCTTTCATATTTGAATATCTTATTGTATTTGGGTGCATGGAAAACCTTCTTGCTTTTCTTGTAAAATTAACTGCTGTTTGCATTTCAAATATGGTGCATCTGGCAAATTTATCATAGGTCAGCAGTCAGAGCAAATTTTTAAATAAATCTTGTAAAGGGTCATAGAGCTAGTACATTTTCTGTGATATTCTCAAAATTCAGAACAGCCAACTTTATGAAATCTTGCAGGTTTTTGTTTATTTTTTATGTTCATTATTAGCTTTAGTATTTATTATAACCTAAAGTGATCTTATTTTTATCTACGTAGTCTTTTACTGCTGTGTACTTTTAAATTTCACAGGACTGTCTCTCAGCTAAACTGTTTGAATTTTCTATTCATACACTCAAGACTGCAACTACCGAAGCCGTTTGACAAAAAAAAAATGCTACAGGTAATTGTAGACAAAAATTCATTCTTTTGTAGGTCATGAAAAAGTTTTCCGTTCTTGCAGAGGAGGGTGGTTGTGATAATAAAAGGCAAAGAGCATTCACAGTTTTCATTTATATTGTCAAAAAAACAGATTTGTGGTTTCTTTAGAAAAACAAAAATTGTCACAAATACTTACTGCTTTGCAACTGTCACCTACATTCACAGATTCAGATGTGTTTGGATTTTTTTGGTTTGGATCCAAATAAAATTAGAAATAGCATACTTGCTTGTGAAAAAAATAAAATATGGGTATTTAAAATTTCAATCATCGAATGCTCACGTGATCTGAATAATAGTGTAAGTCTAACACATTCACATGAAGTTTCAGGTTGAGTAGCATCTTTCCAAATAACCTGACCAATATCATTGATCTAACCTCATTGATCTAGGTGATGTAGCTCCTGAAATTACTCAAGGTATCAGAATCTGATTCAAAAGTCTTTCTGTTTGGGTGGATAAAAATGAAACAAATATTATCCCTGCCCACTGTATACAAGGACACAACTGTGTATCACAGAGATAAGTAGTAGTAACACCTATGGGAACGTTCTCTAAAATCATCTCCTGGAAAGATAATTGTGACCTCTGTTTTTGTGTGGTCTCATGCCTTTTGTGCTTCTGTTGCTTGTAGCAGCTTTTTATATCCATCAGTGATGATGACCTATAGTAAAAGACTTACCTTTGCCTTTTTACATTCAACTGTCTGCCTCCTGACCAGCAACATACCCCCCCCCCAAAAAAAAAAAAAATCTTTTGCTTCTACTCCTCTGAAAAAAAAACTGCCAAGACATAACATGAATTTTCACAGATCCTCCTGATGTTGTCTCCAAAGTATATAACTCAGATATCTCAGTCGCATATATAGATGCTAAATGGGGAACAGGGAACAGATCGGGCAGATGGGATAGGCTGGGTTGCCATCCTTGTTATCCCCATCCCTCCATGTTTCAAGTAGGCCACACAGGCTCTGTTTGTCCATACTCTCACTGAGGTATCTCAGAAGGAACTGGAAAATGCCATCTTCCAGTGGAAGAAAGAAAGAATCTCTCTTTTGTTATATAATCATGTAATACTTTTTCCCACATTGTAACTCTCTTTGAAAGATGTGAGGGGTGAAAATAGCAAATACAGACTTTTTTTTTTTTGATAAATTTCATTGGAAAATGTAAGTTCATTAATATCTTTTTCCAGAGGAGTGTGTAAGTGTGGATGATTCTTATCAGCAAGGGTTTCTCCTGTACTGAATAAAATGCGATTCATGCTGCAATGACAGCAAAGGAGTCTGTCCCAGTACAACTTGGAATTGAGGAGCTCACCCTGAATGTAGGATACTTATGAAGGGCACACTTGTTCTCGTCTGGGAACTGATCCATACTGACCATAACAGATGGAGAAAAACAAAAACAAAAAAAAAAAATCATTTAATTTAATGATTTTTATTCACCAATGTGACCTTAACCATACCACGGTATGTTACTTTTAAATTTTGTCTTTTTGTTGAAAAAAAAAAAAGTTCCATAGTTCCATAGTTATGTTAAACAAAATATTTGCCATTCTGTAGAAATTAATAATTTTGAGGCTACAAAACTGATCACACATATGGGTAGGCAGAGAACTATTTATGAATTTTGAGAGTGAAAGCTCACAGAACAAGAAGCTGCATTTGTCTACTGCTTTATTCTAACCCCATTCTGAATGTTCTCAGATTATCAAAATAATTTGTTAGCCAACTGGGAGCACTGCCTGCTCTTGAACTTAAAGCAACAGAAAAGCCTATTTATGAAAACTGCCACTCCCATCTCTTTACGTCAGTGCCTAGAGCTGCATTAGATACCTGCATGTGTTCTGTATGTGATATGCATAAATCTTGCAGTGGGAGAGGAGGTAGAAATTGTGGAAGTTATTCTGTGGAAATAAAATGATATTTTACAAAGCACAACATTTATTCAACAAAACTTTGATTACTATGAATACATTGTGTTGGTATTTTGAAATTATTATTTCCTTTCAAATGTATTCAAAGATTTGTGTCTCAAAATCTGATTGTGTTTTCAGTTTCTCGGATAATTTTCTTCATATATTCCAGTTTCAAACTTATCAAGACTTTTCTGTATTTTGACCCTGTGTTACAATTGAAATTCAATGTTCAATTTGAAATACCAAAATTATTTGCCTATCAGTTTTCGAATATATATATGTGAGACTACAGCGTAAAGCTGGAAGCACTGCTATGCAGTCAGTCCACAGTTCAAGATAAATAATACATTGAATAATACAGAATAATACATGTGATAAGACTGTCACACATTATTTACTACAACAGATAGCCATTGCTTTAGTACCTACTGTGATGCAGTTCATTCTAGCTGCCATCCACAGGTTCAGCAGTGGCCAGTGGCTTGGTTAGCTGTTAATTCACCCAGTCCAGTCCTGGTGATCCACCTAACATCTTAACCTGACTTGCTCTCCACCATTTTCTGTAGGCCAGGTTAGTTACTTCAGCTTCTTATTAAGCGAAGGGAGCTGTAATTTTCTTTTCATAAGCTCACTTGGCTTCAGACATTATACCTTTTCTCAGGAGCTATTCCTTCTAATATCACTATGCCCTAAACTCTTGCATCGCCTTAACAGATCAGCTACAGCCATAACATGACCAAATCCATTGGGAAAATCATTTAAACAGAAACACCAGACACTGGGTACTGTGTAAAATCATTTTACTATTGGTCTGGACATGGTTCTGGGCAACCTCTAGGTATATACCAGCTTGAGGTATATACCATTATGTGGTGTAACTGCCTGAAGTAACCAGGAAAATAAAACTAACATTCACATTTTTAAGGAAAAGGTACAGCATTGAAGAGGCTTTCAGGGTAGGGCATAACTGCATTACCTGAGCATTCCCTAGGCTCCCAACCTTAGATGCTATCGCGCTGGGGAAACTTGGTGTGCTAGCTCTAAGGAACACCATGGAGCGTGGAGTGGAGTGGAGACACCACGGCTAGGCTCTGTAATCAGGTGGGGCCTCAATTGTTCTTGTGCACAAAGCTGCACTTTTTGCCACCCTAAGCCAAAGATCTGTCATGTTTTGACAAATGCTGTACCCTAGTGTACTTTTGCTCATTATAATATCATTATAATACCAAAACACACCTTCATCCCAAAAGCTACCCGCCTCCAAGGTGCGACCACCCCTCACTGAGCATGTGCCCTTAATTTCTCAGAGCCTATTACTTTAAACAGAGACGGGAAAACTTTACACCAATCATAACTAAGATATGCTTGACTAGAGCCACTCAAGCTCCACCTAAAAGATAGAAAATAATATAAATTGGCCCAAGAGAGAGGGGATGTTAGGGAAGATACCATCATCAGGGGAGATGCCATCCTGAGGACATACAACATCCTTAGGACCTCCTGACTCCTGGGATCAGTCGACGGGCTGAGCCTCTCTTCCCCCTCCATTGGGACGCCTTTGGGTGAGATCTGAATACTTGCTTATAATCTTTAACGCGTTTATTTCTAGGCTGCGCACCTGTAACACCTACAACACCTATAACACCTACAACACCTATAACACCTGTAACATCTATAACATCTATACCATCTATAACATCTATAACATCTGTAACACCTACAACACCTATAACACCTGTATAACATCTGTAACGCCTATAACACCTGTGTATTTCATGCATACTAGCTTGCTTTTGCAGACAGTCACTATCGCCGGCAATCTAAAAGAACCTGATTATCTGTTGCTGTAATAAACCATACTTGATTGCATTGTGATAGCTCTCATTAATGCAACTAAGGTGAGGGTGGTTATCCGTGATAGTTCAGTGTTCTGAATCTAACCAGACCCCCAGACGGTTAATGCATTTTTGGTGAATGTCTGACTGGACCCCCAGGCGGTTAATGTGTTTTTGGTGAATGTCCGACTGGTTCAGTACTCTGAATCCAACCGGGCCCGTAACGGTTAATCAGCTACACCCCTTTAACGCGACACCTTTCAACCTCAACCACTCTGTGATTCTGTGAAAAACTTCTACCTGAAGCAAAGCAATTAAAAAACGTGCATTTATTGGTTAAAAATACCCTAACAGGTATGATAGCAGTTAAGCAAGCACTGCTTGCTAATTAAAGAAACAAGAAGCTGACAATAAATATAATTCAGAGTGCAGGAACCATAGGAAATTGATAAGGAAAGAGAAGCAAAACAACTCAGTCACTTTGCCAGAAAGAAGAACAATTTAAGGAATATTTTATTCCAAAATTAAGACTCTTACTATATTGCAGGCCTCTAGAAAATTATAGTTCAATATCTAGAAAAAAAATCTAGATAATACTGTATTATGTACTGCATGATATGCAAGATGTTAAAAAAGTACTAAAACTATATATATTATTTCAATGGGTCTGGGAAAAATTGAGCGAAGATGTGAAAAAGAACACATTAAGGAACTATGAAGACCATTGTATGTGTTGAGTTGCTGGGGAAGTTCCAAAGGATAGAAAAAAAAAAAAAGTTAGAAACACAGAATCATAGAATCATTTAGGTTGGCAAAGACTTCTAAGCACTGCCAGTAAGTGGCAGAGGGGAACAGGGAATGGGGGCTGTGGCTAACGCTTCACCTCTACTGCTCCTTCAAGGTTACTCTCAGTGCCTGCTCCAGCTGGGGTCCCTCCACCTGGAAAAATATGTTTTTCTCTCTCTCAAGTGGAAAAAAAACAAGAGAAAAGATGGAAGCTACCAAGTTCTCTCTTTTTTTTCCTCTTCCTCTTCTGATACACTACTGGACCAAGTGAGGGGAGAAAAACAAAACATACAAACAAACAAAAAATGACAAAAAAAATAATAAATAAACAGGACTTACTTTTTCCAGCCAGGGCTGGCGGAAACTTGAGGCTTCTGACACCATTAAGAAACATATTGCATTACACCAGCAGCACCAGGGAAGCTAGTAATGCTTCCCTGTGCTTCCCCGGTGCTGCTCCCCCACCTCTTCATATTCCTTCTATTGCCAACTCCACTGTCCTGTTGCCAAATCTTCCTGAGTCCCTGCAGGAATGAAGGAAAGAATAAAAGGAAGGACAGTGCAAGGTCAGGATATGGTTTCCAAAGCAAATCCTCTCAGACTTGCTCTGACTTTGCTTGCATCACTTCCTTTTATATAGTCTAGCCAGAGGTAGACCTCCAATCACATTGTCTAATACTGCTAGATCAGCCTCCTCTCTCATTACTCTAACTTTTGCAACTTTCTGCTCTCTAAGCTAAGACATTATTTTGCCTTTTTTATTAGACTCCACCATACTGCACTTCTCTAGCTATCAGATATGAGTTTTCTACACTGTCAAATCCTACCTTCAGTCTCCCAAACCCTGTAGCCTCAAACAAACACATGCACACCTCTATATTAAGTACTTGTCATTTCCTCATTGCTGCTCCCCACCAATAATAAAACCCCCTTCACAAATTCCTGCTTTGCAGCCTTCCTTCAAATGTTTCTATCATGACACCTATAGATAATGGCAGTCCCCAGTGGCAAGGGAATGAGTGATCTAAGATTATCAAGGTAGTTTGCACAGAGGGAAAATCAAAAAGCAGAAGTCATAACATGAGAATGCTCTCCTCCAAGAATAACGTGGTTCAAATATGCTGCAGTCACGTCAGACACAAGTTTAATAAACTTAGTCAACTTGTTTTCCCTAAGTGCTCCTGTGTGAACATAACCTCTGTTTGCATTACTGAGTTCACACTTGTCAACACTCTCACAGCACATTTACTTGTTGCAGCCTTTGGTTACATCTGTTCTGAAATACTGCCTCTGAACTTTGTATTTTCTTACATGTCCGCACAGTATTTAGGACAAGATAGCTCTGATCTTTTACTGAGGTTCTTAAATACCACCTTGATACAAGAGGTTAACAGAAACAACAGTAATGAAGCTACATTTTTAATGAACAACATGCTCACCTTTATGCTTGATTTTAATCCCATGACAATTATTGACTGTGTGACTCTTCCAACACATTGCAAGCAAATTAAGTTTAAGTCTGTGGAGATTTACTCTCCCTTTCATCACTTAGATACCAGAGGAGTACAGTTTAAACATGTCTAAATTTTGTTCATTGGTTCTAGTTTGTCTTTATTTCAAACATAATAGAGCATAAATCTGATCACACAGCTTGGATAATATCATTGTTCACTTTATAGCCATGGCTCACCGTCACACTGGACAAGATCATATAGGGGATAAGGTCACAGAAATTCTCTGTGTGTCTTCTACCCTGTGATGTTATCAGGTACTCAACCCTAAAGCAATAGAAACACACTGATAAAAAGAGGGGAAAGGGAACTGTGATAATAAATCAACTCAACTGCAGAGAAAGTGCCAGGGAAAACAATATTGATTTTTTTTTACAAGTCAGTGCACAGATTTGTCAGACAAAAGAATAGAGATGTCAAAACCCAGAGAATCAAACAAACTAATACTAAGAGAAAAACAACTCCACTGTCTAGAATATGCTAGAATGTGTGCATAGTGATGTTTATCAGAAAGAGGAATGGTATTTTATCATACTCAGAATATTTAAAGGAAATATTTATACAGTCTCTATTTAACTGCTACTGTTTGTCCCACTCACTGATTTTACATTAAAACCTCTTAGTAGGGTCAAGAAGAAGCAGAGTCAGAGTCCACTGCAAAGAAGCAGAATCATAGAATCACAGAACCATCTAGGTTGGAAGAGACCTCAAGATCATCAAGTCCAACCTCTGACCTGACACTAACAAGTCCTCCACTAAACCATATCCCTAAGCTCTACATCTAAACGTCTTTTAAAGACCTCCAGGGATGGTGACTCCACCACTTCCCTGGGCAGCCTGTTCCAATGCCTAACAACACTTTTGGTAAAGAAGATCTTCCTAACATCCAACCTAAAACTCCCCTGGCGCAACTTTAGCCCATTCCCCCTCATCCTGACACCAGGCACATAGGAGAATAGAACCAATCCTCACCTCACTACAGCCTCGCTTAAGGTACCTGTACAGTGTGATAAGGTCGCCTCTGAGCCTCCTTTTCTCCAGGCTGAACAAGACCAGCTCCCTCAGCCACTCCTCATAAGACTTGTTCTCCAGGCCCCTCACCAGCTTGGTCGCCCTTCTCTGGACTCGCTCAAGCACCTCAATGTCCTTCTTGTAGCGAGGGGCCCAAAACTGAACACAGTACTCAAGGTGCGGCCTCACCAGAGCTGAGTACAGGGGGACGATCACCTCCCTAGCCCTGCCGGCCTCACTGCTTCTTATACAAGCCATGATGCTGTTGGCCACCTGAGCACACTGCTGGCTCATATTCAGCCAACTATCAACCAATACTCCCATGACCTTCTCTGCCAGGCAGCTTTCTAACCCATCCTGTAGCGCTGCTTGGGGCTGTTGTGCCCCAGGTGCAAGACCCGGCACCTGGCCTTGCTGAACTTCATACAGTTGGCCTCAGCCCACTGGTCCAGCCTATCCAGATCCTCCTGCAGAGCCTTCCTACCCTTGAGCAGATCAACACACATACCTAGCTTGGTGTTGTCTGCAAACTTACTGAGGGTGCACTCGATCCCCTTATCCAGATCACTGATAAAGAGAACTGGCCCCAGTACTGAGCCCTGGGGGCTCTACTAGTAATCAGCTTCCAACTGGATTTCACTCCATTCACCATGACTCTTTGGGCCTGGCTACCCAGCCAGTTTCCAACCCAATGAGGCATAATGATGAGACCCTGAGCAACCTGATCTAGTGGGTGGTATCCCTGCCTATGGCAGGGAGCTTGGAACTAGATGATCTTTGAGGTCCCTTCCAACCCAGGCCATTTTATGATTCTATGATTCTTTAAGGAATTCAATCTACTCATTTTTTCTAAGAAGACTTGAATGTGAAGTGACTATAATGCCCACATACCTTCAAGTTGAGAAACTCATGTGTTCTGTGATTTAAGAGAAAAAAAAAAAAGAATAATGCCAGGAGTTAAAGGCATGTGAATTTGAATAAGAAATTAGGTCTAATTTTTAACAGTGAGGGTGATAAAATATTAGTATAGACTACCCATGAAATAGAAGATGGATACCTTATGAAGTCTTCAAATCAATACTGAATATCTTTTTAAAATGATTAAACAAAACAAGTTTGGGGATTACAAGTAAAGGGAACTGCATGAAATTTAAGGGCTTTCTATATAGGGCACAATAAATGAAATAATGGTCCTCTTGACCTTAGTTTCTCTGAATTTATTAAAGATAAGTACTAGATAGAAGACAAATCACAGTTCCGAACTGCTAGTTATTTCTAATCTTATACTTGGGATTTTATACTACTATTTTCTTATTATCTTCAGTGAGAGAATTAAAGTTTATGATGTCATCTAGTATTTTTATTATAAATGGTTATATAATTTTAACACTTAATTTCCTTACCGTAATAGAATTTAAATGTCTTTTCTCTCCAATATGGTCTTGTCTGCTTTACCTATTCTGACCAATCCCTGAATTTCTGGGAGCTTACCATGGCCATTTTGGAAAGAAAGATACTCTAAGCCACTGAAGAGAAGTAAGATACTTTGTTACCACCTGGGGAGGTGACTGTACATGTATGGTTACTGATAATGACCACTGAGTCACCTCCCTTAGGTGAGGAGTGAAGTATGTTTTGTTTACTAGGCTAGAATGCCTAGTATCCTTTGCTCAATGCTCGAATCCTTTACTGGATGTGAGGGGAAACTTAGTGGCGAGAGATGAGAAAAAGGCTGAGGTGCTTAATACCTTCTTTGCCTTTGTCTTTAGTGGCAAGACCAGTTGTTCTCTAGATACCCAAACTCCTGAGCTGGTGGAAGGGGATGGGGAGCAGGACATGGCCCTCACAATCCATGAGGAAATGGTTGGCAACCTGCTACAGCACTTAGATGTACGTAAGTTGATGGGGCTGGATGGGATCCACCCGAGGGTACAGAGAGAACTGATGGAAGATCTGGCCAAGCCGCTTTCCATCATTTATCAGCCATCCTGGCTATCAGAGGAGGTCCCAGTTGACTGGCAGCTAGCAAACGTGATGCCCATCTACAAGAAGGGCCGGAAGGTTGACCTGGGAAGCTACAGGCCAGTTGGCTTGACCTCAGTACCAGGGAAGCTCATGGAGAAGATTATCTTAGATTATCTTGAGTGTCATCACGCAGCACTTGCAGGGCAAGCAGGCGATCAGGCCCAGTCAGCATGGGTTTATGAAAGGCAGATCCTGCTTAACAAACCTGATCTCCTTCTATGACAAAGTGACGCGCTTAGTGGATGAGGGAAAGGCTGTGGATGTGGTCTACCTTGACTTCAGTAAGACTTTTGATGCTGTTTACCACAGCATTCTCCTTGAAAAACTGGCTACTCTTGGCTTGAACTGGCATACACTTCATTGGGTTAGAAACTGGCTGGATAGCCAGGCCCAAAGAGTCATGGTGAATGGAGTGAAATCCAGTTGGAGGCTGATTACTGGTGGAGTCCCCCAGGGCTCAGTTACTGGGGCTCAGTTCTCTTTAATATCTTTATCAATGATCTGGATGAGGGGATCTAGCACCTACATCTGTTAGAAGATAAAATCACAGAATATCTTGAGTTTGAAAGGACCCACAGGTACCATCAAGTCCAACTCCTGACTCCACACAGGGCAGCATATGAGTTAAATCATGCATTGTCCAAATACTTCTTTAACACAGACAGGCTTGGGGCTGTGACCACTTTGTTGGGGAGCCTGTTCCAGTGCCCGATCACCCTCTCAGTGCAAAACTTTTTCCTAATAAACAATTGGAACCTCCTCTGATGCTGCTTTAGGCCATTTACCTAATGGCATCTCATCACCAGTCACCAGAGAGCTCCGGAGCTCACTCTCAGCCCTCATGAGAAAGCTGTAGACCACAAGGAGGTGACCCCTCAGCCTTCTATTCTCTAAGCTGAACAAGCCAAGTATCCCCAGCCATTCCTGTAAGTCCTGCCTACCAGTCCTTTCACCATGTTTGTTGCCCTAGTTTGGACACACTAAGTTGTTTCATACTCTTCCTGTACTGTGGAATCCAAAACTAGAGGTGAGGCTGTACCAATGTATATACCAATACACTGTTACATAGGTAGCACTGCTTTCAACTGGTTATATATATATATATATATGTATGTATACCATATATATAAATATGGTATACATATTTCATAATTTTAATGTTTTATCTTTCCATTTTTAGTATCTGATTAACAATATGGAAGCTGTAAAGAATACCTTCCTGGGGACTGAATCTTTATTCTCTTACGGAACTAGGTTGTTCTGTATCCCATGAACTCAGATTCAGCCAGCAAAACTGGGTGCCTGTTCCTTTACAGCTCTACTCCTCCCTTCCATCCAAGTCTCCTGCCTTGCTCACTTTTCCCATTGGCTGATATGGCATCAGTCTACAATACGGAGTGGCAGAGGACTGGAATATTCAACAGAAATTTCTTTCGCTCAGCCTGTGCAGCTATTTGTCTGTTTCAAAGCTAAGTTATTGTTATGAAAATGCCCATCAGCATTTTTCCTTCACATCAGCACATCTTATAAGCCTAACAAGACTCATCCATCATCTGCACTAACCATGGACTGAGGTGAAAGGTCAGGAGTCAGGGTTTGCAGAAAGTCAACTGCAAGGGGACAGAAGGCATGTTGATAGGTAAAAGACTGTATCCCAGTAACAGTGATTGACAAAGACAATGGTGTTTTGTAATACATGACATTATCCATATATTTAATATTTTCCTTTTGTTCTGCACAATAGTAAGATATAATAGTTACTGATGAAAGTCTCTGAAAGACTTTTAAGATTTCTACCATGTACACAGTACATAACATATGTTCATTCTTTAGATGTGATCCCTCAGTGAAAGCAGTTCACTGTTTTAGGTTCCAGGTTCAGTCATTTTGCACTACCCAGATGAGAGCTTTTTTCTCCTCCAGAGAAGATAACTGGGTGAAAGAAAACATGTGGTCTTGACACTGTTAGATGTTCCTGACAACACTGTCCTTCAGGGGCATTCTTTTAACGAAAAACATCGCCACATTAGATTTACTTAAATCCCACAAGTTTTAAAAAATAAGTCTCTCTCTGAGCAGGGTTTCTCTTTCACTCCCAAACATCCAAACTAAAATCTTGGCAACAATATTTCTAATTTTCAAGACAAACATTGTCTTCCATTACTCTAAATCTTTTAAGATTTATCTTATAAGGTATAGCTGCCTTGCCAATAAAATATCTAGTTTTTTCATTTTATTTATTTAGAAAATTAAAGACTAAAAAAAAAAAAAAAAAAGAAAAAAAAAGAGCAGTATATTTAGGATTATCTTAGGAAGAGAAAGATGTCTTAGCACAGTCTGCTAAACAAAAGCAGGTCCCTTTACCCGAAAAGAATTTTATTGTGAAAGCACTACATGGTAACATGGAACAAAATCTCCCAAGTGACATCACATTCCTCCCACAGTCCAAAGAGCAAACAATAGGGATGCTGGTCTCAAAGGGTATTTTTTTAGGGAAATATATCCAAAAAAGTATACAGGAATAGGGTAAACTGGATTCAACATAGTAGTCTCCAACTCTTAAACCAGTGACATAAGGTAAAAGCAGGAACAGAACTATGGTCTGTGACTGTCTTTTGGGGACACAAGGGTGAACTCCAAAATTTAAAATGGAGAGAGAAAGCAGTCCTTCAGAAAAAATAATCAGAAAGCTTAAGGCCTGAAGGGATCCTTCAGTCATTCAGTCTGACTTACTGTAATGTGCATTATGAATCTTTCAGCTAGCCTGTGACACACTGCAAAACTTCCACTTGGCTCAAGTTATATTTGACCAACAATTTTAGAAACTTTTGCCCTAGACCTTAATATCCATCAGGTGAAGATGCAGCATATTTCAGTGCTTGACTCATTTCATGGCATCAGCTCGCAGGGCATCACTCTCATTATGCCTGTCCAGCTCGAACAAAAATCTCTTCAGGAGCCAGTATTTCTTAACCTTGGAAGTACTTAACATGTAGTAATCAAGTTACCATGACCTTTTGTTTTCACTTCTCTCAGCTGAAGAGCTGGAGGTTTCTAAGCCTGCCCTTGGAAAGCCTTTATATCATTCTTGCAGTTCATTTACACACTGGCCCTGTTTTTAAAATATGTCCACAACCAGACTGTGGGGAAGAGAACTGTATTTGATTTTTGTCAACATCTGTCTCACTGATTTGGTGTAAAGAGGTAAAAGTCACCCTTCTTCTCCTACTTGTTGATCCTCTTTTCTCATACCTAAGGTTCACATTAGCCATTTTGTCAGTGTATCACCAAATTCGGTATTTATGAAAGAAAAATATATTGTTAGTGTTTTATTATGCCACAGCTTATAGCTAAAAATTGTTACTTATAATGTGAATGTCAAAAATCTCCCAGCCCACAATTAATTGGAGATGTGGAACCAAGGAGGTAGAAGTGTACACAGCAGAGATTGAAAGGCTTTCTTTTAGTCATAATCTTTCACCCAATGTTTTACATATTTGCCTTTATTTCCGTGAGAAGAAAAATATTTAATTTTTCATAACGTTACAACTTATTTTATTCTATTATTTCTTTAAGTGGGATTTATTATAATATGACTAATGATACAGTATTATGAGAATGGTCAAATCACCAGAAAGTTATTAATCTTGGATATACACACTGGGAAAAAGGTATATAAAAGATAAAGAATAACTTAAGGATTTTAGCCTTTAGTGGGACATTCTTTTTCTGTGCCAGGTTCCAGAAGACTAAAGCCAATCAGCCAGCACATTTAACTCCCAGAAGGCACCAAAGGAAAGGTTCATCTGAAAAAGCACTTGATTGCTAAAGGAGCCACTTCACACAACTATTAATCCCCAAGAAGGATGGCTGAGCTTACACTAAGAGTGAAATATGTGCAATTGAGGGTGCTACCCATTTCATTATTGACTGCTGAATGACCAAACACTGCAACCTGCTGCAAGGAAGCAATGATTCTCCTTTCCTACCTCACCTGTTTCTTTACACTGATCCTCCAGGTTTTTGATTTTAACATCATAGCCAGTCTGCATTTTCTTAAGGATTTCCAGTTTTTGTTTTGGTAGGCAAGCTAGGTCAAGACTATTTTGAGAATTTTATTTTGAGAATTCTTGACTATAAAGGACTGAGAAAAAATATATACATCACCCATTTGTTTGCAATTTTATAATACATTTAAGTAAGTGTTTTGTACCATTAAAATCAATCTCAGTCTCACCTGTGAATTCAAATTCCCCCAGGCTGAGAATAACCAAGGACCCAGACCCTCTTCGCCTAAGAAAAGCTCTTTATTACTCAGCAGGCATAACAAAAGTTAATGTCAGAATACATGGGGTTTTCTTTCTTTTTTTTCTTTTTTTTTCTTTTTTTTTTGCCTTTGTTGTTAAACTTGATGTAGTTGCAGGAGTTGATCAGGGTTGCTCTGAGCACACCTAGCCATTTTTGACTCTTCAGGGAGCTCAAGGCTGCCAACAATGTAAACTCTTACACTGCTGAGACAAACTGCTTAAACTAAGGGCAGAAATATTAACTTAGGAAATAGCTCAAAGCTTCTTCCTCCTTATATCTAAGGAAGTTGTCATTTTCTTTCGATCACAAAACAAAAATTCTAGGCTCATTCACCCAATTTAATGCTAATCCCTACAAAAGGATTTTGTTGTTGTTGTTGTTGTATCTCTTTCTTACCACATAAGTACAATTTACTGTTAAAATACTACTAAGCTTAGAGTCTTCAGTCTCCATACCTCTATCACTTATTCACCTCTGGTTATACTATAAGGCTATCCAGACAACTCTAAATGCTTCAAGAACACTTCTGAAAAATCTTACCAGGCACTAGCCTAGCTAACTGCATCCAAGCCTGGGGCCCCCAGCACAAGAAAGATGTGAAATTGTTAGAGTGAGTCCAGAGGAGGCCCATGAAGATGATCAGAGGGCTGGAGCTCCTCTCCTATGAAGAAAGGCAGAGAGAGCTGGGGTTGTTCGGCCTACAGAAGAGAAGGCTCCAGGGAAACCTCATCACAACTTTACACTACCTGAAGGGGGCTCATAAAAGAGATGGAGAGCAACTCTTTGCTCAATCAGATATTGACAGGACAAGGGGCAATGATTTTAAATTAAAAGTGGGGAGATTTAGATTAGAGGTTAGGAAGAAATTCTTCACTCAGAGGGTGGCAAGGAAATGGAACAGGTTGCCCAGAGAGGTTGTGGATGTCCCATCCCTGGAGGTGTTCAAGGCCAGATTGGATGGGGCTTTGGGCAACCCGATCTAATGGGACATGTCCCTGCCAATGGCAGGGGCAGGTTGGAACTGGATCTTTAAGGTCCCTTCCAACCCAAGCTGTTCTATGAGTCTACGACGTGTTTTAAGCAGAGACTAAAGAATTTGGTCCTTCTCCCAAAGAGTTCTACAGACCCAGTGGTAGAAAGCAGAGGGATAAAATATACAGAGGAGATAGAGTTTATATCAGAATTAGATATATCAGAGTTAAACCAGTTTCAGGTGGACTGTGTAGCCTAATCAGTCTTTCTGGAAAGGTAGGTCTGAACCATATAAAAGAAGTACATGTTTCTGTCAAAGATCTGCAGTGTCCAAACCACATACGAGTTACAGACCATCCACCATTTCAAAGGAAACCATGAGGTCACTGGTTTATCGCAAATTTGTTTTTCTATGATTACAATTTAGTTTTGCACAGTTACTTCTGATTCCTCTTCCATGAACTTAAAAGTTCACAAACCTTCAGGGGCAAAGATACAATGTCAAACCAGTAGTACGTGACGTTATGTCAGAGTTCTTAAAATGTGTTGAAATAACACCTGCCAAGCATTTGATGGCTAAATTCTATTTAGCAATCTGATTCAGGAAAAAAAAAAAAAAAAAAAAAAAAAAAAAGTTTTCTGTTCCCTTGAAGTACTCCTGTGTCCACTACACATATTTCCAAGTTCTTTTCCAAGCTGCATTTTCTCTCAGTAGTTTTCAATATCATTAAATACCCTTTTTGATTTGGAAAATAATACCTGTGTAACACCCCTGTGCATTCTGTGACATTATGGTACTGTCCTTGGTTTTGTTTTACAATGAAGAATTAAGTCAGCAAAGTCAAACTGTATTTGTCAGTTAAATGAAATTATATAACAACTAAATACACTTTTTGTCTTAGCACTTGATTAACCTCCTCAGCTGACAGACACAGTTACTGAGATCACTTCACATGTGAAACTGTCCATAAACAGCTGTCAATCATACATTTCATCAGGTTGCAAATACTGTGTTCTTCTAATATTTTGATAAGGTTTAGCCTAGACTTTTTTATGTCACACTTCATTTCTTACATGCAATCTATTACATTTTCTAACAAAACAAACAAACAAATAAAAAACGTGCTATATTTATGGCAATAATAAAAGAGATTATAACAGATATTACATTTAATGATGGTTCTCTTAAAAATTCTGGTTTTGTTTCCACAGTCTCCTTTGTCAAGGAAGTTCTTAGATTTCCAGATCTATTACAGAATTCATTAAATAGTTTTAAGTACTCTGTATCTGATTTTATAATATTATAAACATTTTAAGATACTCCTATCTGGTAATAAAATCATGCATAATAAAACAGTATCAAACTCTACTTTGGTCTATTCCATATCTCTTTATTATAAAGTATTAAATATTAAACAATTCAGATAAAAGAAAGATGGGAAAGAGTTACTCTTCTTATCATAACTTAACGTTAATATTTCATTAAAGTCCAGATGTGACATATTATTAAATTTTTTTAGGAGTATTTTTTCTCATCACTGCATTTTTAAAACACAATACTAAAAATAGTCTTTTTCATGAAAAATTTACATTTTGAAACAACAACAAAAAAAAAATTAAAAGATTTATATTTCCCAAACTTTTATGAACTGTATAAAACTGAATTACAGTCACATCACATTATCAACATTTTTGGAGTCCTGAAATTTTCCACAACTTTTAGCCATTATCAGGCATAATTGACATGGTTTCATCAAGGCAAAGTACATGTACAGCCTGGGAGACAGAGCCTGAAAAACCTCTCAGCAAAGGGATCTAGGTGTGCTTACCAACAGCAGGCTCAACATAAACCAGCACTGTGCCCTAGAAGCCAAGAGGGCAAACTGCATTTTGCGGTACATTTAACACATCGTAGCCAGCATGTCAAAAGAGGTGATCCTACCACTATATTTATCATTAGTGCAGCCTTACTTTGAATATTGAGTCTAGTTTTGGGCTCCACAACATAAAGAAGATGTTGAGGTGCTTGAAAGCATGCAGAGGAGGGCAACAAAGCCATTAAAATGGCTGGAAGATGTGTCCTGTGAGGAGGGGCTGAGGACACTTTGTCTGGAGAAAAAGAGGTTAAGAGTTGACCTCACTGCTCTCTTCATCTTCCTGAGGAGGAGAAGTGGAGAGGGAGGCACGAGTCTCTTCTCCCTGGTAACCAATAACAGGATGTATGGGAATGGCACAAAGCTGTGTCAGAAGAGGTTCAGACTGGACAGTAGAAAAAATTTCTTTAATGGTGGTAGTCAAACACTGAAACAGGTTTGGGTGGTTGATGTCCCAAGCCTGTCAGTGTTCAAGAGGGATTTGTACAATGCCTTCATTGACAGATATGCTTTAACTTTTGGTTATCCCTGGTGAGTCAGGGAAGTGGTCAGGTACTTCCAGTCCAACTTTGAAGGTCCCTTCCAATGGACCTTTTCCTTTGGAACTTTTGGGAACCTTTCCTTTCCTTTCCTTTCCTTTCCTTTCCTTTCCTTTCCTTTCCTTTCCTTTCCTTTCCTTTCCTTTCCTTTCCTTTCCTTTCCTTTCCTTTCCTTTCCTTTCCTTTCCTTTCCTTTCCTTTCCTTTCCTTTCCTTTCCTTTCCTTTCCTTTCCTTTCCTTTCCTTTCCTTTCCTTCCCTTCCCTTCCCTTCCCTTCCCTTCCCTTCCCTTCCCTTCCCTTCCCTTCCCTTCCCTTCCCTTCCCTTCCCTTCCCTTCCCTTCCCTTCCCTTCCCTTCCCTTCCCTTCCCTTCCCTTCCCTTCCCTTCCCTTCCCTTCCCTTCCCTTCCCTTCCCTTCCCTTCCCTTCCCTTCCCTTCCCTTCCCTTCCCTTCCTTTTCCTGTTCTATTCTGTTCTATTCTGTTCTATTCTAGGAAAAGGCAGGAAGTCAATCATTCATTCAACTATTTTTTTTCAAATTTATAAAAAAATAAAAATAAATAAATAAAAATAAACTCTCCAGACTGTTGAACAACCCCTTCCTGCCTCACCTAGTTGGAGATATTGCAACTGTCTTTTCCACAGATTTTTGGGGAGTGTACACAGCATCTGTACTGATGATTCAGCCTTTGGAAGACATGGGTTTGAAGTTTGTATTAATGTTCTGTTGAAATGTTTTGTGTCTAGAGAGCTGCATATGTTTTGACCAGCATGACTCTAATAATTATTTGTTGTGTTATGCTCTTAGATCAGGGACTATTCCAAACACAATAATTTTATTAAGCTACAGATGCAATTTTTTTTTAAAGTACATTATAGTTTATATGCACTTTCCTCATTCTAAAATTCCTTAATAACTTTAACCTGACAGTTAATAATGTAACAATTGCTTTAATATCTTTTACCTCATTGTATAGGAAAGGCAAGTGACCTTTGGAACCTGTACTATTTTGCTGAGCTGACTACATATGATGAAAGAGAAATAGCTCATTCATCCATGCACACACACATGAAAAAGGGAGAGAAATCAGCACAACAGGTAAGCACATCATATTGGCATAACACAGAAAAGAACAAGACTAGTGACAATACGTTTATCATCCCTGGACAGTTCACATCCTAACAGTTATACCTCTGGTGACCAGGAGCTTTTGCAAATAATGGGATAACTTATTTGTCTTGCTTGGTGGGAACAAATGGCATTAAGTGATTTTTAGGATATCTTGTGAAATTGGAAAATGAAGATACAGACAGTGAAAAATATTTCAAGCTCTGAGAAAGAGATTTTTCTTTTCGTTTAGGATAAAACATGCCACAGCAGCAAGGAGACAATGGAGCCATAAACTCTTTCACACATATATTCTTGGCACCCAAAATCTCATAGGCTGTAAGGAAGTGTTGTAGAATTTTAAAGAAAAAAAAATGGGAAAAGATAAAATGGAAAGATTATGAGATTATGAGATTATGAGATTATGAGATTATGAAATTAAGATAAGTGTAACTAATTAGTCATTGCATACAAAGCTCTTCTAGGAAGATGGAAAGCATTTATTAATAGGCAAACAAACTGAACAGAATAGGGAGTGATGTTTTTCATCCTGTTTCCTTTGCTTATTCAAATGGAAAAATATATGTCTATATTCACAAAGATAAAAGTACAAGTATCATTTGGGGGAGCTCAAGATAAGCACTGTAATCACATGCTTTTTAGTTTCCATATTACACAAAGTAGAAAATTAAATTTAGCTACTTTTGCTCTCTATGGTTGTATTAAACAAAGCTACATAAGAAGTTTGCTTACTTAGTAGTTTGCTCATTAATAGCAAACATTGATCAGCCTAATTGCAAGTGCATATTCACATACCACTGCTGAAGTTGTTTACTTCTGATAAAGTTATTCAACTTTAGCATTAAATTATTAACGCACAATTATTCTCAAAAACATTTTATAAGGCTTCCATAAAATTGCAGCATTTAGGAGTGCTGCTTGTTATTTTCCAGTTAATTGTTTTCTGTGGAAGGAAGAAATTAAAGATCAGCTCTATAAAACTAAATATGTACTAAATAATAATAATAATAATAAAAATGCATCATAATGTGGACTTGTGATGAAGCTTACTTTTGCATTGTTTGAGAAAAATAAATAAATAAATAAACATAGGGGAAATTATCACTTCCATAACTCATCACCGTATCACTATTTTCTAGTGTTCAAATTCTGTAAAGGATGGAGTTAATCAGCATCTTTAATTGATCTTCTAAGAACAGAATTTCATTTCTTCACTCTAGTTCTGTTTCAGTTAGAACACATAGTTGACAGCAGCGTAATTGTTGCCCTTGTCATTTTTTTTCAGAAATGTGAACCCAGGCACACAAGTACATATAAAAATATATACTTCAGTTTGGTTTGCTCCCTGATTTTCTGGAATGGCCTAACCTCATAATGAACTTAAGCACACACATAATAATTTACGTCTGAGCTTCATTGTGGAAAAAAACAGTCACCTCAAAAGGGAAACAGATACATAAGAGATGCAGACAATGCAATCATGAATCATGTCATGTTCCAATCTTTTACTCATTGCAGACCTCCAACACTGTCCGTAGCAGTCATCCAACACTGTCCTTGCAACTTTATTAACTCAAAAATACATTGTAAAAAATGAATAACTCCTTGATGGTATACAGTAAAATCCCAATCTATTGAGCTACAAAGCAGTCTTCTCATGAGTTGACTATCTAGTTTACTATGAAAAATAATAATAATAATAATATCAAATGCTAAACCAGAGCAGCCTGTGGACTGGTAGAGACTGCAGACCTGGTAAACATCTGCAGGGAAACGAGCTGAAGTTTTGCTACCAGGAAGATATCATGGTTGCAATACAGGGGAATGGTCTGGGAACATACAGCTGCCAGCTATTAAAGAAGCATCAAGAAATGCAACTTCAAAGTGAAAAATATGAAATCTCTGCAGAAGAGGTCATAAGATGTCAGTGAGCATTCTGAAGTAGCTAAACACATGTGCCTGCAATATCTGGAGCTGCATAGTATCACTAGCCAGGAAGCAGAAAAAGAGGCCTTTGTGTTTCCTGACCCCAGCAATTGTTTATTTTGGGGTCTCATGATGGGAATCCATTTCCCAATGTAAATGCTACTTTGCGGCTTCTGGAATCCTTGAAGTCCAAGACTTTCAATTTCTCCTGGCCATTTCTCTGCCTCTGCAGGCTTTTAACCCATGGCAGACGACTAGTAGCTTGCATCCATCCCCTGGGCAATTTCAACAACAGTAAGTTACTGCCTCTGGTGAAGGAGATCATTCCCATCTCTATGGATGTTCCCCACTTGTGTAACTGTTTGGAAATGATGGTGTCCTTGTCTAAATCAAGCAGGAGACAAGAGACATAGTAGACATGAATGGGAATGGCTCTCTTCAACAGCACAGAGATTTCAGGCCAGCTACATTCCCTGTGATGGAGTGTCCATTGGAACAAGAGCTGTCTAAAGAGCTTATTGTATTTGTGCATTTTAAAATGTCAGTTATAAATGTCCATCTACCTTCTGCATATTTGGGTGATTTTAATTATGATATTCTCCAAAACATACAAACTTCAAGTTACGCAAATTTCTAAGGAGTTTTGTTTTGTTTTGTTTTGTTTTTAATTATTATTATTATTAAAGACATTAAAAAAAAAGTTTCAGAATTTGTTTTCTGTAAGTCATCATTAATTTAGTCATTCTGCTGGTTGCTAATGGCCTGTTTTTCTGCAGGCCTTTTTTTTTTTTTCTCTTGAAGTTTATGAATGAACTTTTAAATTTCCTTCAAACTGTTACCTAAATTATTTGCCCATTTCACTGTTTCTTTTCTGACCTCATTTTATTCCTGACTTCCTGCATTATTACTTAGTTCATTAATACATCAGCTTTCAAGTAAACATAAATACATAATTTTAGACTCAAGCAAACCTTTTTAAAGTCCTCTTCCTTTTTCAAAGAATATCCAGTTCATTGAATGTTGAGACTTATCAACTACCTTTAAAGTCATTACACATAATAGGTGTAAGTCTGTTGCTAAACAGAGGCAACGAGTGTTTTCCCAGATATTTTAGGTACCTGAGACATCAGCATGGCAGATATGGCCCAGAGACTGGAGGAGATCTGCATCTCTCTGGAGACAAGCTGTCCAAGGCATCAGAACTGTCACTAAAAGCTCATGTTTGGGCAGCTCTCTCAAACTCAATATATCTTCACATGTTATTCACAGTTAGGGGACTGAAGTACTCATTTCACAGTGGAAAAAATGGAACAGACAGTCACTCCTTGGGTTTTCAAATGCATAAAATAATTGGCTAATAATTGTATAAAGCATGAGAAGGATAAAAAAGAGCTGTGGCACTGTATCTTTGAATGAGAACTTTGTAATAATTCTGAATACAAATAAAGGGGGGACCACTTTGGTCAAAAAGGCAAGAACAGAATGCTTTGGAAACTTAAGTAACAGCCTGAAGGGGGAAAAAAAAAAAAAAAAAAAAAAAAAAAAAAAAAAAAAAAAACAACCACCAGTCTGCACACCAAACAGGAATTTCAGGAATTTCATGTGTAACTCCTAAGTGGTTTGTGCAATTCCCTATCTCCTTTCCTGCCAAGTAGTCACATGCTAAAAGAACAGTTACAATACCCAGGAAAACTGTGACACTGTACCTTTACTAGTACATGCTGAGCTGAACAGAAGTACAGCTTTATGCAGAAACATATACAGAAATTCAGAAATAAATAAGTACAGTGTCACATCTACATGGGTTGAGATGGCAGCTAGCAACTAGAAACATGCGTAGAGATGGATGACATGACTGTAGAGATGTGCTCAGAGATCACTGTCTCTGATCTGCAACATAAAACATTCGTACAAGCTGCTACACAAGTCAAAATTTGCTTGATAGTGAAAAACACCATCTCAAGACTAAGATTTAGCTTAAAACATATATTTTAAATAAAGAACGCATTAGTGAGCAGGCTATCTAGAACTTTTCTAGAGGATCACAGCAGATGGTGAATCCCAGCAGAGAACAGTGACAGCCTGGTGGGAGTAACTTCCATGCATGGGGGTAACTCTAGCACAAGTGCAGCCAAAAAGGGACAAGAGAATAATAGGTCCTAATACATTATCCAGGTTCTTTCAAAACTCTCTCTCTTTCATTTACGTTTGTTTATTAACTCAATGAATAATTAATATTAGAGGTTAATTAATATACAACAAGTTGAATTATTTTTCACAACACCATATGATGACTTCAAAGTCTAGACAAAATGTCAGGCAAACAAGCAGTTCTTCACATTTGAAATGGAAGAAGAACTCTGAGCTACAAACAAATCAAACACAGTTGATAGTTGAATACAATTGTTCAGCTGCTGCTGAACAGAACTGGTAGATCTTTAAGGGTGTTTTCCTTAGAGCACAAGAACTCTCCATCACACTGTGTAAGAAAGCAGAAAGGGAAGACAGACAACTGGGAAGGCTGAACAAAGACCTGAGGTGCAAGAAGGAAATTCACAGGCAGTGGAAACAGGGACACATGGCCTGGGAAGAGTAGAGAGATGCAGTATGGATGTGCAGGGATGGGATCAGGAAAGCCAAGGCATGGATGGAACAAAGCTTAGCAAGGGATGCAAAGAATAACAGGAATGGATTCTATAGGTACACTGCTCAGAAAATAAAGGCCAAGGAGAGTGTACTCCCTCTGATGGATGAGAAGGACCTCAGGA
Organism: Anas acuta; assembly: GCF_963932015.1. Lineage (NCBI taxonomy): Eukaryota > Metazoa > Chordata > Aves > Anseriformes > Anatidae > Anas > Anas acuta. Next base: position 92,180,703 of record NC_088980.1, on the reverse strand, counting down.
ACTACAGACCAGTGAGCCTCACCTCTGTGCCTGGGAAGATCATGGAACAAATCCTCCTGAAGATATGTCAAGGCACATACTAAACAAGGAGGTGATCTGAGACAGCCAGCATTGCTTCACCAAGGTCAAATCAACCTTGACCAATCTGGTGGCTTTCTACGATGGAGCAACTGCAGTAGTTGACAGGGGAAGACTGACCAATGTCATCTATCTGGAATTCTGTAAGGCCTTTGACACGGTCTCACATGACATCCAAATTAGAGAGATAAGGACTTGATGGATGGACCATGCAGTGGTTAAGGAATTGGCTTGAAGGTCATACCCAGAGAGTGGTGGTCAATGGCTCTATGCCCAGGTGGAGGCTGGTGACAAGTGGTGTCCCCCAGTGGTCTGTCCTGGGACAAGTACTGTTTCATACCTTCATCAACAACATAGACAATGAGATTGAGTCCACCCTCAGCAAATTTGCAAGTGACACCAAGCTGAGTGGTGCTGTTGATACTACAGAAGGAAGGGATGCCATCTAGTGGGACCTAGACAAGCTAGAGAATTGGGCCCATGTGAACTTAATGAGGTTCAACAACTCCAAGTTCAAGGTGCTAAACTGGGGTCTTGGCAATCCCAGACATGAGTATAGACTAGGATAAACACTCAATGAGAACAGCTCTGCAGTGAAAGACTTGGGGGTTCTAGTGGATGAAAAGCTCAACATGAGCTGCCAATCCATGCTTGCAGCCCAGAAGGCCAACTGTATCCTGGGCTGCATCAAAAGAGGCATGGCCAGCAGGTCAAGTTAGGCGATTATCTCCCTCTGCTCTGCCCCTGTGAAGCCCCTCTTGGAGTACTGCATTCAGGTGTGGAGCCCCCCAGCACAAGAAGGACATTGACCTATTAGAATGAGTCCAGAGGACAGCAATGAAGATGATCTGATGGCTGGAACACCTCTCTATGAAGAAAGGCTGAGAGAGCTTGGGCTGTTCAGCCTGAAGAAGAGAAGGCTCAGGGTGACCTCATTGCAGCTTTTTAGTACTTAAAAGGGGCCAATGGAGAGAAACTTTTTGCTCATTCAGATAATGACAGGACAAGAGGAATGGTTTTAAACTGAAAGAGTGGGGGTGTTAGTTTAGAGGTTAGGAAGAAAATCTTCACTCAGAGGGTGGTGAGGCACTGGAACAGGTTGCCCAGAAAAGATTTGGATGCCCCCTCCATTGAAGCATTTAAGGCCTGGTTGGATAGGCTTTGGACAACCTGATCTAGTGGGAGGTATCCTGCCCACAGCAGGGAGGTTGGAATTAGATGATCTTTAATGTCTCTTCCAACCCAAGCCATCCTATGATTCTATGATTCTATGGCAATTGCTCACAGTCAGAAAAAGTCTAGTATGGGCATATGAAAAAGAATTCTTATTATAAATAATTAACTTTCCCATTCCTTCAATTACATATCAGGATAATTCCAATTTACCATATCGCTTCTCTGTATCTTCCTAGGAAAAACACTAGAAAAATATAGAAGTGAAATTATGTGCTGATTCACTCAGCAACTTACAAACATCTTCACAAAGGACGGTTGCAATATCTGATCCCTGAACAAGATGCAGTGGCACCTGCATATACTTTTCTGTCTGTCGTCTCATGTTTTCAAACCCTGTCTAGAAAGAAGACAACTGCAAATGCAGCTTCACAATATCAGAGAAATCTACTACCAAAGGAAATTTATCCACCAGGCCTTGTTACCAGATTTGCAGCTGCTTCATTCCCTAGAAGCAACATAAAGCTGCTGGACCATATCAGTTAATCATGCCAAAACATCCTCAGTATTTTTAAGGACAAAAATAGAGCAGGAAAAATCTAATCTTTCTCATCTCCATCTCCACCCAAAATGTCCAAACCCAATAGATAATTAGTCCTTCTTAAAACATTACAAAGAAAAAATAAAAGGCTAAAGCTAGTGTTTTTCCTTTCCTGTCAACTTTACATTGAAAATTTGATACAGAATTTATTTTTTCCTTATCTAATTTCCTCCAAGTACCTACATTAGAGAAGGAAAGATTTGGAATATACATTCAACAAAAAATTAATTTTTCTGGAAAATGGCTTATACCAGATGTCTGTGAGCTGTTAGCCACATGCTGCCAATTCAGTCTTTTGTTGTCATAAGCTAAGCACAGTCTCTCCAAGTATCATTAGTTCATTTCAGTATCACCAAATAATCTGTTTGAAAGACCAGACAGTAGGCTCCGAATTCCCAGATGTGGACTGCCTGTTGCTGCTAATAATTTTCACACCAGGGAAACATGAAAAGATCTTCTTGTGTTAAGAGTGTTTTATTTTATTTTTAAAAAGGTACCTCAGATCCACATCTTTCCACATACTCATTCAAACCACTTGCAAACATTCTTGCACATTTTCACAGTCCGTTGCCAAAATATATAAGACTGACAGCATCAAATTACTTCCCCATCTTTTTCTGATTTTCAGACCCACACTCTTGGCTAGTCTGATGGCTGAGGAAATTGCAAGGTGCTAAAACAATCAGATAAAACAAAACAGACCATTACCTCCTCTTACTGGCATATCCTGTACTCCTTATGCAACTTTCATATTTGACTCATGATAGAGATGACTGTCCTGTAGCCATAATTATGATAAAACCAATCTATTTACAAGAATGGAATTTAATGAATAATATAAACATGAAAAAATTTTAACAAGCAGAAACATTCAACCAAATAGTGATCTTGAACTGAAACAGCATACCCAAAATGAACTTTCTCATGCATTCAGATCACTAAATTCTCACATTTTCATTTAAGCATATATGCTTTGCAGCCATATGTGGCATCTAAACATAATACACTTATAGGAGTATCTTTATTTTTAAGTTTCTTTGCTGAATCCATTTATTTATTAAAATTTAAATCCTAACACAGAAAACATACATTTTTTCTTCAAAAAGACCTCTTGTTTTTTTCTTGCTATACTGCAAGAATGACATATTTGATACTTCTAATCTGTCCGTATGGAAGTCATGTCAAAGCATAGTGCAGTCAAATTTTTAAAAAGAAATTATAGAAAATTTCCTTTCCCAAACTTCAGCTGCTAGGCATTAAATGTTAGAGGTTATTCTTCCCTTGCTATCTCTGAAAATACCACAATTTATGAAAAATACGTTATCTTTCCTAGTAATGCAAAGTGAAATGCAGTTTTGCATGCTGTGTTATATAGATCTGCAAAAGAGGAAATGATTGTTTGATAGGAGAGTGGCAATCAGAAGCATCAGTTATATTATTATACAACATGGAAGTTATCTTGCATCTTAGGAAGCTTCACTTCCTTAGATTGAAGACATATTCATCGAGCTGGAGGTCTGTCAGGAAGTACATCATACCTAGAGAAATTCAGCAAGATCAAGATGATTTTCTACAGTGCATTTAAATTTCCAACTACCCTACATTTGCATGCTTTTGTTCAGTGCCAAAGCATCACAGATAAGTTTGCATCTGCTTCTCCAAATCTCTTCAGTTTATGTTTTTCCACACACCTCTATATTTCCACATGTAGACAGACATGAAAGCAATAAAAAATCCTGTATTATTTCAATTTAACCCAGAAATTGACAACACCTAAATTTAGAACAGTTCAATTGCTGTACAATTTGAAGTTCCAAGACTCTTTTCTGTTTCCATCCAAACTTAAAAATACTTTCAGAATGGTTCTTCTTCAAAGATCTCATCCTTCAAACTCAAGAATGGTCCATCCCCATGTACAGAAAGTCATGCAAAGATGGCAGGAGACCTGCATAGATAACAAGGAGTTCCTGATTAAACTCAAAGATAAAAAGAAAACACCGAGGAGATGGTTGCAGGGTCAGCACATTTGGGGGAATATAGAAGTGATGTCTGAGTGCACAAGGTTGGCTAAAATAGCCAAAGCCTGACAGAAGTCTAAGTTAGTGAGAGTCATGAAGGGCAATAAGAAGGGCTTCTATAGGCCTACCAACAAGAAAATGAATAGTGGGCCTAGTGCTGAAAAAGGCAGGGAACATGGTGACAATGAACATGGAAAAAGGCTAAGGTACTCAATGTCTTCTTCACCTCAGTCTTCACCTATAAGTATTACCTTCAGGAACCCCAGATCCCTGAGACTAGTGGGAAAGTCTGAATTAAGGAAGACTTACCCTTGTTGGGAGAGGATCACATTAGAGAAATTGGGCGTACAAATTCATGGGTCCTAATGGGATGCACCCATGAGTGCTGAGGGAGCTGGCTGATGCTATTGTGAGGACACTCTCCATTGCCTTTGAAAGGCTATAGTGACTAGGAGAAGTTACTGAAAATCACAAGAAAGCAAATTTCACTCCTATCTTCAAGAAGGGTAAAAGGGAAGATCTGGGGAACTACAGGATGATTAGCCTCACATCAGTCTCTGTGAAGGTGATGGAACAACTAATTCTGGAAGCCAATTCCCAGTATATAAAGGACCAGAAATTGACTAGGAGCCATCAGCCTGGATTTATGAAGGAAAAAAGAAGCCTGACCAATTTGAAAGCTTTCCACAACTAAATTTCTGTCTCAATTCATGAAGAGACAGCAGTTCATATTGAATTAAAAACTGGCTGACCTGCTGGGCTCAAACAGTTGTGTTCAGGTCCACAAGGTCAGATATAGGTGAATCACTAGTGGTCAGGGGTGTATATCAAGGGTCAGTACTGAGTATTAGCATCTTCAGTGATGACCTAGGTGATATGACAGAGTGTTCCTTCAGTACATTTGCTGATGATAATAACTGAAAGATGTGGCTGATGTACCAGAGGGACCTTGAGAAAGTGGAGAAATATGCAGAGAGGAACTTCATGAAGTTCAACAGAGAAATGCATAATCCTGCCTGTGGAAATGAATAACATCATGCACCAGTACACACTGGAGGCCAGTCAGCTGGAAAGCAGCTCTGCAAAACAGGAACTAGGAGCTCTGGTGGACAACAAGCTGACCATGAACCTGGGCTGCATTAGGAAGATCACCAGCATGTTGAGGGAGGTGATCCTTTGCCTCTACATAAAGTCAGTGAAACCTCATGGGGAATCTTGTGTCTAGATCTGGGCTCCTCACTAAAAGACTTGCTCAAGCAAGTCCAGTGAAGGGACATGAAGATTGGAGCATCTTTCACAGAAGAAGCACGTGAGAAAACTGCTTAGTGTGGGAAACAGAAGGCTCAGGACAATCTTATCAGTTTATATAAAAACAGGGAGGTAAAAATAATGAAGTCAGAGTCTTCTCAGAGATATGCAGTGCCAGGACAATATGCAATGGGCACTAGTGGAAATACTAGGAGTTCCATTTAAACACTAGAAAAAAAAAAATAGAGGGATCAAGCACTGGAAAAGAATGGCAATAAAGGTGGTAGAGACTCCATCCTTGGAAATGCTTGAAACCTGACTGACCACAGACATAAGCAACCTGTTCTACCTGACTCTGTTTTTCATATGACAGTTGGACTAGACAGTCTGCTGGGGTCTCTTCCAATATCAGTGATGTGATTTCAAAAAGGGTTGCATCATGTATCATAAATATCTTGAAAGGGACAGCTAGGAATTTTGACATTGGATTTAAAGTATTTGAAACTGCATTTCAGATGCATCAAGATGGATGTCAACACAGGACAAGCAGTCCCTAAAATAATTTGATTAGAGAGGAAAAATATCTAGCATTCTGTCACTCAAAAGTACTTTAAGTGAATAAAGAACTGATGGAACTTAAATAGTAATTGTCATTAATAATCATCAAGTGACAATTTTATGTTACATAGATTGATGTCTTTCAACATTTCATAAATTATCTGGAATTAATAAAATATGATTTCTTACTAGATCAACCAAACTCTGCAGAATATTATGTAAGTCGAAGAGGACAATTGCATACAGAGTTCTGATTAGTAATTTAGTAACTTTAAGCCCATTCTTGAAGTATTTACCTTAATACAGCCAAATGCACAGTCATGGATATGAAAGTAAGGAATAAGCCATTTGACTAAAGGACTGTGTTGTGGAAAACAGTGACTTTGAAAATTATTTAGGAGTCACAACAGATAAACAACTGAACACAAACTCCAATCCAACTTTACCACAAAAAAGGCTACTATGAATATGTGTAAACGGCTGTGGTATTTAAGAATACCAAGATATACTTTAACTGTCCATCTCATTGATGAGAACTACAATTATGCAATTATGATACTATAACTCTACTATCAGAAATGAAAACAGAACTACTGAAAAGCTAACAGTGTTCATGGAGGAACTGAAAAAGTGATTTAGACTGAACTAAAACTTACAATAAATGAATTGAGAAGTTCTGTCTGTTTAGTTAACCACCAAAGATAAGTAATTACATTACAGTAAAGATGAACATTCACTGAAATAAACCACTGGGTCTTAAAAGGCTCTTTAGTCTAGTGGAAAAGAGTAAAATTAGAACCAGTAATTTATAGGTAATACTACGCAAATTTAAATAGAAGTATATCACCAATTTTTAACAATGAGATAGAACGATCTTTTACTGACTCGACTTATTTCCAATCAGATCTGTGTTATTTTACCGATGACATGATATGAATTCTATTAACTAGCACCAAAAATCTCAAAAATACACTTACTCCAATGTTTGTGTTGTTTGTTTCAAAGAATGATAGAATGGTTTGGGTTGGAAGAGACCTTAAAGACCATGTAGTTCCAACCCCCCTGCCATGAGCAGGGATACCTTGCGCTAGACCACATTGTACAAAGTCCCATCCAACCTGGCCTTGAACACTTCCAGGGATGGGGCATCGCCAACTTCACTGGGCAGACTTCCTGTGCCTCACCACACTAAGTAAAGAACTTCTTTGTAACATCTAATCTAAATCTACCCTTTAGTTTAAAGCCATTATTCCCTGTCCTATCACTACACTCCCTGACAGAGTCCCTCCCCAGCCTTTCTGTAGGCCCCCTTTGGGTACTAAAAGGCTGCAATGAGGTCTCCCAGGAGCCTTCTCTTTTTCAAGATGAAAAACACCATCTCACTCAGCCTGTCTTCATAGGAGAGGTCCTCCAGCCTTTTGATCAACTTCATGGCCCTCTTCTGGACTCATGTCCTTCTTGTACTGGGGACCCCAGAGCTAAATGCAATACTCCAGGTGGGGTCTCACAAGAACAGAGTAAAGGGGGAGCATCACCTCCCTCAACCTGCTGTCCACGTTTCTTTTGATGCAGCCCAGGATACAGCTGGATTTCTGGGCTGCAAGTGCGCATTGGCAGCTCATGTTGAGCTTCTCCCAAAACCAACACCCTAGGTTCTTCTCCTCAGGGCTCCTATCAACCCATTTTCTGCCAAGACTGTATTTATACCTGGGATTTCCCCAACCCAACTGTGGGAACTTGTACTTAGTCATGTTGAACTTCATGAAGTTCACACAGGACCACCTCTCAAGCCTGTTCAGGTCCCTATGGATGGCATCCCTTCCCTCCGTCATGCCCACACAGCTTGGTGTCATTGGCAAACTTCCTGAGGGTGTACTCAATCTCACTCTCCATGTCACCAACAAAGATGTTAAACAATGCTGGTCCAACACAGACCCCCAATAAGTCATCATTCCATGAAGTATGACACTACAAAATGGTTGTAGAGGTCATGAGACTGCCTCTACCCAGCAGATCCCTTCCTACACCAATGACATCCCACATACTGCAGCCATTTTCTGTCTAAATCAAAAAGGCTGGTTGAGTGACCACCAATCCAGCTCTTATTTAACACAGAGAAGAAAATGTCTCTTTCTCTGTAGCACATTTTGATATATCAGGAAGGCTATCTTTTTCAACACAATATTTTAAACTATTCAGCAACATAACACTGTATGCATAACATTGGTTTTCATGAAATATGTCTGTCACGAACACCAAAATGATAAGATTTTCATTTTATTCTATTTGCATAAACCTGCTGACTGTATAGACATGCGTATTTTCAGCTCACAATTAAAACAAACAAATAAATAAATAATAAAATTAAAATTAAAGAAGTGGAAGCAGACAGCAAACCAAGCTCTACACTTCACTTTGTCCATCTGTAGCTAAAGTATACTACAGGTTAGACCCCATGTTCCTCATCAGGAGGAGCTTTAGTCTCTTCACAGCCCTGTATGTATCTGCACCCTCACTTCACTGCAAACAGACTAACTTCCCAACAGGAGCTGTTACTAATGTAGACAATGGATAGCTGAAATTGATTTGACTTTATAGTGATCTTTTTAATGACAACATGTTCAGGGAGGGCTTTCTCAGAGGACTGAATGAACAGATGGGCAACCAAGGCTAACAATTCTGTTCAGTTTACTATATGGGACCTTTCTTCTCCTGTGCACCTGACAGGGGTTTGCCTGCTTATTTCATTTCTAAGGAATTTTTTATATATGTATTCAACATCACAGTTCATCTGAAGTCCATTTAAACCACATTTGACTCTTCCAAGGAATTGTGTTTTACATGAGACAGCTTACACCTTTCATGAGTTCACTTTAGCTTGGAGCTCAAGCTCTGTTCAAATCCTTCTTTCTATCTTGTAGTAATTGATTTCTAGAGCTTTGCCTTAAATAAAAAGGTTATGTATACAGATCTTAGTGCTTACTGCAGGATTAACACTTTTTATCATTTTTTAAATTAAGTGGGTGCCAATGATAACAAATGCAGCAGTCTGAAGAAAAAAAAAAAAAAAAAAAAAAAAAAAAAAAGTTCCCCAGATGGATTGATGTAAATGTACAAATGTTTGTACACCTTCTTTTTCTCCTTGGACACTAGACAGACCTCTATCACTGCATCAAGAAAGTTCTGGGCATCAAGCACTTATTGGATATCTCCAGCTGCAGTACTGAAAATATTCCCATTTTTACATACATAGTCATTAAAGATGCATGAATTTGAAAAACATTTTACGTGTGATGACCCTCCCCCCCAGCCACCACAGTACAGAGAATAGCAAATGTATCCAATGTATCCACTATATGGATTACTTGCTGTAGTGCATACTTCCTTTTATTTTTTTCTTTTTTTTCTTTTTTTTTTTTTTCCAGGATGAAGCCCTTAAATTTTCTTTAAAAAATTCCTGACTCTGTCAGCAATTACACTCTCCTTCTTGCCATCATTTTATTATTATAAATATATTTTCATTCTAAGTCTTTTATATATTTTCACATTGTTTATTTACCCATACTTTTATTTGCCACATTCCTTTTGGGTTACTAGGGTCAAAAAAACTTTGCCTGGAATTGTATCCATCAGTTTTTGGCCCCTCACTACAGGAAAAACATCAAGGTACTGGAATATGTCCAGAGAAAGGGTACGAAGCAGGTGAAGGGTCTAGAACCTTATGAGGTCTTATGAGGAGCGGCTGAGAGAACTGGGGTTGTTTAGTCTAAAGAAGAGGAGGCTCAGGGCAGACATTATTGCTCTCTACGGCTACCTGAAAGAAAGTTGCGAGGAGCTGGAATTTGGCCTCTTCTTGCAGATAACTAATGATAGGACAAGGGGGAATGGCGTCAAGTTACGCCAGTGAAGGTTTAGTTGGAAATTGGGAGAAATTTCTTCTCAGAAATTTCTCAGAGTTTCTCTTCTTCTCAGAAATTTCCAAGGCTGTTCCAAGCATTGGAATGGGTTTCCCAGGGAGGTGGTGGAGTCACATTCCCTAGGAGTGTTTAAGAAAAGGTTGGGTGAGGTACTTAAGGACATGGTTTAGTGGGTAATATTAGTGGTTTAGGGATGGTTGGACTAGATGATCTTAGAAGTCTTTTTTCAACCTTAATGATCCTAGAATTCTGTGATTCTATGATTCTTTTGGCTACACACGTTCTATTTTAGTGCTTGGCCTTAGCCTCATGTTGGCTTATGCACTAAAGCCCAGCTTAATAATTTTTTTTAAAATCCCATTTGGGATCAGATCAATATTACAATACTATTAATTGCCTTTATAAGGAATTACTTCAGTCTAGTGCTAGTGTTACTATACTTGGATATGTTTTAAGGTCTTGTAAACTCTTGCAAAGTGTGAGAAGTGTTCTGATTCCTCTACAGTTCTTGTCTCTTCCTAAATTGTTGGTTTGTGGGTTTTTTCATTGTTGTTTTTGTGTTTTGTTTTGTTTTGGTGGTGGTGGTGTTATTTTTTCCTTTTTTTTTTTTTTTTTTCCCTAGAATGTTTCATATGAAGATCACCTCCATGGTTTTTTAGGGTACACATGCTTTGTTATGTAAGCTTTCTTTCATTCCTATAGTATTTTGGATCCTCCATCATATCTACAGGGACAGAGGACAGCATCTGCATTCTGCATATACATGCCTAAATTTGCTTCCTTCAAAATTAAAAGTCTTTTTTGTTAAGAGTTAATCCTGGGGTGTACAATAGCCTGTTTTTTAATACTTTCTTACACGTGGTAATGTAACGGAGAGGGAGAATGGCTCTTCAGTCGAATTGCACATGAAAATAATTATTGTTATTATTATTTTATTATTATTATTGTTATTATTTTGTATTTTACGTTTAAAAGAAAAATTCAGATACTTCATTGTTACATCATTCCCATTTCCTTATTTTTCCTTTTTTTTTTCCTCAGTTGATAATATTCTCTTTAATTTACAATGAAGGTATGAGATCAATTTGAGAAGTGGCATAATGAGGTTTTAATTTGTTCTCTGTTCCTTCCACAATAATTTGTAATACTCTGTCTGACTTTTGACTGCTACTGGGTACTGCTCTCTCATTTCCATAAGGCTATCTAGTATCACTCATAATGAGATTTAAGGTTTTAACAGTCAACTCATACTCCATCCAAGAATGTAAAATTAGGACCATCCTTATGCTACTCTCTTCTCTCCCCTTAAGGGTACCATTATCTATTGTTCTATACAGAATATAATCAGATGTTTTATCATAGTGTTCTGAAATTGCTCTGCAGTTCTTCATCATCAGTAGATGGTATCATCAGCAATCTTTGTTGACTCAGTATGCATTCTTTTTCAGACTATTTATGAATATGCTAAAAAGCAGCTTGCAGCACAGATGGGTAGACTCTATTTGTAAATTACTTCCTATGTGACAAACAGCTTTCTATCCATGCCCTCCTTTTCCCTAGAATATAATTTACTACTTGACCATATGAGAACCTTCCATGTTACCCTATGGGTGCTTAGTTCTCAGAAGGTTTTGGTGAGAAACTTCTTCAGACTGTTTTCTGGAAATCTAAAATGACCACTAGCAAGATCACTCTTGTCCATATGTTTACTGAATCCAGAAAATACTGGCATATTTGAAATTTGTGTGCTTTTTTCTTTGTTTGCTTTTTCTGTTGTTAGGGGTGGTGGTGGTGGTGTTTTTGTGGTAATTATTTCAGGAATAGAAGTTTTACTTCCGTCTACACATTTAGCACCTTCCTAATAAAATTCCTCACATTCATAGAGTTTGTTATTTTATCTTAAAAATAATAATAAAAAAAATATGAGTGCAAAAATACAAGATTTTCACACATACACTGAATCTAAGCACATTACAGTCACTCTTACATGCTGGTGCTTCATCACTAATATTAAGACTGTGTTTTGCACATACCTCAGAGTAAGTCACAAGTTATTCTTTCTTCTGTAAATATCCTAAGAAGTAGTCATCAATGGTACCTTCACTGTCAAGACTGACATTCACTCAGAGTACCTGGAATTAATTGTTGTTATCTGTTGCTGGTGTATTTCCTATCATTACAGTCACTTTGATTTACCTTATCATGATTAGATATTCTATAATATAACTTTCTATATCTGTTCCGTTGGACGTAAAACTCCTATCTATATGTATTCTATGTGTGTCTTCTTGACACACTTAGCTTCTCAATTTGATTAAAATCTAGGCTTTGTTAATCATCTAACATGAGTTTTATTCCAAAATAATTTAAATTAAACAATATTGAACACCCAAAACTAGCTTTTTTGTAGTTTTTCTATCATGTTCATTTTCTTCATGAGGTCCTGCAGCTACAAAGTGAACCACTGCTTATGCTTTCTTTCATGTATTACACTCATCTCACTTCAGTTACTCCCTTCTTCCCAGAAAAAAAAAATAAATATATATATATATATATATATATATATATATATATATATATATATATATATTTGTACATTTTACTTTTGATATTAGGTCCTGTTTGGAAGCCAGAGTAAAGAAATGCAATAGAGGTTTACTTTTTTAAGTCGCTCTTTAGCACTGTGTACTCTGTATTTGTGCATATGTTACAGTTGTATATTTTGAGATTTTCTTACATTGTCCCACAGGATAGGACTGTGGAGAACTTCCAGTTCCAGTGGCTAGCTCTGTGTTAATGAAACAGGTTCACAGATGTACATCTTGGAAGGAAAAAAAATGCACTTATACCACAAAGATGTTCAGAGAGCATCTACTGGAGGCTATCAAGTAAGGAAAGTACAACCTTTTTTTAATATCTAAGGCTTCTATGCCAGTCATATCTGTTTGGGAAATTCATCCCACACTCATTAAAAACTTTGGGGTCCACATTCACCTGGCCCTGCTGAATAACTTCTTAGTTCAACTCCTGTACTGCTGTTATATCTACCAGGTGCACTTGCCAGTTCTGTCACCTCTACATGTCTTTGCATCTAGCAACCCATTAACACTCATTAAATTAATGTATTTTGGGATACTCTTGAAAGCAAAGAACAGAAGATGTAAGAAAAATGAAGAAAGCAGTTGTACAACTGGCAAAGAGCATTGGTTCACCAGTTTATTCTGAAATAAAAATGCTGAGAGCTTCAGCTATTTATACTGTGTCCCTTTGTGTACAAAAATAAAAGGTCTAGAAGAATTTTATCCTGCTGTGCAACATTAAAGAATTAAAACAAAAACCCATAAAGTACCATCTGCAAATGACATTAAAAATAGAACAATCATAAGTAATAAAAGTTAGATCTTGCACAATTTTCCACTATTTTACAAGGTCACAGTTTCCATCTTAAAAAAAAAAAAAAAAAAAAGAGAGAGAGAGAGAGAGAGAGAAATGAATAATTTTCAAATACAAAATTGCAGATATTTAGAAAAATAAAGTAATACATTTAGCTATTTTTAAGACTATCCTTGAATCCTTGATTCTGGTGTCATTGTGTTGGGTCTGTCTGAGCTAGAGTCAACTTTTCCCTGCAGCAGCCCACACAGTGTTGTGCTCGTAGCTGGAACAGCACTGATATCACTCCAGTGTTGTGTCTATTGCTGCATAGTGCTGTCACAGCATCAGGACTACTTCCAAGCTCCGAAGTGCCAGCAGGCTGGGGGTTGGCAAGTGATGGGGAGAGGACACTGCCAGGGCAGCTGACCTAAAGCTACCAAAGGGATATTCCATAACACCTGATGTCACACTCAGCGATAAAAAGGGGGGCTCTCATGGGGGAGGGGGCTGTTCCTCCTGAACAACCATGATGCGTTTTGAGGCCTGCTTCCCAGGACGTGGCCGAACATTGCTCATTGATGGGAAGTAGAGAATAATTTTTTTCCCTCTCTCTGTGCTTCCGCGTGGACTTATTGTGTCTTTTATTTCTTTTTCTCCCCATTCCCTTTCCCTTTAATTAAACCGTTCTCATCTCAAACCTCGAGTTCTCTGTGTTGTATTTTCTCCCCCTTCCTCTTTGAGGAGAGGGGGAGTGAGAGAGCAGTTGTGGTAGAGCTCGGCTGCCCACCTGAGTAAAACCACCACAGTCATAAGTTTCAAGATGATTTGATTATTTTGGTAAATTGAAAGTCATTTCAAATAGATTAACAGTGATGGAAAACCTACTTTGCAGCACCTGACCACAAACCGCTCAATTTAAGTTCATGCATCCCAGATATGATCAAGAGGTGAGCCAGTTATAGTCACAAAGAACTTCTAGTAAGAGAACTTTATAATAAAACAATCCCTTATATATAGTAAAATATAAATTTCAACAACATTAGATTAAAAACAAACAAACAAACAAAGTTAAGTCCAGAGATTTTACTTAATCATCAAATCAGCTGACCTCACAATCCAGGTATAGGCTAGATGTATAACCACATCTAATTCAGCATTTGGCCACTATGCCATTCACAAGGTCTCAGACCAGAAATCATCTTGTTTATAGAAAACATCTTGTCTATAAATTCCCAAGTTCCAGAATTATTCCCCACAAACTCTATGCAAGTCCAGGAACCACCGCAAGTCCAGAAACCACCACCTTGATTGATTTGCGGTGTACATTTAAATTCCAAAAACAACAAGAAAGAAGCAGTTAACAGCTCTAAGATCCAATTTAATAGATATGTTGAGAATATGTGCAAGTTTCTACAAAATAAACTTTAAAAGGTGGATGAACCTCCCTCGCACATCATTCACACTGAAACTCAGAATCCATCTAAGGAACCTGAAGGTGCACAAGTCCGTGGTACATGGTGAGATACATCCACAGGTCATTGAAGGAACTGGCAGATGTATTTGCTAAGCCACTGTCCTGCTTGAGAAGTTGTGACAATTCAGAAAAGTTCCCACTGACTGGAAGAGGGGAAACATAATCCCCATTTCTAAAAAGGGAAAAAAGGAATACCCAGGGAAACACAGGCCAGACAGTCTTACCTCTGTGCCCACCAAGATCCTGGAAGAGATCTTCCTGGAGATAATGCTACAGTATGTGGAAAATAAGGAGAGGACTGGTGACAGCCAACATGGCTTCACTGAGGGCAGATTGTGCCTGACAAATCTGGGGGCCTTCTACAATGGGATTACAACATTGGTGGATAGCGGATGAGCTACCTGAACTTGTTTTGAAATTCTGAAGGCATCAATTCCTGGGCTATACCACTGTCAACTTGACTCCAGATTGACTTTGTGCTACATATGACAGTCCTCTGAGCCCAGCTGTTCAGCCACTGTTCAATCTACCCCTCTATTCACTGATATATACAGTCATTATATGAACTACTCACAACATCCAGGAGGCCTTTGTCTTTCTAGGTTAGAAACTAGTCCCACCTCTCTGGACTCAGAGCTTCTTGTTGGAATGATTCTTTCTTCTTTTCACAAAATACATTTTTTTTTCTGTGTTAAATGAAGCATTTGGGACTGCAGCACTATGCAGTTTAGTCAGAGTCTGTATTTCTGCAGTGCAATCACAATAATTATAATTATATATTCTTTTAACACACTGTTGAGATTGTTCATTGTAAATAAATATTTCTATAGAAGACAGAACCACAGGAAAGACCATGTAGTTGTATATACATTAAACAAAAAAATCTTGTGGAAGCAAGAGGCACAAATGAAATTGAAATCTATTATTTAATTTACCAAGGCACAGTTATATTTCTCTGTAATTAATGCTCACTGGATCATTCAATGACTGTGTATACAAGTGGTCAAGAAACTTCAAGGGAAGAGGTAATTTTAAGTTTTTTCTCTGCCTCGATTGACAATAAAATAGCATATATAACGTGCAATAGTTTCACCAAGAAACGTTATGAAGTTTCAAGGAAAACCTTATAGGATGATCCTTATGTCATTTTTGAGAGCAGCAGGTAATCTGGGTTGAATTCAACATTCCTGAGAAGTTCAATAAACAAACAATAAAAAAGAGACTGAATGTCAGAAGAGGAACTAGTTCTTCTGGTTGCCATTCCAAGACAGGGATGGATTAGACTGACAATTAGACTTCATTAACAAATGGTGTTTATACCTAAAGCATAAGGATAGAAGATAATGAAATGCTGGGATCTTCATTATCCTTCAGTAGGTAAATGCACACACACGCAGAATGGGCTCATAAAGTGTGAGATTTCAACTGATGATGTCAGATCTAACATATCTTTTGGCATGGAAGAGAGGAAAGAAGTATATCTGTGAAACCTTCTGCTGAAATAAGAGAAGAAAGGCATTGCTACCTGAAGATGGCACTCCCTGGAACCAAAAAACAAGTCAATGGACTAAACAGACTTGTGAATATGAAAAAGAACTGAGAAGGAGGTTTGAAACCCTAGAGAACACAAAAGCAGCAAGAAAGAAGAAAATGGATTTCAGCTCTGAAATACAACATTGAGAATGCAAGTTATTGGAAATTGAAGGGGAACCAAGTCAGTACACAGAAACAACGAAAGACAACACAAGGGACATTCAGAGACCCAGACAGAATTAAAAATGGCACACAGAGGTGAGAGATGAACATTTACTAAAACATATAGAGGCAAGCCTGTGCAAATTCTGCTTTCTACATAATGACTGAGGTCACCAAAGGGGATCAAAAAAACAAAATGGTATCAGATCTGTCAAGTGCACCTGCAAGAAGTCCAAAAAAAAATATCAAGGACTAAGTGCTTCAGGGAAGATTTTCAAAAAAAAAAAAAAAAAAAAGGAAAGAAAAACAGATGTTTGTATGAACTTCAGGAAGAATACCAAGTCTCTAGAGAAGGAAGTAAAAGCCCAGTAATAGAATAAACTAACCAATAACTAAAGGATGACTGGTATAAGGAAGATTCTGTAATGCTTGACTGTTGGAATGCACTTATTGAAGGAAGTCATTTTTCAAAAGATAAATTTGACTTAAATGCCCAAGGGAATAGCTAACTAGGATCACATTTGACACAACTGATAAGAACAGTTTTAAACTGAGAAATGATAGATCTCCAAACACTAGTCAAAAGACAAAACATAGTGTAAATGAGAATTCATAAATGGATTAAAAAGCTTGGTAGCAGGAAAACATGATAAATAAAAAGAATTAAGATTGAACAGCAATCAGGTAACGGGAAACAACTTGACTGAGTCTACTCTGTACAAGCAACAGAATAAGAAAAAACTATTCTCAGGAGCTTTCTCAACACAATGGAAGATCTTAAATACATTTATAGAATGTGGAAATGAATGTGAAGGAGAAAACAAGCTTAACAACATAAAGGTGAATACTAGGGTACAGATATAGAAGGACAAACACAATTCAAGAAGGATAATATTTTGGGAATACTATTTAGGAAAATAAGCAATGCCCACATTATATATGCAACAAACAGTAAGGTATTATGAAGAAAGCATGGTTCTGGATAAAAGCCATTGTTGGAAAGATAAGAGTTTCTGCTGGAAGCAAGGTGAAGTTTTATGGTCAGTTTCATGGTCAGTTACTAATATACATAGAAATCACTGTAACACCACTGGGAAGAAAAATGCTACTAGATATTGTGGTAATACCAGAGACAAACGTCCTGACAAAGATTAGAACTGACTACATTGGTAATAACAGCTAATGATATCAGTAGAGCCAGCTCATTGTTGGATATTACAACCAAGAAACCTCCACAACAAATAGACAGAGCTAACAAAAATTCACAGTATTTAAATTTGATTTTGTCATGTAATGAAGATTTAAATAGTTTATCACTGGCAGATGAGTTAGCATAAATTAAATCAAGTGGCTAAAACAATAATTCTGTAACTCAATAATCAACTTAAAAAGGGTGAAGTAGTCTACTGGCTATAAGTAAGCCACCAAACACAAAAAGGATTGTCAGGGTCATCTCACTTTTGTGACAATATGGAAACTGAATGGGACTTGTCAAGTATTTTCCTTGCATAGTATAGCAAAGCTAATAAATAATAATAATAATAAATGACTTGGTGAATTTGAAGAAAGACAAATGACAGTCCAAATTGGGCAAAAAGCGCAAAAAGCTAAATTTGCAGCTGTTTTCAAACAGCTTGTGATGACTGGCTTTGGAACAAAAACAATATGATTAACAAAGAAGTACGGAACAGAAATTAATGTGAAAGAGGTAAAAGTAACAAAAATTCAAAGCACTGTGTATTCTTAGCTGGGAAAGAGGAAAGTTTCTTCATAACAATACAACTGGATATAAGGAAGAGAATGCAACTTTCCTATGGCTTTTTTCTCATTAGAAGACAATATTGTTGACAGGTGACTAAGTCCATCATCACGTTTATATAAATCCCAAGAACAATGAATAACAGAAGGCTCAAAAAAGCCTTGAAAAATTGAGCTTTGACATGTAATACAGCACAGTTTCTCAGGACCTTTAATTTTCATGAAAATTGTTCTGACACATTTTTTGCCTTTTCATAACCTCAAAAAATAGGACAAGCCAGAACACAGTAACTTCACCACTCTACCACCGCATGGAAGTACAAGTGTGCAAGATCTGGGACTGCTGATAATTCAGCAACATTCAGAAACACCTTTCATTCAAAACATATGCTCTGATCTATGCATACTTCAAAACTAATTCAGACTTGCTGAAAAATTAATTCAGTAAAATCTCCTGCACTATCACATTGTATTAAGCTTCAGACATCTCTTTAAAATAGCACCCTCAGCCAACAAGCAGTGATTATCAATACACATTAAAAATAATAAATAAATAAAATAAGTTCTAACATAACAGTACAAAGACTTCGAGAATTTCAGGATACATCATCCCTTAAGAGCTCTGTTCCACCAGCTGTCCAACAAAGTGCTGACAAACCTCAACGCTGGTGCCATCCAGCAGTACGCTCAAGGCATAATTATCCAGAGACTTGGGAGACTTAGACAGCAGAAAACAAGCACAGAAGTCGCTTCAGTAACAAAAGCAACTTCCAAGGGGAAAAAAAAAAATGAATTACGAGAGAGAGAGATAGAGAGAGACAGACAGACAGACAGAAAAAATGTCCTCTTTCTGCTTCATCAGGCTATGCAGACAGATCCATTCTCAGGATGTCTCTAAACTCAGGACATCTAGGTTTCTACCTGTCAGTTAGACAGTTTCCCGGAACCAAATTCAAGCTAAGTCTATTTTATCCAAATAGAAATTACATATCCATGCTGTAATGCTGATTTTGGTATACTCTGCAGTGCTCACAGGGAACAGATTGTGCCACAGTAGGGTTCTCATTTCAGATGAAGTATACTTCTAGGTATTCCCTCTGTATAAATCGACAGCAAAATGTATTCTGAGTATTTCTAAGACAATGGTAAGCTCTTTCACTTTCTCTTTTGCTGCAAAACTCCAGCCAGACCCAGCACTCAAGCCTGGAAAATTTTTAAGAATTCATGAAATAGGTATCTTGATGAAAAATTCTGTTTTATTAAAGAGGTCTTGGTTAGGGGGCATAAATTAACCTGTAAATAAAAATTCAACTTCTTATGTATACAGCCTGTGTAATGAGCTCAGATTTAATGCATTATTGTACAAAGAACAGTTATAATAAAACAGTACAATAATGTTTCTCTTAAAAATATTGTTATTACTATCAGCATTTTACTTTTGAGTTGTGGAACACAGCAAAGCAACTGAAGATATAGGGCAGCAAACACCTGAATGAATGTTTTGGAGATATCATCAATGCTATGCTCCAAATGTCATCACTTTTTCTCTAAACCTCATGGGCTCTTTCCACTTTAAACACATGTTCAAAGTAGTATGAGCAGAAGCTGCTGAATTTCTTCAAGTAAACACTGTACAAATATAAATGTGTTTATCAGTATCTATATCTATCAGTATCTATATCTATATAAATTATTTATTAGTATCTTCTGTTGTATACAGGTTATATCATTCTGTTTTAACAGAATTTATAACACACCTCGTTTTCTTAAAATGTCTTAATTAGTTTTACAATATGCAAGACAATGGAGAAGCAGTCCCTAACAACCTGGTATTGCACTATTTCTTTTGGCTAAATGCCCAAAGAAATCAACAGGGATTTTTGATTAAGTAAGGAGTGCCAGTTATGATACAATAAAAGCATAGCATGGAACATTCACTGAAGCTAAAACATACTTGTATCTTCACTCTCTGGAACTGATCTCTTCATTTTCACTTTACAATATAGTTCTGCTAAACAACTGGTACCCCATCCCTCATTTTTATCCTTGAATTCTCACTAAATCTGCTAAGTACTGCTAATATATATGAATTGCTTCTTTAACTAGTCTTCCTTGTACAAAGTAGTCCACTGGAAGCTTTACATTTCAACATATTGAATACATAGCAGGGAAAGAATGTCACATTGATTTTTATGTACAGTGGATATGTTACAACTAACATCGAATGAATTTTTCTTTTGGATCTTGATAATGACAAGAAGACACAACCAGACAAAATAGGCACATCAGTAGAAAATGCTCATTCAAGTCTTTTTTGTTAATTTGTTTTGTTGTGTTTTTTGGTGTTGGTCCTCAAAGAGAGAATGTCCAGTTTTGCAATCTGATTTCAGAGAAACATTTAGATCTGTGCCATCAGTTAGAATGACACTAACGGAACACTTACTTATCTCACTTCAGGAGAGGTCACTCCAGCCCTGGATCCAGAAACTGAGGGTGTCCAGCTACCATGTGGGAAATCACAGAATCACAGAATTTCCAGGTTGGAAGAGACCTCAAGATCATTGAGTACAACCTCTAGCCTAACACTAACAGTCCCCACTAAACCATATCCCTAAGCTCTACAACTTAAATCTTGCATGCCAGCCTTGTCCTTAGCCATGCTTTCACATACAATCCACCTTGTTCAAGTGCTCTACTGTTCTGCAAGTAACAATAATCTGTGGGAGCTCTTTCCCACTTTTACATGTAACTACAGCCTGTTGCTCAACCCTAGCAATTCCTGATGATTAATTTATTACAGCATCAGGGCTGAGAAACATTAAAGTGACTTTTTGAGCACACTATACATATATATACATTGCATATTGTTAAATACATTTTATTTTGTAATAGCATTATTTCTACTATACCTCTGTATTTTGCTTGTACATCTATTTAAAGAATGTTATCCTTATCAACACAATTTTAGCATGTAAAAGGCTCTTAATTGCATGCCTTTGTGTATATACAAACATGTCATATATCCACACATCATCTCTGTACATATATATATAAAATGTATATATATTTGAATTTTTCTCAAAATATTAAACAAACATTTTATAATTTAGCAGAGAATTAATAACTTATCTAAAGGTTCTGAACCAACTGAGGGTTCGTTTTTGTTTTTGAATTAAAAAAAAAAAAAAAAAAAAAAAAAGCTATGAAATGTTTATTGGTAATACCATAAAAATAAGATTTGTATTTAATTTATTTTCCACTGACCATAACTGATTGCCTAGAGTTTTTTTCTAGTTTAATGACTTCTATATTTGATCTTTTTTACCAAACATATCACTGGTTTCAGACTAGAACTAGGATTAATCTATTATTTGCCCTATACTTAATGCAAGAGTGACTTCTCACAGACACTGATATGTTGCCCAGCTTTCAAGGATAAAAGATAAACCAACAGCCCAAGTCCTAAAATTCAGTAATTATCTTTAGACTAGCAACTACCATGAGCAAAACTTGCCAAGAGACATTCTAGTTAAATCTATGCACATATAAACTCAGAAAAATAACATGCTACAGGTGTAAACGGGCTGCATTAAATCACTTGAAAATTTATTAACTCTGCTTCTCTCACACAGTACAAATGATTACTTGAGCACCCTCATCCCCTTTCATTCCCTGAGAAAACTGTTTTATTGGGTTTCCTCAGGTGGAAACAGTCAAACCCAATGTAAAAACTTGCTGTCCCTGCCACTTCCTCCTCTTCCTTCTCCCATGCAACACACACACACAAGTCTAAAATGTGTGTGGCAGCTGTTCATTCTAAGACCCAGAAGAGCAGGTCACACAATTTAATTACAGGTGGGAAACTGGAAGAATTTTGCAGGACAGGAAGCTACATCACTCCCCATTGGCAGAACAGTAGAAAAGAAAATGACTTCAAGTACCAACATAAATTTAATTTTGGTTGCCAAGAGAGTTCATGAACTATGAAACCACATGCAAACCCCCCTGTGCTGGGTTTGGCTATGGAGGATGTTGATTACGGCAGGTAATTCTGTAGCTACCCTGGGAGGAAATACCTTGGACTCAGCCAATTTGGCAATATCTAACTCATCTTAACAGTCTCTAAACTGTATATTCCCCATTCAAGACTGAGACTTTATCTCTTTCTAACTAGAATGCACTGAATTAGCTGCCTCTTGCCACTGATCTTTTAGTGAAGACTGATAAAAATAAATAAATAAATAAAGACACCTGCCTCCTAGGTGTCATTTGATCAAAATAGTCCCCACCCACAGAATAAGAGTTTCCTTGATGTTCCCATTAATGCTAGAGAACATAGACAATTATTTCTTGCTATTCCTGAAAGTTGTTTCCTCTTTTGTGCCATTATGTTGCTCGTTTTTATGTGCTTCTCAGAGTAACCTGATCTTTTCTTTTCCTCTCTGCATCCTTTTTTCACCTGAGGTAAAAGAAGAACTCATGTTTTTAAAAAGCTATCTTACTACGTTTCTTATCTTTTATACAAAATGAAAAATTATTTATATCTGTACTACTTGTGTATTTAAGGAATCTCTACCCCATCCTTTAGCTCCCTTATCTCTCAGACAACTTTCCAGAAAATTATAACATCCTGATATTTGCATTTACTGAAGTCTATTTCCCTAAAATCTACCATTTCCATTTCGCTACTAGTCTTCCTAGGCTACCATCTCCCAAAAACTGTTATTTAAGTTATTTTCTGCATAAATAGTCTCACTTTACTCCCCACTCCCCACTGCCCCCCCCAAAAAAAAATAAAATAAAATAAAATAAAATCTAGGGTACTTTCACCTCTAGTTTTTTTACACTTTCTGTACAAAAAACATCACCAGTGCATTTCAAGGACCTGTTCCATGTCCTAATATATTATTTTTCCAACACAATCCAGGCAGTTAAAATCCTCTGATATAAAATAGAATAGTTACATTGGAAGTGACCTTCAAAGATATCTAGTCCAGCTGCCTGATCACTTCAGGGCTAACCAAAAGTTAAAGCATATCAATTAGGGCATTATCTAAAGTCCTCTTAGACACTGACAGGCTCGGGGCATCAACCACCTCTCCAGGAAGCCTGTTCCAATGTTTAAATAATTTTTTCCTAATGTCCAGTCTGAACCTCTAAAAGTGCAGTTTTGTGCCGTTCCTGGGTGTCCTGTCATCAGCAACCAGGCAGGAGATCGCCTCCCTCTCTGCTTCCCCTCCTCCTCCACAGCACATAGTAGAAAGTCACATTTTTGTGTTTGTTTGTTTGTTTTACAGGATTTTTCACTAAATCCCATGCTCTGGGAGTTTCTACTAATCACTAGTGAAAACCCTATCTAGCTGATTTTGGTTTGGTGGTTTGTCATGAATTCCCATTATTAGAGTGGTCTTGCTTTTTTTCCCTTTCCCCATTAATTCACCTCTGCATTCTCAGCCTCAGAGTATGAACATACCTCCTTGATATTTCCCCAAACAAAGCTTCCTATTAACTTCTCTGTCATGTCACATCACCTCTTCTCTTTCAACTAAATCATACCTTTGATTAAGACTTTACGCTTTCACCTGCTTATTCCTTCTTATCATGGTCATCCAAGAGGTCCCCCAGACCAAGAGAACAGTCTACATGGACATGAATAACACTTTATCTGTTAGTTTTAGTGCTGGTCCAAGACTGTTATATGTGCAGTTGGGCTTTTTTCATCCTCATTCTATTATATAGAAAGCCTTCTTACTAGGTTATTGAACTGGTAAATTCAATAGTAACTAGTAACAACAAAATTTTCCTTTTTTCTTTAAAAGTGCTCTACCCTATGGTCACAGAATTGTCCATTATGTGATCATACACTTCTCTCCAGGATATCTGTAACTGTGTAAACCCTAACTTGCAAACCTGATCCACCCACCCTGCTCTCAAATGCCAGAAGTTACTTTTGAACTGCTTGGGATCATTTCCGGTACAATGTTCAACGTGGATGTACAATACTGGGTAGCCTGAATGAGCTTCATCAATTGTTGAGTATTTGAGGTCCAGAGAGGAACCATACATCCTGGACTGTGAGGTAAACAGACCAGTCTCTCCATCAGTCTCAGCAGACAGTCATATATTGCTTCTTCCTAGGTTCAGTGGTGGTGAACCTTACCATCTATTACCTACACAAAGTTTTCTTTCTGCCATGGGTTGCGAATCTGCAAGTGTTGCTGGGACAGTGTACTTTTCTCAGATCTCAGCTTTTATTTAGTACTCTGTTGATTTTCTTATCATCACTGATTCTTCTCAGACTGACCATTTAGTCCTGCAGTTTGCCTATTTGTTTTCTGAGACATTTCCTGATGATACAATGTCCACAAAGCACTTCATCTCCTTGGTAATCCTCACTGGCAAGGAAACATAGCAGGAATCTCCCATTCACCTCAGAACCAGAGAGGAGTGTTTGGTCTCTTTCTGAATGGCCCTCTGCTATATACCACAAACAAATAAATAAATAAAAAGTCTAGGAGTGATACAGTCCTGGCTCATCATACGATATGTTCATCATTTTTTCTACATTACGTGATATTTGTTAACTATCCTTAAACTCCATTTTTGCTACCGCTATTTTTAAAGTCCTTCACTGAGGTCAGATCTAACTTGGCTAGAATAGCAGCAGAAATATCTGGATTCAGACTTCAGCTCCCTCATATCCATTTAGTCTATTTATTATCAGACTTTTGGATATCATCTGAGCTTTCATGTCATCTTTTCTTCCTTGTTGTCCTTTGTTTCTAGCTCTCCCATTACTTGCCAAATAGTCTTTTCAAACCTTTCTAACCAAACTGGAGTCTTACAACCATGACGAAATTGTTCCAGTGAAGAATTTAACCATGAAAGGTACTAACAGAAACACCCAATGTGATATTTTCAACAACGGATATTTTGGTTATATAATAAATTAATAATTTTTGAGAGAATGTTCAAAGAACAGACAACTTTGACTTTGTACAATGTCAGCTCATTATACTGTGCTTAAAATACTTCTGAAAGGATTATGCAGTGTGTTTTCTAAAGACCGTAAGTGAAAAACACCAAAGCAGCATTAAAAGCCCACAGTCCAAAGCTTTTCTTTAAGAACATCTTCAAAACAGTCTAACAGAAATGGAGGAAAAAAAAAATAAAGTGTATCTTACTAGATTTGCATTTTTGCACAAACCAAGGATAGGCAGAACAAAATAGGAGTGACATAACCAAGAATCTCTTTCCAAAATGTCTACCACTTACACTTTCAGTCACCATGGGTCACTAAAGGGGGAGTATTGACAGCTCCATTCTTCTGCTAGCAGAGCACCATAGCCACATCCTGCAAAATCCCAGTCAGGATAAGTAGTCACATATTTTTATGCTTTCTGAGGCTACACTGGATTAGGCTGAGCCTTGGAATCTCAGTTTATGCAAAACAATATTTTCCTCTCACAAACTTGTGTGTTTACACCGATATTTTAAAGAGTTACCCAAGAGTTCCGGGATTTGTTTTTGGCATATAAAGCTCAAAAAGCATTTAATTTGATTCACTGAAAGCTGAAGGATCTTCAGAACCTCTGCAATCTCTAATTTCAGCACCTGCAATTGTTTGCACACATCAGGCTCAAGAAATAAACAGCTTGATAAAAAGCACAAAACACATTTCAGATCATATTTACTCAAAGAAAGCCAGAGAAAACGTGAGTCATACAAGCTACTGGTATCTCTATGTAGGGAACAAATAGAACTCTGGTGATTTTGAATCATGACATAAGCTTGGAACCCTTATTTCCATTTTGCCAATAAACATATTAACAAATCACTAATTGTTCCTACTTTTGTAAACAATTATTTAGAATATAAGTTTAAAATCTATTAGTTTTGATTTTATCAAGAAGTTTCTAATCATGAAATGCATATGTGTGTGTATATATATATATTAGTGTTAACATGTAACTTCTGGTATCTCTTTTCTAACACTTTTCCATTTCTTTTACCCTTTATGTACGCTGTAAACTAAATACCCAGCCACAACCCACGTGGGCAAACCTATACTAGTTTTCAAACAGCTATCTCAGGTACTCCAGCATTACATATTTTAGGTGTGTTTCACTTTCATCTTTATTTTGAGTTTTATAACTTGAGTTAAATTCTATCCTGCCACAGCCATACTCATCAGTTGTTTAATGCAAAGGGATACTATTTCTGCCTACACATCCTGTAATCATATAATCTTCCAAGGACTATGTACACTTGCTGCAAGCCATGAAAAGTAAACTTATCCCTCTCCAGTTTTGAGAATAAAATGCCATCAGCTTTTCCTCACAGTCTATCATAGCTCAGACGTCAAGTAATGCCATGCCTGTGACTGATCAGGACATTTAGTACTCTGCAAATTTTCCAGTCAGTCAGGAGTCTGGCCACCAGGCTTCTTGATTCTGAAGGGACAAACACAGGCAGAATCCTACTTATAGAAATTCCTCATACTCATAAAAAAATAAAAATATCCTTTTAACTTACTCAATGCGCAATGGTGCATTTACATCTCTTTTTATAAAGTTCAGACTTTCTGTATAAGCAATTGATCTTGTTAGCCTTTTTTTTGGTTGTTTCAAGACTATCCAAGACCATGCATGCAAGAATGTTTTGAAACCCAAAGACAACACAGCTGTTTTTAACCATGTCAGTGCCAAGTCACACTCGAATGGATTTCTTTCTTCATGCACAAAAGCAGCTATTTTTAAATTCTGTAAATCTCCACACATCTGGGAGTGCTTACAGTACTAGTAATCCCTATATAGTATATGTTGTCATCACTAGTGGAAATTCCCCCTCCTTGATCGTAGCACCAAAGAACTCAGCATCTTTTTAAAGCAGCTCTGGTTTATTTGGGCTTTGCTTCAGATTTTTGGTCATATTCTTATCACAAATTACTAGAGATGCTTCAGTTCCAGAAGTTTCTTCCAAGCACCATGAAGTTAATCACAGAGTGCTTAAATATTGAGGCATGTATGCCCTACAGTATTCTTTATTATCCTCTCACTTTCTCACTTTTAGGTCATGCAGTTTGCAATTCAAAATCCTGAAGAAACAAACTACAAATAGGAAGCAGAAACAGTGAACAGCCATATTTCTTGATGTATTTCTTGAATAATCTCCAATAATTCTTTCTCCCCTGATAGTGGTACTTTGTCAGATGGCTAACAAATGGTTCAGTGATCTTTAGAAAACAGCTTCTGCTACCCCTATCCATTATCTTCATTTTATTCTTCCTTTAAGGAAGTGGTACTGTTTTCATGCAATTTGCTTCATCTCATACACACCTGTATATGGAACTTCCACAGATGAAATTTTAGGATGCTATTCCTGCCTGTTAGCTATACAAATAATAAAAACTGAACAATTATCGAAAAAAAACTTCATCCATTGTTTTTGTTTTCCAGGTTTCTTCTTCAAATTTCAGAGGTCAAATCTGAAGGCTCAGTTCTCTCAGTTTTGGATAAACACATATTCATCAACCATGACCTAATCAATTTCAAACAGACTGAAAGGTTCACATGGTGGCAGGGAGTAGCAAAGGCCAGCTACTCCCTAAGGCAAATCAAACCCCAAGCCAACAATGACATAGTGCAGGCAGTGCACTAGGTCACTGACCAGGTCACAGTCCCACAACATCTGAAGACAGCACACAGAACAGGGTACTTACTAGTAACAGGGCCCTCTGACAGTCCCAGACAACGTAAAGTGATGAAACAGGTCCAGGGTCCATCCAGGCAGCAGTCAGGAGCAAAAGACAAGACCAGAGGTTATAATAGGGGTCCAAAGCTCATTCAGAAAACACAGACAACACTGGAGATAAAAAATAATGTACATCTAGCGGCATCTATCCAAGAGACAAGCTACCTACAACATAGGTCTCCAGTCCATCCAGGAGTCACCTATGGCATAACTAAAGCCAGACCTGAAGTCTCAAACCTAAGCTGAGTGGAGCTTCTGGACCCACAGCAGGGGGCCTCAGGTCAGACTGCTCAGGGCCATGAGGCCTGTTGGTGTTCTCAGGTCCCTGATATGTTGTAGTTTCTAGTTATTTCCTATATACTTAATATTTGGTTTTCATTTGTATCACATCTATTTTTTATTTAATCCTATTTTGAAGACTGAGCCATTTCTAACATAACAGTAGTTAGTAAATGTCCAAATAATTTGTCCAAACAGTCACCATTCTAGCATATTTCACACACCATTTTAGGATTCACAGCCAAACCTTTGTTATTACCCTTCAGCTGCCTAGACAAGAACTAAATTTTTAGGATCACTCTATTATAGGTTTATTTACTGCTTCAGTTTTATCCTTCCATTTCTCCAACAGCTGAGTGATTTTCATATCACGCACTTGCAACTATCAGTTCTACACAAATTTATGTGTGTATTTTTTTGGGCCCAGGTCCATTTTTGTTGCTTGATTGGTTTGTTTGTTTTCCATAAAACCACCAGATAACTGAACTGGTTTTGTTGTTTGTTTGTTTGTTTTTTTTCATAATTTTAAATTACTGCTGCTAAAATATTGGACATATCTAATGGGCCTGTTTTTCTTGGACTTGGTTCCGAAGAGCACTCACTGAGTGCACTCACTCACTACTAGATCTGAACAGCCCAGTATCTTTCAAAGACCATGATCTACTGTACATGCAGAGCTTGGCCAGGCAAGCTGATTGCCAGAAAAACACTCCATTCCTCCAGCTATGGTATTTCAATTCACTCATTCTGACCATTTTTCAAAATTGGACACTGAACTGAGATAAACAACTGAGGGGAGACCTTATTGCTCTCTACAATTACCCAAAAGAAAGTTGTGGGGAGCTGGAGGTTGGCTTCTTCTCACAGATAGGACAAGAGGGAATGGCCTCAAGTTGTGTCAGGGAAGGTTCAGGTTGGAAATTAGAAGAAATTTCTTCTCAGAAAGAGTATCTAGGCATTAGAATGGGTTGCCCAGGGAGGTGGTGGAGTCACCATCCCTCGGAGGTTTTAAGGAAGGGTTGGATGTGGTACTTACAGACATGGTTTAGTGGGTGGTGTTGGTGGAAGGGGGACAATTAGATGTTGGAGGTCTTTTCCAACCTTAATGATTATATTAATTATTATTTTTTTCCTCATTCTTTTCTATCTTCTGCTGAACTTTCCATGGGCTGCAAACACATATTACAAATGTCTAACTCAGGGATAGTGCTTGCCCAGTCCCACACATTGACAACTAACTTCTTCTAAGGACTATAGCTCCTTCACTTGTTTACTGGTGTGATTTGTTTACTCCTTGAGTCTAAATTGAAGCTTCCTTCTGGTCAGTGGTACTATGTTTGTCATTTAGTACCATGATTTGGTACAGCTTGGTCCTACGGGAATTGGGATCATTAGTTTGTGCTTATACCTGTAAGTTGGCTCTATTACAAATCACAGATGATGGGCTCATATACTTTTGTTCAATTAAGAGGAAATATATAAAGCAAAATGTTATAAATTAATTTATTTTATCATAAGCCCAAATCTTTTACAGACTTTTGCTCTTAAGGTCCTAAGCTGTTGGTCCATGCTCCACTTATCAAATAATTTCAAACAATATTACAACCTCTCTTTCTCTGCCTCATTCTTAGTCAATTCAGCAACTTTTATGTATGTTGGTCCTCTTCTTGGATATGCCTTTGACTTACACTCAAGTCACATTTTCAGGTGTACCATTGTATAATTTTTGGCTGTTCCTTATACATCTCCTACATTCATGTTTGCAAACAGGAGCCTCAGTAAAGTTTTACCTGGCTCACTCAAATAATTTAATAGTAAATAATACAGCAATTGTTTAACTCACATTACATACTCACCTGTGAATCTGTTTATAAGGCCTAGACTAACATTTTTATAATTGTTTCCAAGACTGCTGCTCATGGCATACTACACTTAAAAATGAAAAGCTGAGTTATGCTTACATCTACTGCATGTCACTATCGCAGGCAATTCCTACTCTTATGATGTCCTTTTTCACAGGTATCTGGGAATCTTC
Source organism: Anas acuta (assembly GCF_963932015.1). Classification (NCBI taxonomy): domain Eukaryota; kingdom Metazoa; phylum Chordata; class Aves; order Anseriformes; family Anatidae; genus Anas; species Anas acuta. Next base: position 92,150,741 of record NC_088980.1, on the reverse strand, counting down.
ACGCTTTTTCCCTTCCACATAACCCCCCCAGTACAAGTTCATTAAATAAAGAAATCTCAATTACCCTCTGGGTGCTGAAAAAACACCATTATTGCTGCTACCAAATACAATTTCAAGCCCACAAGCTTAATCTACTCACAGATTTATTCACAAAGACTTTCATGGTTTCTTACACCAGCAAAACCCAAGAGCTCCCTGCCCAGTGGGACAACCTCCAGGAGCAGACGGTAGATTAAACAATCAACGATGAGGCGAGGCCGGTGCTGGAGCGGTGGCCGTGGGGGACAAAAGCTGACCCTGCGGCAGCCCCGGCCTGCCTTCACCTCGCTTTTGCCGTCCCTTTGGCACCAGCTCTCACTTCCCCACCTGCACAAACGCTGCAGGGGAAGGGGGTGGCAGCGCAGCGCACCCACCCCGCTCTTCTGCCCGCTGAAGTCCCCGCGGCCGCCAGCGGAGGGCGCCCGCTCCGCTTCCCCGGCCGACGGCCGGCCCCGAGGGTCCGCGGAGAGGCGGCGGAGGAAGGGATGGAGGAAGCGTCCCGTAAGGCCTCCGGGAGCAGCCCCGGGGCTGGGGGAGAGATGCGGGGAGAGCGGCCGGCCTGGGCTCCTCGCTGCAAGCGGGGCTGTCCGGGGGCAGGAAGCACGCTGGCCCCTGCCTCGGCTGTACAGTGTTGAGCGGAGGCAGAGCATCCTTCAAGGCGGCGGGATAACGAGTTTTTCTTTCGTTTCTTTTCTCAATCTCTCTCTCTCTCAATTTTTTTTATTTTTTTTTTATTTTTTTTTTTTTAGCAAAACTCGCTGCATCTCATTTGGTAATTTAACGGTGTGTGATTTAAATCAATATAAAATTCAAATACTTTTGTGCCACCTGTTGGATTTTACCACTAATTACATGTAACTGGAAGTACACTTCTGTATGCAATGTGGGAACTGCTTCCCACAAACGCTGCTAGGTGCCCTTATGAAAATGCTACTTTGTTTGCTTCTTAAAAATATTTACTCTCTGGGCAGACAGAGAGATCTGGTTTTCCTCATACAAATCTAATCCATAAATTATAATCAGCACTCAATGAAAGCCCCAGTGTACATGGGTCCAGAGTTCTCGTGATAATGCAGTAATTATTTGGAAAGGTTATTAAAGGAGAAACTCCACTTTGGAAGCCCAGAAAATGAAAATAACTGGTTATCACCACACAAAACTGTACATGCACCTGGCAGTATCCATGGGCCAGGAGTACAGCAGGCCTGCGCTTTCCTCATGCCAGTGAATACACAAGTACCAGTACTACTGTTCAGACTTAGTCATGAGTGATCATGTAACACAAAGCATGCCAAATGTTGAAATTTACTCGAAAAAAAAAAAAGTTTTCATTTTCTTCAACTGCTGTCAAGCTGTAGTGTCAGGGAACATTTTATTATTTAAGAATACACTGTTTTTCTTTCACATTACAGTCGCCAGATTTATTTTTTATACATGTATATTAATATTAGTTTAGAATGTCTAGGTGTAAAGGAAATGCAAGATGAAAACATTCCTATAAGAATCTAAAAACTAACTAGTGATTTTAACTGGATTTCACTTCCAGAATAGATAATGAGTTGTTGGTTATCAAGTGTCTTGTTATGCCTTCCCTGTGTATAATCACACTTCAGATACCTTACTGTTCTTTGAGATCAGAAGGTCTTGAAGCACGTACAGAAATACATGTGCATGGGGAATGAGTGACCTGCTCTTTCTCCATACCAGGTGTAACTTCTAAACTCAATTCAGGAGGTCCCCATGATGCCACTTTCATACAGAGAAGAGTGAAATGCCCTGCTGCCATCTCTGCTTCTCATGCAATGCAGGGTGACTCCTAACACTTCAAATGATTGAAAAGAACACCAGATCCCAGAAGAGTTCTTCCATGGGGACACAGGAATAGCTGAAGCTCCAACGTTTTTTCAGTTTTCTTCCATTTTCATCTTCTTACATCATTTTCTCATTTTTAAGAGTAAGTGTACAGAACTATTAATGTATAAAATCTGGTTTCTTTTTCATTTTTGCTTACCAATACAAATGTCTTTGTGCCACATATTTCCAGTGTATTCTACATTTATGTTACAGTGCAAAAGTGTAAAAAGACATGAAGTACTGTTTAATGAAAACATGCAGATGTTTTCTAAATTGTTTGTGTTTTTTGAACCAAAGCTGGCAAAAGACTGAAACACAAAAGTAAACTACAGAATGAATAAACAGTATCAGGCAAATAATATATATAATGCACTATTTCAGTGCTCACATCTGCCCCTCTAATTCGCAGAAGACTTTAGTGATAAATTTAGTTGTCTTCTCTTAGCAAACAGTATCTTTAAAGTGACTCTATTGACCCCAATTTTATCTACTTTGGATTTTATGATTACTCAGATTCAAACTCTTCTTTGGTTTTATGAGGACAATTTTCCAGTGTTTGAACAGTCAGAAAAAATACACCAAGTAAAATTAAAGTGTTTACACACCAGTATTTTGCTCTTGGCAAGTGCATAAGTGACTTCACAAGATGCAAGTCAGTGCACATTACATATTACACATTGTCTTTTTAGGCCAGTCTGCAGGCAACATCAGCACGTCCTGGGGCTCCAACACAATGGCTGTGTTTTCACTTAGTTTATAAAGACTCATAAATAGCATCTCCGGGTTTAGTTCCTAATGTGGTTAAAAAAAAAAAAATAGTGATTCCTTCTAATCTGAAGCCCAGTTATTTAAAAATGCACAACTGACTTCACTTTCTTTAACATCAACTTCCCTCTCATGTGGATAATATTAATTATTTGTTGTAAAATTATTGCTACATATTAAAATAAGTCAAGAAGCAGGGAAAACAGAGTCCTACACCAAATGAGATTTTTCTTGCATGGAAAAAAAAAATAAAACAAAACAAAACAAAACAAAAAACACTTTGCATTTAAATATATATTTAAAACAAAAATGTAATTAAAGTGATGAAGTCTCTTGTGCAATGGAAGTTACAATTTATGGAGTATTTCTTAGAGTGGAAGAGTCAATAGGTTTGGGAAGTGTAACCCAAAATACAAAGAAAACCTCAATTAATGAGGAAACAGTGATTTTTCTAATCCTCTTTCTCAGCAAATCAGGATAGACTTCTTTGATGACGGTTGTGAGAGCAGGAAAAGTATCAATAGCCATGCTTTCTTGAACAAAGAACTATACAAGATCTAGAAGCAACATTCCCCAAAAATATTAGACCTGCAGAAGTCATGATGACATATACAATCACAGCTACATAAGGTCACAAGGAGCACAAGTACAATCATTTGCTGTAGAGGAGCTTGGATCCTTGCCTAGGAGGGATAGAGGAAGGGAGGCTGTACCTCATTGGTTGAGCTCTTCTTTGTAATTTGAACTGCAGAATAAGGTAGCCCTTTACAGTGACATACATGCCTAGAGGTGAGCCAGGAGAAGGAAATCTTGCAGAGAAAGAGAAAGAAGGGAGGAAAGATGAACCCCTTCTCCTTCAGCCAGAAGAACCATCTATCCTAACCTCAGAAGCCATCTTAGCCTCTCTCAAGTTAGAAAATAAGGCCCTTAGCCCTTTTGTTAACCTCTTTTTAACAAAGAGCTTAACAGTACCAATCTTGCAACTTTCATCAAATGACATCCTTCCCATTTTTTCCGTGATTTCCATTGCTGTGCTATGATTTCTCAGATCACAACATAACTAATCTTGCTGCCTTTATTTTATGCTCTTCCTTAGTTCTAAAGTAGATATAGAAAAAAAAAAAAAAAAAAAAAAAAAAAAAAGTTAATTTTGGGAGCAGAGGGGTTGGAAACCTATAAGACTATAAAACATATTTATCTCTTGGAATAACAAGAGGTACATCGGCAAGTCAGGCTCCAATTATTGTTTTTCTGCTTTCCTGATAGAGATACTGCATGGACTCCAAACAGGTTATAAAATATCTTCCATAGATGTGAATATATAGTAGTGTGGACAGAGTTTAGAGAAATTTGTACAAACCATCTAGAAATATATTGGATATAGCTTTCTGAGTTAGTAGCATAAACATTTTAGGTGGCAGTGTCTGTGTTTCAATAACTGTGGGAGGAAACCTGATTTCAAAAAGTGCATTCATCTTCCTAGACAAAAGAAAAGATCAGCTTCCCAGAAACTTTTGTCATGGAGTCAATTCTTGCACAATGACATGTAGTGCTAAATAAATCATTTTTTGAATTACAAATTGTGAATCCATCACCCTGGACAAATGTTATTCATTTGAGGGCAGGGGGGGAAGGGATGACCTAAGAATAATTGTTTTACAAGTATTCAAAAGAGAGTCTGATTTGTCACTCCCATTTTTCAGTGCCAGTGGATCATGCTAAAGTTGTTGCCAGCTTTTAAAATCTCCCCTTTGACTTTCAAGTAATGTGTGTGTGGTTAAAAGCCAATTAGGGAACAGTGGTGTGATTTGGTGATGCAAGGCAAATGGCACAGTTTAAAGTGTCATTAAAAATCTACTTTCTTTGCAGCTTTAGATAAGGTCTCTCTTTCCTTTAGTCATGCTTGGATGTTCTATTCAGTGTAGTTACCAGACTGATATTAACAAGAATTAATGTGTAAAACTAATGTCCTCTCTTTGCATTTTCTAGCACAATCTCTTCAAGGTAAGACTTTTTTTTTTTCAGCAGTTTAGAAAGTGCAGTGACCAACTGTACATTCAAGCAAAAGAAACTGTTCTCTCTGGCCAAACAGTGTGACCCCATCTTCCAACACTGCCCTCACTAGCTTTATGCTAGTCATATTCTTACCTTCAGTTCATATTAGTAGAATTTAGCTATATGTGTCAGCATGAAACAGTCAATTTACCTGACAAATCATAAAACAATATTTTGTGATGTAAAGAAACTATGGACTCTGCCAGTGTGCCAATCAATATACATGTATATGCACAATAAATCATCAAATAAAAATATGAGGGCATGGGACAAAAATTAAAAAAAAAAAAATCCAAATGCAACCCACATGACAATCTATCAGAGATTGCTTGAAGAATCACAAAACATATTTGGAGACAAGTAAAAAGTTTCTGGGCTCTGCCAGGATGCTGGGCCAATCAATCACAGTGCAGTTGATGAATCACAAAACACATTCTGCAGCGTGTCAGTACACATACACAGTTGGCACCATTCTCATCACCCTGAGTTTGTCTCACAGTTAAATGGAGTGAAGGTAAGCCCTAGAACTGTTTTTTCTCCCATCTATTGACCTTCAAGACCAGCCATTCTTAAATCTTCTTCTCCTGCCCTTTGTTAAAAGTGAAGATTCTAGACACAGGTTCAACACAAGAACAAACAAGTTTTTGATATCAGATAGGTTGATAACATGCCACTAAAAGTTGTTGAACATCAATTTTGACAACAGAACAGACACCTGCAAGAGCAGTATTCTCTTCAAAGTTTTCTATATTATTTACATATTATGAGAAAAAGTAAATCCAGAATTTAGGCCACTGTCCCATCCGTAAACTTTATACTTAGTCTACTTCTGTCTCCATTGTGATTCATTACACCACGGGAAGGTGGGGGGAGGCATATTAAAAATTTTATTCTGTCTTAACTAAAATCATTCAGCGCAAAATATTTCTCTTCTGGAGCAACTGAACTTTTTGCAAATTATATCAAAATCACCTGGGTAAAATTAAAACATTGTCTGTATGATATTTTCTATTCAACTTAAGAATTTTTAGATAAAAATGTATGTCTCAAAAAGCAACTTTTTACCAAATCTTACCTCTTGTAGAGTTTGAGTAGTCATTGTGTCCTTCTATCTAGTATTATTTTAGGGTGAATTTTGCTAGGCCAAAACAGACCTTACGACACCAATGGGAAAGAAGTTTGCCTACAAAGCAGTGGCACTCACTTTAAATATGTATATATACATGTATATACGCATGTATATATATACATATATATAACAAGCAAAAAGCAAGCCCACACCCATGCCAACTTTTTCTACAATCTCAGAAGATGCTATATTTAAGGACGGTTATATGATGAATTAGTGAAAAGTACTCCTGTAACACTTATTCCAATTTATATGAAATAGTTTACTGAAAGAGTAATCCGGGTCCTGATTATCCAGGTCCTGATTCCATGAGAGTATGCTGTCCAGTTCTTATGAACTCTTTAACCTAGTCATAATTTCATTAAACAGATATCTCATCATATCAGATATCCTAATGACTCTTCAGCATTCATACAGCATGGTACAGAGAATCCTACTGTACAAATTTCTTAATACAGAATTCAGAAACATCCTAAGCTGTGGAAAATTTAACTAAACCAAGTTGTTCTAACTAAACCGTATATAACATGAAAAATAATTTGGTAGAAAGAAGTTTGGTGCCTTATGCCAAGAGACAGGAAATCCATCACTAATTTCATAAAAGTATGAAAGAAAAATGTTTTGTTTTGTTTTGTTTTGTTTGGAGTAGAAAAAGAAAAGGGGAAAGAAAGAAAAAAAAAAGAGAAAAAAATGATTGTTATATAAGAAAAAATCTTGATATTTTCTATAACTTTTATTACACTTTAGTATCCATTAATAATTTATTATCTTCTGATGGTTATTACCATCCCTATCATTATGCAGAAATTGCAATTTGTGATGGCATCAGGACAAGAAGCAATTCAAGTTGTAATATGTTATTTACAAAGGACTACACCTTAAATGTAAGTTGGTAACTACCCTCAATTTCTTTTGATGTTGAGGTGATGGTAAGCATGTCACAAGATCTATAAATAATATACTCTTTTTTCAGGAAATGCTTGCGAAGGATCATAATTTCTGAAAAACGTAAGTTTGTACATATACATACACAACAAGGTTGGCTGGTATCTTTTGTTATCCTTCTTAATAATTAACTCTTGTCATGATTAAGGGTTCCCAAAACCTTCTACATATAGTTCTGTCTCACATTAAAAAATATGCTGATAAGAATAAATAATGAAGTAGAATAAAAAATGATGGAGTATATACATATGACTCCAGAGTCTACTCTTGAATCTGAGCTGTTTTATTTTCATTTATTGGTATTATACATTAAAAAATTACTCCTCTTTTCCTATGCACATAATATAGGCTAAGCTGGCTATGATTGGCTAATATTGGCTATGATGTAAATCACTGAGGGTATGCTGACTGATATGTCAAAGAATACAACCCTTTATATTCATTATTTTAAAACACACTTTTCCTACTGTGGTCAGTGTTGTTCATCTCTTTATTTCTAGGTAAGTCACATCACATTAAGTGTCAGCCTTTTTTATTTATATGTCACTGAATTAAGCTGAAGAAGATGCAGAAAACAATGTGACTATAATACTTAAGTAAAAAAGATCTAGTTCAGTTCTCTTCGTGAAGAAAAAAAAAAAAAAATTTAAATGTCTGCCAACACAGAAATACATTGATTTTTCCATGATTTTTCCAGCCACTGCTTGTTAGAATCATCCCTAAGAAATAAATGATTAAACTTGGAAAAGTGAATCCTTCAGAATAAATAAATAAATAAAAAGGAGAAAGGAAAAAGCTAAATAAAAAACAAGGCTTATTGTATACAGATGCTGGTTTATTCTAGCAAATGTGTGCCGGATATACACAGCTGTCTTTCTGTCACTTTTGATCCACCTCAGTATGTTTCCTCTTTAGTTTTATCTGTACATTGTTGAAAGTGTTAGAATGAAAAACTTTCACTTCTCTAACGTCTCTCTACCTCATATTTCTGTGTTTTTTTTATGTGTCTGTTATGTGGGAGTCACACACAGATGACATGTTCAAACACCGATTGGATATAAAGCTTGTATCTGAGCTCACAATGAAATTAAATAGAAGTGTAAAACAATAATAAGGTGGAGGTGCTAGCCCTTCCACCAAAAAAAAAAAAAAAAAAAAAAAAACCTACTGATACTTTTCACTTAATTGCCTGAAGCTTATGATTTAAAGGCTTGTTTTCTCAGCTGATAGCCCCAAGCTGTGCCCAGTTTCTCTACATATAAAAGGATAAGAGAGATGGTGACAAACACACCCCTTTTCTGAATCAGAGGAACAGTGTTCTTCTTGTTCCCTAGGCATGAGTCAGTTGAAACCTGAGCCTCAGTTTTACAGCTTAGTACTTACCAGCTGGCTTTCACGTGAAAAGCTTTTAAAATATATACATCTGCACAAATACACACACACACAATGTAAGATATATTTGATTCCAACAACAGCTACAGATATACAAAAAATGTGATCTCTAAATCATGCTCGTTCTTACAGCTGAAGCTTTTTGTAACTTCTGTGCACCTTGGACAGGGGAACAGATTGTGCCTCTCCTCTTTTCATCAATCTTTTATGTATTTGAAGGATAATGTCATATCCCCCTTCAGATGTTTCTTCTTTAGGATAAATGACCCCAGGATGTTCAATTTCTCCTCATAGCTGATATTTCCAAGTAGCCCAGGCTGGATAGTTTGCTTTTACTGACACTTTGAACATGTTGATATAATAGAAGGTTTACTTACATATCTTGTCAAGACATTTCCGTGTTATATTATCTCAGTGAGAAGTCTACCCTTCTTTATAACAACCTGGCATCACTACCTAAACAGGTTATCCAATTTGCTGCCCCCAACCCAGTTTCACTATGCACTCAATAAAGTGGATGAAAATATATCCACTTTCAGCCCAGAGTGAAACAGGACAGCCTGGTAGATGCAGTTTTCTCTACTTACTTGGTTTATTTGATCAAAAGAATGTAATATAGTTCCTCTAACTTTGTAGATATGCATATCTGAACAAGTAACCCAGTATCTCCTTGTAGTTAGTGGCAGTAAAAAGAAAGAGGCAATTTTGTGATACAATTCACCTCACTCTGATAGACATATCTCAAGTAGGTCAGATGAATCACCCCACGATCTGATTCAAAATCAAGAATGTGAACAAGCAAAACAGGTAAACAGAGGAAAACAGGTTTATCAGGGCATATGGAGAGAATATCGAGAATGAGAAGATATCAGACAAAAGATGAGAGGAAAGAAAGTGAATATAAACTATGAAGACTTAATTGATCTTTTAGAAATAGTTGCTAAGAAGTAGCAAAGAAAGAGTGTGTTTGAGTATTGAATGGAGATAATTAAAAGAGAGAAATTAAGCCACTTAAAAAAAAAAAAAAAGTGATAGAACACTAAATGTTAAGAGCTTCTCAACTAAGCAACTGAACAAATTCACATGGAAAACTCAACTGCTTCTACTTTGTACCTTCAATTAAGAAATACAGCATTTCTGCTGGAGAAGTAAATCATTTTGTCATGGAAGATGTAAGAAAAGGAATTAAGAATGGATGCATGTGAAAAGAAAAATTGCAGTGTTGTGGAATAGATACTGAAGTGTGAGAAAGAGAGAAGTAGAGAATGGAGGAGAGAGTAGAGTGATTCAACTGGAAAGGCATCAGAATAAAGGAGACAGGGGAAGGGAAGGGAAGGGAAGGGAAGGGAAGGGAAGGGAAGGGAAGGGAAGGGAAGGGAAGGGAAGGGAAGGGAAGGGAAGGGAAGGGAAGGGAAGGGAAGGGAAGGGAAGGGAAGGGAAGGGAAGGGAAGGGAAGGGAAGGGAAGGGAAGGGAAGGGAAGGGAAGGGAAGGGAAGGGAAGGGAAGGGAAGGGAAGGGAAGGGAAGGGAAGGGAAGGGAAGGGAAGGGAAGGGAAGGGAAGGGAAGGGAAGGGAAGGGAAGGGAAGGGAAGGGAAGGGAAGGGAAGGGAATCAACAAAGAACCATGGGCTGAACCATACATTAAAGAAAAGGCAGACAAGTCAGGCTGGATTAATTTTATGTACCTTGAGGAAAAACTATACTGGAGAAATATTCCATGTAATTAAACTGAAAATATGCCTTTGTAAGTTACTTTTATTCTTTATGCGGAAAAACAAAGAAGTACATTGTATTACAGGAAAACATTTGTATGTATTCATCTTGAAATACCAGAGACCAACATTTTGCATTCTTATGTATCTTTTGCAAGATATGTAAAGCAAAAGTTTTAGGTGTTCTTTACTCAAATTGGCGTTCAAGTAAGTTAAAAATATAGATAAAAAGAAAAAATGTAGGAAGGCTCTATAAAAAATTGTTCTGAGTTCTATGCTTTCATCACTTTAAACACCTTACCTGGAGGTTTTCTGTATTCATCTCATGTAGAGAAGAAATTGGCCCAAGAAAAGAAACATTCCTGAATAATGGGAAGCAACATGTGTGTATTTCTGAAAACAATGAAATTCTTTGAACGTCTTCCAAAAAAATCCAAGTATATGCACATATTCTTCTAGCTAAGAGGAGAGCTAACACTGTATTCCTACATGTTGTTTTTATTTTATCTTGTTTATTTATTTATATAACTCCTGTTTTGTGTGTGTTGACTTGATCCATTAAGTATAGTTTTGCTTGGGTGCTCTTCTTTCCTGCCACCATCCTTGGTGGATCTCAGGAAGGAATTGTGCCTTAGGGAAGGGGATGAAAATTTTTACGGGAAATCTTGTCAGGTGGGAAATGGGCATCATCCATTATGATGTATCTTAATACTACCATCCTCTATCATGTCTTGTGGATCAGCCCATGAAGGCAGAAAAGAACAAGGATGAAAGCAGTACTTTCTACACTGTTTCCCCTTTCTCAGTATTGCTCATATTTGAAGAAGTTGGAAGGAGTCACTTAAAGAATGAGAAGATGACAATCATTAAAAGATCAAAAAAGTTAATACTGATGTTCTTTCTTCTTTGCTCCTGCAGCCATTTCACATTCCCTATGTCGCAGTCAGTGAAAATGACTCTTGGAAACAGAAATAATACCAGGTCTTACCTTGTGACAATAAGTTTTAAGTTCTTTCCTATAAGGAATAACTTCACTTACCCTTGTATTAACTGGTAAAATATAATACAGGGGCACAGCTTAAGAAAAGAAGTTTTGTGACATCTGAAATTCTTGCTTCTCAGAAGAAAACTCAGAAATGTCCAAAGAAAGTAGCTCCTTCAACCTAAATAGTGCATGAAGTTCTGCAGGAGGTAAATTCAGCAGACCTAAGGTCAGGTAATAGAGGCATAGAGCAACTGTGCTCTCATTGCTCTAAATCTTAATCTCATGGTCCTACTCCATTTCCCACCAAGGGTTATTTAGAATGCAAACATTCCTTAAAACACTGTAAGAAGCCAAGAAAAGGTAGTTGAAATACTACTATTAAGTTGAAGAAGTCATAGGAAAGATAACTTTAGAAACAGCATGGAGTCTATTTTTCTCTCCTTGCCGCTTACTATTTCAGACAGAGAAATTTTAGAATGAAAAAGGCAGACAAAGACAAAGGTACTGAAATGTCTCACTTTCACTTCCCCATTTTGCCCACATTCTTATAAATTCAAGAACAAGCAAAGCAGCAAAAGTAATGCTAATGGCAAGGAGCAAGGGAGGTATCAAGTATATTGGCAATCATCCCTGGAAACTGGACAGGTACTGAGGAAAGGCAAAGGAATTTGAGGGATGAATGAGCAGCATTTCACTAACAAATAAACTCAGTGATGTCAAAGAGGTCAACCATCTGTGTTTTTGTAGATTATAGGACTGAGTTCTTAGATTTTTGTTTAAAATTCAAAGGTAATTGTAGAGAAAGTGATAGAATAAGATATAAGTATCACTGGTACCTTGAATAAAACCTGTCTCTCCTTGAAAACTGCAATACATTGGCAAGATGTATAGAAAACCATAGTGTGTTGGTTTTTTTTTTCCTTCAACAGTAGACTCAACTGAAACCAAATCTGGTGTACGGAAACAGACCTAAGCCTACAAATGCATTCATCTATCTAGGTGAGTTCTGGCTGGTGAGTTGTTCTGCATTATGGTTTTCAGAAATACCCACATATCCATTTCACCTTTAAATAAAGGCTGGGAAAAAAAATGGGCCATGCATCACTGGAGAGGTCAACATAGTTATGTTCTCATGTCCTGAAATAAATCATATTATAAAGATAAGACTTTGTGAAAGAACTTTCTGCTTCCAGCTTCCCTATATAAAAGAGGAACTAACAGATATAGTAGGCTTTCAGATAGTCTCATTAAGGGAAAAATACAGTCTTTGATGATATCCAGTCACAATCTATGAATTCATTTGTTTATTGCAAATATCTGTATTATTTTACCTTAATTTACTGGGATGAACAGTGTAATATAGTCTAAGGCAATATGGTTTTGTATGTTTACTCCAAGTGTAAATGAAGCCCCACGTACTCATTCAAAAAATAATCCTGTATAAGAGCCTATACATAATATATGTACTAATTCTGTTCAGGAGCTGAATCCTCTAGAAGCCTGGTGCACTTCTAACACCAGTAGGAAATCCACACAGTTTCTAGAATTTCAATCATAAAAATGGAATAAAAATATTTATCACTAATGTTAGTGTGTGAATTGAGTAACAGGTGGTATTGCTAAAACTGAAAAAAGCAGGTCAATATGTTGGAGAGAGCAAAACATAAGGAGCACTTCTGCATGCCTTTGGCTTCAGTGCACAACCAAAACTTTTACTTTAAACTGCCTTCAGAAGTAAGTTTAAATGGTTATGGCAGCAGTTTTTATACCGCCTTAACCGTAAGAATTAAAAAATATATCTGTTCACTCTTACTACAGTTTAAGGGAGAGCTGATCTCAGGATAATCCAGTTAAATTGAGTTTCATTGGTTTGCGTGTGATGGAGATATATTGTGAATGAAGAATAAAACCTTGTGTTTTGTTTGAGTTGTGGATTTAACTTATTGTTCCTTTATGGTTCTGCCAGGGTAGCTGAATAGATTATTTGAGTTTGTTATATCTTTGTTGAAGCAAGGAATTAACAGCCAGACTTTTTTTTTTTTTTAACCTTCACAAGACAGTACTAGCTATTTCTTCATCTGCTCACATCAAATGCAGTAGGACTGCTTGAGAAGCTAAACATTTCTCTATTTAATTATGCAGTTATACATTCTGGTATCTGTGGTTTTGTTCCAAAGCAAAGTACTGTAGCATTTGTTCACTGATTTCCCCATCATTTTTATATATCTAAATGTATTTTTTCTTGCTAATAGATAGCTCAGAAGAGATTGTTCTCTAGGTTAGGTCTTAATATTCTTATTTATTAACTTTTCCTGGATTACTTATTTTGTTAATTCTAAGCACTATATAACAGTATCTAAGGACGTCATCTCCATGCCCTTATTTCTGTTGCTTTTCATTTTTCACAAGACTCGTTAATAAATTCCAATCATTCACTAAGATGGAGACATGAGCTTGTCATTTCTACCCATTAAATTTCTGCTCACTCAATTCTGTCTTCTGGTCAAACACGCTACATTCACCCAGTAGTACAATATGTTCAAGACCTATCCATAACATGAGGTATTCCCTCAGGCTGGGAGGGGTGCTCTCTTTACTGGAAGAGCAGACCACGAGTGCCAGCTTGTCTACATTCTTACTCTCACCTGTCCACCAGTATGGAGAGCTAGTAGCAGTTCTTTCACTGACTTTATGTCAGAATACCTGGTGTAGTAGAATAAAAGTGTGCAGTAGTGAAAAGTGCATAGCCTTGATAGCCTGCTATCAAGTATTTAATTTTTAAATGCAGAATGTAGAAGCTGCCCTTTCTGGAAACAATCCACCAGTCTAGTATCCCAAACTGGAACTTACAAGATGAATTCCAGTTCTGACAACTTCTTTGTTTGCCTGGTTATCTAAATAACATATTCTCCAAGTATGAGTATTTTGTAGCAAAAAATAAATATCACAATCCTTGCTCACTTGAAATGAGAATAATTTGTATATTAAGATGATTGGAATCATTTAAATAACACATATGTCAGGTCAGACCAATGTTCAGTTCAATCCAGTAAATGCTGACAATAGCCAATGATGTATTTGGCGAAGAGGTTTGCTGTCTGCCTGGGGCCCATATTCATGATATTACAAAGAGGCTACCAAGTCCCATGGGTCCCAAAGACTACTACCTCTTCCTACTTGAAAGAGTAGGATCAAACAATGCTGTAACAAGGAAATGCTGAAATATCACAAAAGATTTTATGTCCTTTGAAAAGATTTTGAAGGGATTGGGAGCACAAGTAATGTTCTCCTCTGTTCTCTCAGGTGGTGACTGGGACCCAGAAAGAAGGAGATAAACAGGCCGAGTAAATGATTTGCTGAGAGTCTGGTGCCTTGCCCAAGGTTTTGGGTTCTACTATCTTGGATGCACTTTTGAGGAACCGGGCATGCTGATGCTGGATGGGGCACAGGTGACTAGGTGGGGCAAGAGTGTTCTAGGTAGTAGGTGGCTGGGCTTATTAGGAGGGCTTTAAACTGTATGCAGTGGGGGATGGGGATGCACCTCTGAGTGAAGAAAGCATGCCTAAGAACACTATCACTCTAAGTAACAATAGGGAAATATTTGTGAACTGTCCCAATGCAATCAGGAAGGGTTCTGGAAAAGTGATACAACCAATAACCCAGCTGACATGCCTCTACACCAATGCACACAGCATGGGAAAAAAGCAAGAGGAGTTGGAAATTATGGAACAATTAGACAACTATGGCCTGATTGCTATCACAGAAACATGGTGGGATGGATCACATAACTGGAACATTGGAATAGAGGGCTACAAAATCTTCAGAAAAGATAAGACAGGGAAGGAATGGAGGCGGTGTTGCCCTCTACATTAGGGAAGGGATTGATTGTGAAAAGTTACCTCTGAGAAACATCCATGGGCAGATTGAGAGATTGTGGGTGAGAGTTAAGGACACATCAATAAAGGACAGTTTGTCGTTGGGGTCTACTACAGGCTGCCTGATCTAGGGGAACCTGTGGATGAGGCATTCTTGCTTCAACTACAAGTGTTGCACTTGCACGTGCTCATCCTGATGGGGGATTTCAACTACCCAGATGTCTGCTGGGAAAACTACACAGCAGGCTGTAAGCAATCCAGAAGATTCCTGGAGTGTGTTGAGGTTAAGTTCCAGGTCCAGGTAGAACACAAACCAACCAGAGGAAAAGCATTACCTGAGCTGGTGCTCACCAATGTGGAAGAGTTCATTAAAGATGTCAAGACTGGAGGCAATCTGGGCTGCAGTGACCATGCCTTTGTTGAATTTGTGATCTCAAGGAATAAGGGCCTGGAAAAGATCAAAGTCAGGACCCTGAAATTCTGAAGAGCGAACTTCAAATTGTTTAAAGACCTGGTAGCTGAGATCCCCTGGAACACTGTCCTTAGGGACAAAGAAGTTGAGCAGAGCTGGTAACTTGTTAAGGAAACTGGCTGCTCTTGGCTTGGACTGGCGTACACTTCATTGGGTTAGAAACTGGCTGGATAGCCGGGCCCAAAGAGTCATGGTGAATGGAGTCAAATCCAGCTGGAGGCTGGTCACTAGTGGCGTTCCCCAGGGCTTGGAGCTGGGGCCGGTCCTCTTTAATATCTTCATCGATGATCTGGATGAGGGCATTGAATGCACCCTCAGTAAGTTTGCAGATGACACCAAGTTAGGTGCGTGTGTCGATCTGCTCGAGGGTAGGAAGGCTCTGCAGGAGGGTCTGGATAGGCTGCACCGATGGGCTGAGGTCAACTGCATGAAGTTCAACAAGGCCAAGTGCCGGGTCCTGCACCTGGGGCGCAATAACCCCAAGCAGAGCTACAGGCTGGGAGATGAGTGGTTGGAGAGCTGCGAGGAAGAGAAGGACCTGGGAGTGATGGTGGACGGTTGGCTGAATATGAGCCAGCAGTGTGCTCAGGTGGCCAAGAAGGCCAACAGCATCCTGACTTGTATCAGAAACGGCGTGACCAGCAGGGCTAGGGAGGTGATCGTCCCCCTGTACTCGGCTCTGGTGAGGCTGCACCTCGAGTACTGTGTTCAGTTTTGGGCCCCTCGCTACAAGAAGGACATGGAGGTGCTTGAGCGAGTCCAGAGAAGGGCGACAAAGCTGGTGAGAGGTCTGGAGAACAAGTCCTACGAGGAGCGGCTGAGGGAGCTGGGCTTGTTCAGCCTGGAGAAGAGGAGGCTCAGAGGTGACCTCATTGCTCTCTACAGGTACCTCAAAGGAGGCTGTAGTGAGGTGGGGGTTGGTCTATTCTCTCACGTGCCTGGTGACAGGACGAGGGGGAATGGGCTTAAGTTGTGCCAGGGGAGTTTTAGGTTGGATGTTAGGAAGAACTTCTTTACCGAGAGGGTTGTTAGGCATTGGAACAGGCTGCCCAGGGAAGTGGTGGAGTCACCATCCCTGGAGGTCTTTAAAAGACGTTTAGATGTAGAGCTTAGTGATACAGTTTAGTGGAGGACTTGTTAGTGTCAGGTCAGAGGTTGGACTTGATGATCTTGAGGTCTCTTCCAACCTAGAAATTCTGTGATTCTGTGATATTATATAAGATCTTTGTTTTTTCTTATTCTTACCATGCATGCATTGGTTCCAGCTTTAAGGAGGCAGGGTGTCAGCTGGTAGGAAAACAGGCATGGAGAAGTTCAGTCTTCAACTCAGTCTTCAAAGTCTGGGAGTTGAGAAAGAGAGAGAGACACAGAGAGAGAGAGAGAGAGAGAGGGAAGATGCATACAATAAGGCAAAGAAAAAATGCAGAAACCTATGTTTCAGGGAAAGAACATGTGACGATGACTGAGAGGACTGGTAGACCCGAAAGTAGCCTGGGACTGTGGGGAAAAACAGAAAAAGCAAGTTTCAATAACAGAAAAGGTGCAGTGGATAACAAAAAAGAAACTAAAAGGAAATAAAGAGTCAGAGGGATTCTCCAAAAAGATACTGAGTACCCAGGGACAGAAAAGAAAATTGCCCTCCAGAAAAAAAAAAAAAAAAAAAAAAAAAAAAAAAAGGGCCAGGAAAGGAACTCATTTAAAGGACAACTGACCGAAATTTTGCATTTAAAACTGTAAAGGATGTAAATTTGTTTTCCAAGTAAGCCAACCTGAGAGGAAAGTAAATTTCTACAGGGAATAATGCCATTCCAGTTCTACCATTTGCTATTACACAGTGAGATGGAAACATCACATATGCTGGCACTGGACGTGATGTAAATTACAGAACAAATGCATGTGTATTTTAGCAGTGCTTTAAGAATTGAGAAAATAATTTGCAAGTATACAGCCTGTGAAAGAAAATGGTTGTAAACTTTCCTATAAGGCCACCAAAGGGAATTGCCCATGTTGCATGCTGTACAGACTGTGCTTGTTAGACAACCACCTTCTCAGCAAGACCCAATGGATAGAAGATCTAATTGATACTGTCAAAAAAATCTGTTGCCACATTTCTAAACTCAGTAGCTGTTCACAAAGCACTGAAATCTGTGCATCTGGCAAAACCTCCCTCTGACCCATAAAATTGCCAGTTCAAACATTGTACTTGTGAGAAACAATTGAGGGATGATTTAAAAGCATTGTTCGTATTACAGAGTTCTCTCCAAACTAAGGATGAGAAAGTTATACAAGAAATAGTAAATTCCAAATCAAATTGTGCTTCACTTTTGTTTGTTTGTTTGTTTCTCATTAGCAGAATTGATATTTCTTGGCTATTTTTATCTGTTTAATTTGTAATAAGCACCAGTGATAACTCTGAAGCCTTCACCGTATAGAGTACTGCCAGCAAAAAACAAGATTTCCAATTATGAGCTGCCAAATTCCTTTAACCTTGTTACAGAAGATCTACTCAGAATGACAAATTAATTCATTTTCCTTGCCAATCTAGTCACTGTCGTCTCCACTGAGACTGTCAATAACTGCCAATTGCACTGCTGAATATTGTGATATTTTGTGAAGCACTTGGCATGCTTGCTTGTGTCAAGGGACAAGAAGTAGATTTGAGAAAATCACCTGGAATTTGTACCCTACAGAACTGGTGAAATCTTATACCTAGGAAAGTCTTCCATGTCTTTTAAAATATATAAATAAATAAATAAATAAAAATCTTAAGAACTGGGGAAAAGAAGTCTTTTAGAGTTCAGAAAAATATGGTAAAATGACCACTAAAAAATTAATAATGCTGTGTTAAATTTTGCAAAGAATATTAAAACCATATATTCTTCTTTAATCAGAGAGATGATCCTTTAAAAAAGAAAGCGAGAAGGAAATACAACACAGTGACCCAGATTGCTACAAAGTGTTTGGTACAGCTCAGCATGGGAAGTTATTAGCTAAGCAGGAAAAGATAATGATAAGTAGAAAAACTCTAAACTAAGTAGTAGGTGAAAGGAAGAGGGCAATGAGTCAATGAGTACTATTGAAAGAGGATGTATCTGGGTAGAGTGAGGATTAGTATAGGTGTTTTTTATAGATTGGTTCTTGGATATGCTTTTTTATCTGTTCAGCATTTTCATTAATTGTCTTGGCACAAGAAGTAGAATTGAGCTAATTAGATATACTGATGACAGAATGTGGAGAAGAACTGTCAATAGGGAGAAGAATCAGGACTCTTCAGGAAGTATTACTTTAATAAAATCAGATGAAATTAAATAATGGAAAGTCACAGTGAGTCACCTAACTAAGGAAAAAAAAATCTGGTAGGACCTGATCATTTAGAAAGGAGTGAGGAGAATTGTCTGGGTATATGAAGCAATCACAGTATCTACTTTAGGAACATTTGCTGATTGTATAAAAAAAAGTACAAGCACAGGATGTTCAGGTACTAATGCCATTGGTAAAGGCAAAGATAAGGAGATGTTCATCAAATCAGAGAAGTTTCCGGCAGAAGTTACTGGCTTTTTCAATGAAATTAGGTTTTGCAACTGAATTTCCACCCAGCTTCAGCAGTTACTGTCCTGGAGTGTCAACAGCACTACCTCTTGTATAATCTCTTAGGCTCTTCTTGATACTTTTTAACAACTTAAGTAAAAGGCACACCAAGCTGTAGTCAATGGTGAGCTGATGGCATCATTCCACTTCCCAGAACACAACCAGTAGCTCCTTTTGATGATGTTTACTCCCATGGCTTCTTAGGGTTTTGTTTATTTTTTCTTTTTCTTTCAATTTTGGCAAACACAGGATGCAAGCTCTGCATCAAGGCTATTCCTATGTTTCCTTCTTATACTTCTTTATGAGGCTTTTTACTGCTAACCACTTTGAAGAGCTGGGGACATTTGAAAAGAGTATATCTAAGTGTTCTTTTCCATTTCCAGAAGTCTGTAAATGAATCATTGGGGGGGGGGGGGGGGGTCAAATGCTAACAGGACTTCCAGCATAAAAATCTCAAAATTGTAACACAGTTTAATAAATCCATGGGCTTCCTTCACACCTTTTGATCTGGACCATTCCCTAAGGGCTCCTAGATTCAGTCTGGACCAGATTTTCAGAAGCCAACAGCTCCTTGATAGAGGCAGTAGCAGTTCCTGCTGGCTGAATTTTTCTTGCAATTGGCATACCATCCTGTTATTGTTATCTGTTTGAAGATAAGCTGAATATTGTCTCTGAATATTGCCTCAGAGTAAAAGCAATCAAAACTCAGCACTGCACTTCCATGAGAAAAGTCCCCCCACCCCAGGCACTTTATACAAAAATAACAATACCTTCCAGTTCAGGGCTCAGATGGCAAAATACATTGCTGAAGAGTGTGGAGAGGTCTGTTTCTTAAGGGAAAATTAAATTATTTCTCTTTTATTTTTCTTAAATGATATGGGACACACAGCTTGCTTAGCTCCTGGGGAGTCTTTGTGCTCACCTAGGTCCAGAGAGCAGCTCCCCAGGCAATCCTTGAGGCTGCAGGAGCCTGGGAAACTCCCTGACAACAGAGGGATAACCTGCCCATCTTGAAACATTAGGCTGTGTCCCAGAGAGGCTGTGTCCCAGAGAGGCTGTGTCCCAGAGAGCTGCAGCAGCATCTGCAGTACCAGGGCAGACATCCCTCATTCACAGTGCACTTTGAAGCTTTCTGTCTTTCCTCCACTGAGTTTGACAACATTGTCCAAACGTGGTGGATAATCCAGTCTCAGAGAAATCCTCACCTTGGTCCCACATGGTGTTCACTAGATCAACAGCTGAGAAGCCAGGCAGCAGTCCAATGGACTTCATTCCACACAAACATTTCCAAATGATGTTTTTCCAAAGTCTGGTTTGATTTTGTTGAATTAGTTTAAAATAATTTATGCAAAATTCCTAGGCATCTTTAGGCAATAATTCTTCTCAAAAGCATAAATAATACTGGAATAGCTCTTGGGATAATCCACTATTCATAGAAATTACAGTGTAACAGTACATGCTAAATGATGTGGCACAAGTTGTGCAAGTTGGTTTGTACAGTTTACAAGCAAAAACTCATTCTTAACATAAACAGCAAACTTTTTTTTTTTTTTTAGCCCTGAATTACTCGTGTGACCAGGCTGCAGTCATTTGTAATGTTTTATAACTTATTGTCAATGTGATGTTTCATGGTTTGTGTTCAGTGCAGATCCCTAAGCTTATCTGTAACCTCTATTTCTGCTAACTTGATGATACAAACACTTTTTTGCACAGTTTCTGCAAACACTGAGATGCACCATCTCTGCAGACTGTTAGTTTCTCTTTGCCAATTCCTTGCTTCACAAGGGCTGAATTTTAGAGATTTTCTTGGCCTTTTTCCACTTTAAGCTCCCTCCCTCACAGTCCGTCTCCCTAAGACACATTTCATTTTCTGTCAGGATGCTGGACAACAGAGCTGGTTTTCTCTCCCATTGAAGAGGATCTGGCAGCATACCACAACCAAATCTGTTGGCTGGCATTGCTCACTGCCTACCAGTGGGAGATGATATAGTGTGGCTCATGTATGGTGCTGTCTGTAATTAACCAAATGCCTACAGTTCCAAAGCTAAATGTGCATGCTGGGATGCTCAGATCTGTGATGCTAGTTTCTGTGTTATCTTCAGCATCTTGGTTCAGGGCTTAAGGAGATTGTTCCTCTAATTTCTCAGTGGAGTTTCAGTGCTTGTAAAACAAGAAGAGTTTTTTAACATCTTTTAACAGCTGTCCTAGTGTTTCAGGCATTGCCCATAAAAAAAAAAAAAAAATACACAAAAGTCTTCTTTTTTTTCTGTACTTTTCCCTGGAAGTAAATTTGGCTTTGCTGTTGAACTCCTTCGTTGCTAATACTGCTGATTTGTTCAGGGTTTTTTTGTTGTCCTAAATCCTGATAGACCAACCATGAGAAACTATATGAAACTGCATGTTTCAGTGAACATAACCATCTGTGGACATGTCCAAGTTAGGAGAGCATGCAGCTTAACAGATTTTTATGTAGATCATCATGCAAATTATAACAAAATGCTGTAGCAAAATCTGCCCTTGCATTACCAAGAAACCATGTCAAGATAATCATATAGGATGAACTCATGAACCAGTCAGATAACTATCATCATTCAGCAATGAGGTGTATTTTCCCACTGCTTTATTACAGAAGGACTGGCATCATTCAGCACATGTGAGTCTATCCTGCAGGACAGCTTTTCCTTCATTTAGAAATCAGCACTTGTTCCTTGACCCACTGTTCTACTTCTTGCTTGGTACCCCTTTGGCTTCACTTTCAGGTAGCTTCCTCCTTTATTTCTATCTACGCTACTGTCAATACAGTGCAGTCAGAGACAGGTCAAAGGTTTCTACCACAGATGCCTCCTATATCCTGCCCAGGCTGTCTGTTTACCTCTCTGAATAGGATTAATCATACAAATGGGTGCTGCTGAACTGTGAACGCGTTTTTCATCCTTTTATACCTCCTGTATGACAAAGAGGGTGGCCAGAATGTGCAGCTGAGCATAAAAACATCTTAAATGCCATTCATTAAATATTTCCTTCTATAAATATCTCTTTCTGTATAACTTTATTGTCCAATGCCATTAGTGAGGTGATATTGAAAAGCTATAGTATAGCTTTTTATGTATTGGAAAAATAAAACCAAAACACAGCATCATACTGTGAGCAACACTGAGAAAAAAAAAAAAAAAGTATTGTTATTAGAAGTGATATACATGGTAGGGCAAGAAATTCATAATATTCTTTTGAAGAGACCATATGTACTTCAGCACTTATGCTTCATCTTCAGCACAATAATTCTGTCCAATGTTAGCCCACAGTCCACTTTTAACCCAGGAGAAACAACATTTTTAAAACCGGCCAGATGAAGAAGGAAAATAACATTGTTATTTAAAAAAAAAAAAAAAAGACAACAATAACAGGAGCTAACAAAGAATATGTAATTTATTTATTAAGTTTATCATAGGAACAGATGTTATTAAGTGTTGCTAATCTCTGAGCTAGACTGACTTCTGAGCAAAAATATCACAAATACTGCAAAAATAGCACTGCACAAGCAATATCAACAAATAATTCTAATTTTTTCATTCAGAAATACCAAATTCATCAAAAACAAATCTTTTTCCAGGAGTCTTTTAATTTCAGTATTTTCCCTTGGATTTGGGATTAAATTTTTGATCCAAATTAGAGAGAAAAACAGAAGTCCCCAAGTGAATGTTGAACTTGGAAGTCACAGGTGTAAATTCCTGTCTATATCAAACAGAAGGAATTTCACTGCAGAGCCAGGATTTGGTTTCACATGAATGCCATATTGCTATTCTGAGGATAGATGTTGTTTTAGGTTTTATATCAAGAAAAAAAAATGTTATGAAGTCTTTTGTTTGTTTGTTTGTTTTTCCCCCCATATGGAATGAAAGCAAATTTTCAGATCTTCCACATTTTTTTTTCCACTGAACTTGAATTCTCATTTTCCAACTAGCTCTACAATCACATGGTCCATCTGATATTTTAGTGCCAATCTTACACATGTCATAAACAGAGTCTCCAGCTACAAAATGAATAATTTATATGAAGGGAGTGAATCCCAGAACACTGCAAGTTTCCTGCATGAATACTTTTGTGCCTCTCATTTGTCACACACTTCACTCCTTATTTGGTTCTTGTCAGATTGAGAGCTAAGGCCCAGAGTAGTTGCCCCAATAGGAGCATCTGCTCTTCCTTTTTTTTTTCCAGAGTCTACAGGAGGTAAAAATATGACACTGCTATGCTGAGAGTGTTTTATTATCCTCTTCATATCCGCCCTGTCCCTCAGTTTGCAGTCAAGTAAGGAAGATGGAAACATTTCTTAATTCTTCATGGGTTTGCTCATGGGTAGGATGGCTTCTGGCACATTGGCCCCATCCACCTGAACTCCATGATTTAGATAAGATTGGATTCCATGGTTTAGATAAGTCCTATGTAGAGAGAGAGTAAATGAAGTAGCTTTTATATTTCCAAGAATAAGTGAAAAGAAGGTTTTTACAATTTCATTATATTTTTTCAATTTGTTAGTTTTGTTCATTTGTTTGTTTGCTTGTTTTTCCTATTCTGATAAAATACCTGATTTAGTGTTTAGAACACTAGTGGGGTGATTGCCAGCAGAACCTCAAGTGTCAGTGTTACACATCATGGGGTGAACATGTATCTGAACTATTCCCAGATGAACTACAGAATTCTCCTCCAGAACTACAAACCCAGGAGAGTCTTGGAACAGGAAAATGTATGAGCTATGAAAATATATATATATTATTGAAAAAAAAAAATGAAATAATTATGAAAAATTATTATTGAAGCAGACCTACAGAGAATGATCTTGAGGGATAGGTACAAATTATGGAGGGTACATTCAGCAACATAGGGAACAAAGCAATATAAATTACATGCAGAAGAGACATAAATCTAACTGTAATTAGGTCAGATGTGCACATGTTTGTAATAATGAGTTTCTCAGATACTGCTGCATATTACGTAGGTGAAGTACTACCCCTGCCCCTCCACTTTGATGCTCCTCCCCAGCTCCAGGCTGTGACTCCAGGTTTTAGCTGTGTTTCACCAACCAAGAGCTCCACAACCTGTTGCCTACAATAGCCTTGATGCATCTCCAGAAGGCTTTGAGTGTTTTTTCTGCCTTAACTGACAGGAGCAAAGCCTTCTGGGATAATTAGTGCTGCTTCAATTGGACAGGTAGCGGATGGGAAATAAACAGGTTCAAGAGCTCAGGGGACATCCGTGTTGCTGTAGGCAGGGAGGCCATGGAAAATAAATATAGCTAAGCAGTTGGAGAAATATTTATTTATTTATGCTCCTTTTCTTTTAGATGGGAGATGAGGGCCAGCTCCTATCTGAACTCTTTTTTTTTTTTTCAAAATAACTTTCAGTTCATTTTCATCCCTTGAAAATGGCATCCCGCATAACTCTATGGCCAATTACAGTGATGACCCATTTGGAAATGCTTTTCCTTATTGTTAACTGTGAAAGGAGATAATTTGTTACATAAATAATGAATTAGATGTGTATTAATTTAGAACTGCTTGTCTGAATGGTTTGCAAAGCAGCTGTGTGATTTTAGGCAGTCATATGCTGTCAATTAACAACTTATTTTTAAGCCAAATCTGTTTAAGCCTATTATGTGTATCACACAGTGTGGAATTTCTTCATAGGTCTTACTAATTCTAGCTGTATCCTATTGGCTGCATAGTAGTTTGTACCTACAAAAGATTAGCCAAGTTAAATTACTGACAGACAGAGGGAACTTCCAGCTGCATTCCAGTTATTAATCTGATAGTGATACTTTCCCTGTTGTTGAAAGGCTGGGAGACCTCATTAAATTCCCTATTTTTTTCTTTAGGAAAACATAATACAAAAGCAGAAAGGTAACATAAAAGTTACATATTCATAATATATTATCAATATATTATTCAATTAAGAGATGGAGCTTTTCAGTTCATAGTTAAATAAGAAGCATGGCTTATATATATGGCTCTGATTGCTCACTGTCTTTCCAAAAGCAATATGCACTCAAAATTTTAAAGAACTGATCTTCTGCTGCTACATAATTTGGGAATATCTAAAAATTAATTTTAAAAATGTTTCTTCATTATAATAGATTAATTTAAACCTTTGACATGTTTCTTATGATTATGATGTGTTATTTATCAAAAAAGGGCTTCCACATCTTGATTGCTCTGACCTTGCTGAAAGCTAACAAATCTTGAAAGGTTGACACTGAACAGTATAATTTTTCAAAGCTTCCCTTAACAACACAAGTTTTCTCAGCTCAGTATTTCTTAAAAGGTAATCCTGAGTATGATAGCATGACTGAGCCATTTTCTTTTATACTTGCCATTAGAATATTCAATATATGTCACTTTATATTTTGGACTGCAGTATGCAAAATCGCTGTGGGTTATTTTCTGGTAAAGTATACCTTCTTTAAGTGTGTTTTTTTTTTTCTGGGGAGGGGAGAGGAATGCCTTGAGATATCCACTTCTTCCAGCTGTGGAAGGAAGCTCTGTTGAATACATGAATTCTCATAGTCCTGACACCCTTACTCTTCTTCATTCAGATGTTCTTGCTTTCTCCATTTCCTCATGTGTTTTTTTTTTGTTTGTTTGTTTGTTTGTGCTTTTTTTTTCTCATTATTTATTCAGTTCTATTTTACCTCTTCAATCTATCTGTTCCCTCAGTAACAAATCAAAATTTTCAAATCTAAAACTCAAAATTCCTCCTTTCCAGCTGCATGGAAAAAAAAAAAAATCTCTCAAACAAAAATTTTCAAAAAAAATTGAGTAGGAAACCTGCAGAAATAACTTAATCAAAATTTCTTCAGACATTTTTGCCTGCAGACAAACCATTTTACCTAACTTTCTCAGTGAAAAATGAGCTTCAGTATCACCACTCTCTGACCTCCCAGTAGGGAGGTCAGAGAGTGGTGATTCAGCTGTAGTTACGTTGGCAAAATTGCTGTTAACATGAGAATTGCTGTTACATAAGAGTAAATGGAACTGCCATAAAACTGGAAGGCAACAATTAAAAACTTGATAAAAAGAAACATCTTCCTAAGCAGAAAATATTTCATGCACAGTTTTCCTTAGAACAGGACATCATTGACACCAAGAGCTTAGAGCAATACAGAGAAATACAGCAATTTCTAGTGTGAACATCCAATCACATTAGACAGATTTCACAACACTTAAATGCCTGGTATCTAATCTACAGGTGTCAGACCAAGAAACTTTCTTAACAACAGATTATTTAATAATTATCTGTAATAAGTTTCCAAACCTTCTGTTCAATCATTTGGCTATTTCAGTGGTGGCAGAGAAAAGGTAACACTCCAAAATAATAGCTTGAGTCTCCCTCGTTGAATTGTAAGCAAAACAGGTTGCATCCATAGATATTTTTTTTGTTAGGAAAAAATCACAAAGATTCATCCTGTCTTTTTCAGAGCAAAATTCTTCTTCCCAACTAAAAAGAAGTGCTATTATATTGCATCCCTTCCTCTCTATTTTCCTCTGTTTCCATTTTGCCCTTTCCTCCTCTCCATACCTCCACCTGCACTCCACTCTTTCACTCAAACTGATTAATTTTGATTCCTCAGCTAAGTTTCTATGATAAGCCAAGCACCCAGTGAAATTAATAAGATTTTCATGACATTTATTTTCAATTTTCTCTATTGTTCAATTTGCTCCTATGATTGTGCAGCTGAAGAACAAGGATAAAATGTCAGAGCATTGTACAGAGCCAAACCAGCCCCTTTGAACTTTGATTTTACAGCAGAAGCATCAAAGAAGAATTACTACTCTGAGTCTTTTTATCAACAGAAATTATGAAAAAGAAATTATAAAAGAGCATATTCACATTCTTACCTCAATTTCCCATTCTAACTTCAGGAAGTTTCTACTGACTTTGATGATGTAGGATTAAGCCTTTGGGCCCAGATTCTCAAAGGCACGTAAATGTTGCAAAGCCAACATTTTTCCCCCTGTATCCTCATGGATTACTCAGCCCAAAAACAATTTCCCAGGCAATGAACGGCAAGAGTGAAGGGCTGACAAAAAAAAAAAAAAAAAAAAAAAAAAAAAAAATCAGAAATCAGCTGAGCAAGTATCTCCCTAATTCAGCCACAGCTGAAGAATAAAGAATTGGAAGTAGGCATACGCTTACTCCATATGCCTCTGCACAGTCTCTAAGGTTCCTAAATGCTTTTTTTTTCCCACCTTCATTCTGGACACTTTGGTGTGTAAGGCTGTATCTTTGATGGCTGTATCTCAGTGACAATGGATGAAATATGCCTGATCCCATGACATAGAAACCAATAAGTAAAAAGGTGGATGTGACCCAGACCCCAAACAGTCATCTAAGTACACAAGGCTGATTCACCTAAGTGAAATGCAGTTATGATGCAAGCATGTTGTTTCTGGAGCCAGTTTGCTCATGATCAAGTACCTCTCCACAGTCTTTGCAGACCTGCCAGGTCTCCTGGTGAGGCTTTTCCACTGTCTGTGAACTATTCCATGTTGAGAGAAGACAGTGAGCAGACAACCTGTGATTAGAGGACTGACTTGACATGTAGGAAGGTGAAATTCAAGCCCTTGCCATACAGACTAGACTTAGATCTAACCAAAAACCCAGGTGTGGGCTGAGGCAGGGTTCACTCACAGGTTGGCCTCAGCATTTCAGCTGTGTGTTGTCGTTGGCCCAACTACAAGTCTTAAACACTCAACCAATCAAATGGTAGCTTGGCAGAGATTTTGATGATTTCAATGTTGCATATCAAGATGGTGAAGAAATATTTTGGAGAGCTGGGCCTCAGTTTTGCTCACCTTGAGGACCTTGCTTTTCTGTTTCCATCTTACTGTGATACTTCAAGGAGAGGACACCCTTGCCCTATCCTTGAACCTGCTTCACCACATGGGGTTATCAGGGTGATGGGGTTGGCAGATTGCTGTCCCCATCACTCTGCTCACCTTGGTAGGGCAGCCCTCACTGTTGGGGCAATGCCTCTTCTGTCCCACTGCCACCTCTTGCCCTTTCAGACCACCCATTCCTCCTGTTCCCTGGCACACGAAACACAAAATAGCTGAGTGAAGAAGTATTTCAACTGCAGGGGAATAAGAGATTTCCCACTCTGTCTATCTGGCTGCTGCCTCTGACTCTCTCCCCAGCTGTATTTGTCAGGCCCACCATCTTTCACTGTGCTCCATCACCTCTCACCCTCCTCTGCTGCTCTGTTTTTATGGTAACTCATTTATAAAATGAAGACAGTTATATTTATAATGTAGAGCATGCAGGAATACTTAATCTTTCACTCCATTTTTTTCAAGTGTGCCTTACTCAGACGGGGACTGATAAGATGACAAGTGCTAAAACAATCTGTGAAATGATGCATGGACTTTTAAGCAAATTAATAAGTGCCTTGGAGCAAAGATATATATAATCACAGAAAAACCTGACTCTTTTCATAGGAGATGTATTCTTGAAATACTGTTTTATCTGGTTAATTAGAGTTAAGGGGTGGAAATGCTGGGTTTCCTGAGATTAAAGTAAAAATTTTTAATATTCAGATGGGAATTTGTTTTATATAATATACTACATACACACTTAAATATTAAAGTTTGATCCTTTAATATTTAACCAATGGACAGTCCACTGAGACATCTCTTTCATTTCCACTGGGGTGCTGGTACAAGCACCAGCTAGTTTTAATAGACATCACACATTTAAAAAAAATAGGCACAGTTAAGTCACAGTTCAGCTAAGAGCCATGGGGCACAATATGTTGCATGGGTCAAAAGCGCACGTCCTAAAGGAACTAGTGAACTAGAACAGTGTCTTTGTTATTAATCCGGAAATTGCATTTTTAGAACATATATTGCTGACTATATAAGTCTCCTTTTTTTTTTTCTTCCAGTAATTTTTTTTTTCACATGAACAGAGAAAACATCTCTCTTTGTTCCTTATAAAGATCTTTTAACTGTGCTCCTGTTCCAACTATGCAGTAACAATTCCTTATGCATCTTAACATTTATGTTTATGCAAGCTAGAAATGTTCATGCTTATACCAGACATCCTTAGCACACGCTTCCAACTGCCAGTGACCTGCACCTGACCTTCTTCAGAAATGCAAGGTAACTTGGCTAGCTCTATTTCTGGTCCTTCTGAAAAAGGATTGTCAGGTCAAATTGTGACAGTTTAAGTGTGATGTCTGATATTGACTGCTGTCCAGCAGGGACTGTAAGCACTGTGTCTCCCACTTCATTCAGGACCTTACTATTGACTTGCACTATCGTCTTAAGGTTAGTCTTTTATCTCCTGTGCTTCCAGGCAAAAAAATAAGAGGCACAAGAGAAAACTGCTGTAGCACAGCCCAATGACATTTCTCTCATAGGGCTTGTGACTGTGTGACTTTAGTGAAAACTTCAGAGTAAAAATCTTTCTAAAATGAGACAGAAAGGTAAGGAAGATATCAACATCCTCCATTAAAAAAAAAAAAAAATGCTGTTTGCTGTTTCTAACACTATTGCTGAAATAATATTTCACCTTTTCCTTCCTATTTCCATCTTCCAGACTTGTCAAACCACTTTCCTAACTCCTAAATTTGTGCTTCCCAATCCTTTCCAAGAGTAATTCATATCCTTCCGGTAACTGCCATCTGTATTTTTTTTGCCGTAAAAAATAAATGCAGAAGATTAGGAGCTTTGAAGTAACCCTTCCTAGAGTAGGAAACTGAAAATGCTTAGGAGCACTAAGGATCCCTGCTGGTTACTGACCATGGTATCTGGCAAAAGGGCAGAAGACAGAATCATCTATAAATTCTTATCTTTCTCCTTTCCAATTTAGCTGATTTGCAACATATATATAAATCAGACTTGAGAACCGAGGGCTTCAAGAATTACATCATTCAGTTTGGTCTCATCTTTCATTTAACTTACTTTAACAATGGAATAAAATGGTCTCTTCAAACTATTCAAAATATTTATAATTATTATATGTCTTGAAGATAAGATTCCATTCAAAAAATAATTTGTAACACGTCTGTTATTAGTGCTGTTTTATCTAATTGGAATGATTTCTGTTTAAACTTTAGAAATGCTTAGGTCAACAGACTATCTTTACCTTTTAAGCTGACACTTAAGCAGTCTTTTTGCTGCATGCAGCAGTTGTATTGGCTACTTTGACCCAGGGCTGTTGGTAATGATGACCACCTTGTGTTTTCTCACCAAGAAAGTATTTTTGCCTGGTACCACTGTTTTTTAAATGTTGTTTGGTAATTTGACCAGTAGTGCTTGTGTGTATAAGTTCATAAATTTCAAGAGTCAGAGAAATGTTTAAGTTCTTGCCCCCTTTTGCAGGAAAAAAAAAAAAAAAAAAAAAAAAAAAAAAAAGCAATTAAAGTAATTTATCCATTAATTGCAAAATATATATTTGATTCCCTAGTATAAGAAAGAACAGATACATCTTCAGTCTAAGTGGGTGGCGTTACATCATCCCCTATATTTTATCCCAGGATAAAACCATAGAATATTATTTTTCTTGCACGCTTTCCAGATGTAGTTCCTTACCTGGATTATTACAGGATTTGACTTTTTTTCACCTCTCTTACTAGACAAGAAACTATACCTAAGCCCTGAGGAAAACTTTGCTGAAACAAACACATCAATAGTATTTTATTTTTATTTGGATTTAAAAAAAAAAAAAAAACAAAAAAAAACTCCTGCCTCATTTCACATGTGAAAACTTTGTTCAGTGTTGGCTTGAATAGCTCAGACTACATCAAAGACTTTAGCAACAAGTATTCAGTTTTTACAATGTTGATTCACAGTTAGTCTAAACATATTTTAATGCTTCTTGAAGCACAATACTATTTTTGAAATCTCAAGTATGCCTCATTGATCTTATCCTTGTTGTTTTTGTTTTGTTTTTTTTCCCCCAAAAAAATCATTTTATTCAAGACAGTAGCTCAGAACTTTCAAGTTAAATCTGACAGTATTTTATTATTAAACTAATTGTAGCCGTAAGAGTCAATAGGATAAAAGACAAGTCTTTTGCTATTTTCTGGCCTTCAAACATGATCATCCAGAAGAAGTATTGAAAGGTGAAGTGTTGATATGATAATTTTTCAATCTACTTGGTTATCATGGGTATTTACAGATTCTGTACATGTGCCATTTTATATTAGGAAAAATGTCAGTTAACAAGATGTCATAGGAAGATGCCAGCTACAAATTTTGTTAACCAACATGACATATTACAGAAGAGAATATTCACGAGGTTTCAGAATGATAAGAATATTTTTCTTGGATTTTGAGTTATGTCAGGATATTTCCATGAAGAGGTGTTTTAAAATATATATATATATATATATATGTATATGTTTTCTATTAATTCTAGCTGAGTAATGGAGCTTATTTGCTATTCCTGAGGAGACCTTGGTATCTGAAAAAGTAATGGAGTGATAGTCACAAAATATGCCTTCAGGCTGACATGATATTTCTAAAAATAAACTGGTTTTCTGCAAATATTTAAACAATTAAGACCTACATTGAAAATGTAACAAAGGTAGGTATATGTTAAGGGGTGATTCATGGCAACTATAGTTTTAAATTGAAAACTTCAAATGAGTTTGTTAATTGTCTGCCATAGTTAGTGCCATATAACATCTGCAGAACTCACCAAAAGCACTACAAAGGTCAGGATACAAGCATTATTTAGCCTTTGCTTTTTATGTGCAGGTACTGAGCAACACCAACATCATGAAAACAACTGCAAGTTTTAGAGAATTCACTTGGCATTTATGTTGCAATGGCCTTTTTTGGTGCAGTGCAGTAAAAACTAACCATATCCTTAACTATCAATTTTCCTACTTCTGGACTACACTCCTTTGTCATAACTAATCTGTATAATTACTACATGATTTATAACCCCTAACAGTATTTAGGAAAAAAAAAAAAAAAACAGATTTTTTTTAACCTTTCCATTTAAATTTATCAACCATCCAATCCACCAATTCTCTTCCAGTTACTATACTAGTTATTTTAGTGGCCGAGATGTTTTCACTAACTACTGTCCTCTTCAGACTGAGTACAAGCTTGTGCCATGTTTAGCCCCAGGCAGCTCTCCAGAGCTTACATCAGATTGCAAGCAGGCAGTGATGGTGAGGAGGTAAGGTACCTTCTGGCTTTGGGTTTATGATGAACAGGCAGCTGCCCAGGCTGTCCATCCCTTCATCTGCAGTGAGAAAAGAAGCAGTGTCCACATGTGTCAGCATGTCACAAACTTACCTCCTGTTAGGTTCTGGCATCCACATGACTGATGTTCTCCTTCTTTGCTCATGGAAGCCATCAGAGTTCTCACACCATGCTGCAACATCCAGTGCCACTTAGGTCAGGTGTTGCCCCACTGTAGGTTGAGTGCCTAACAGGCAAGCTGCAAGGCAAAAATAAAATGACACCTAAATGGAGAAATAACTCCTCACCCACCAGTGGGGATGATTACCTTTCTGAGTAACTTTTCAAAATGAAGTGAATGAGGACAACCTCTGTATTCAACTATTGCTTTGGCAAGGTTGTAGCCCAGTCTTCAATCTATTTAGTCTCTAGCAGCACTGGCTGACAACCAGGGGAGAGGAACAGCCCTCAGGAACCTGTGACACCCCCGCCACCACTACTCTCCCCAGTGTTAGCGGACAGTGGACAGTTCTGGGGAGGGTCTGGGCCCTCTGTTTCTATCAGGGCTATGTAGCATGGAAATGCAAACAAAACAGCAATGACCCCAGCACACCCCAGTTGTGCACAACCCAAATAGATGAATGAACAAATCCCTCTCAACTCACAAAGCAACAATTCCACACATCAACAGAAACACATAGGAGATTAAAAATCACAGAAGTACAGAACATGAATATGGTGCAAATCTCCCATGTGCTATGAAGGATGTATAGGAAGAAAAATGATGAAATCTAAAGAGAATATATAAGGGCCCTATTCACCTTCTGCTCTGTAGAAGA
Organism: Anas acuta; assembly: GCF_963932015.1. Lineage (NCBI taxonomy): Eukaryota > Metazoa > Chordata > Aves > Anseriformes > Anatidae > Anas > Anas acuta. The sequence goes on along the minus strand of NC_088980.1, from coordinate 92,117,902 downwards.
CAACTATAATGAGACTCTGATAACCACTGACATGACTGGCCAAAGGATGAAATCTGTCAGCATCATTGTGTTCTGTTGTGCAGAACACCAGAGTCTGCACAACAGAAAGCATGATTTCCTGCCAGTAAGAGTGGAGAGTATTCCTAGGATTTACCCATTACATCCCAGAAGTGCTTGAGTTTAGAGTTCTTTCTTCAAAAATCCTTAAAGAGTCCCTATAGTCCCTATATATATCCTAAAGATGCATAGTCCCTATGTACCTTTCTCAGGTAAATTTTTATTTCTTCTATGGACAAGAATGACATTTATAAATTAGGGTTGTATTTTCTGTAAATCCTCTATATTTTGTATTTCTGCTACGCAACAAAAGTGTTAGAATTTAATAAAATGCAAATTGTTATATGAATTGTGGAAAATATTTCACATTGAGAAATGCAACTGCTTTTAAAACAGTGCCTGCAATATTTTGCTGGATCTTTATACTGCAGTATCTTTTTATTTGTTTGTTTTCACATTCACGTACCACATTTGTTTTCTTATGTATTAATTTGGTCAGTTGTGTTCAGCACTTTCACTTTTCATCTTGCTTCCTTTTTTGCTTTAACAGATGAAATATTTCTAGCTGCAGTCTCTTTGGAATACCTTTTCTTTTGAGACATGATGCAGCATGTCTGGCCAGCTGGAACTAAATCTATGAAATATATTACATATGTAACATAAGAATAGTATCTCTTTTCTGTTGCAATAACTTGCACTAAATGTTGGGGTCTTATAAGAATAATTTTACAAAAATTCTCAATCTCTTTGTAAGCATTGGTACAAGAAGTTAGCGAGTTTGGTTTCTGTTTGTTCTGTGACTATTGTTTATTGTACCTTGTTGACATAATAAATGCTGGTAGCTGTACTGTGTACCTCGGGAAACACTCTGGAGGGAGAACAGGACAACATCCTGGACATGTTCAGCATGAGATGCTTCTAGGGCATGAGCAAGAATGTGAACATAACACAGGAGTCTGAAGAAGGATGAAAGATTTGGCACAAGTAAGGAATCTCCTCTACACAGAAGGGAGCAGACCTTCTTCAGGTTGCCAAGCAGAAAAAATACTTTTTTGAGCATGGCAAGGAATTTGAGGAAACTAGGCGTCATTGGCTGTTTCTGATCTAAAAGGCAAATGAGGGGGGTACCTTGCCCTGCAAGGACACAGTGGCATCGGGGGGGGGGGGGGGGGGGGGGGGGGGGGGGGCGGACATGGAGATTTGCTTTCAAAACCTCTTAGTTAATATAGATCACCTGACAGACCAGTGATCCCTCTGTACAAAGAATTATCTTGTTCTGGCTAATCAGTTTTGATCCTTCATAAAACCTGTCTTTAGTCCCAGGGAGATCTTCCTTGTGGCTGGACAAAATCTTTTCTAAAAGTCAGAGCTTTCCCACAGTCTGGCCAGTAACAGTTGGGCTTCTGCAATTCTGACTTTATTCTCACCTAATAGTATTCCTCCAGTTAAAAACAGACATTATTTTCCATCTTATGTGCTTCCCAGGAAACCCAGAAATATGAACATACCTTGATAAAATTTACCTTGAAGAAGCTAAGGTGAATGATATACTTAAGTCTGATATATTATGTTCTTTTTCAGAGGGTTATTTTGGAAACTTTTATGCATGTTAGAACAGAAAGGACAGCTGTTGCTAAGTACCATTTACACTGTCACAATACTTACGTTTTCTAGTCTACCCACCTGCATGAAACCAGACATACAACTGAAGTTATTTGCATCATACCGCAGATTATACTGTTACCTGCCTCAGACCCAGAAATGCTGGCTGAACCGGAAGGGAGATTGGAGAAAGATATAGGATCCCACCCCCTTCCTATGCCCTCCTCATGAGTGACTAGTTACGGGTGTTTTAAAAATACCTGTTCATGAAGAGGAAGTAGCCATGAACTACACATATTTTCAATTTTTGTCTGTTTCTGTTTACATTAAAATCCATCAATCATATTACTTGGTTGTCCCAAAGTTAACAAAGTTGTCCAGTTCAAACTGAGTAATTCACCCTGAATTAACAAGTCACAAGTCTTAGTTTCATCTGCAAAATTTCTATATACTTCTTACATCCTTTTCTTAATAGATTTTCTTCCAGAGAATTGATTGAACTGTGTAGGCCACACACAGAAAAAAAAAAAAAAGAAGAAAAAAAAAAAGTAACTCCAATACTTTTTAGAAATATTTACTTCCACCAAGCCAAGATGATTGTTAGCAAATCTTGTGCTCCTGTTCTATCTAATATATCTGATTTCTGGCCTCAGTGACACTTTCTTAGGGCAATCTGGGACTAGATGGTTGTCATCAAGGCCACCATAGCTTCAGGAATTTTTCAGATATCTCCCCATCATAGCACTGTGCATCTTCCCCATTACAGCACTGTGCATTTGGAGAGCACTATGCCCAATGCACATGCTGAGAAAACAGAATAAAAAATGTATGGCAGTATACAACACACACTGTAGTATATTCATTGTTTTTATTCTCCATTTACCCCATGAACCCACTGCAATATTTTCAGGATAAGACAGGCTCCAAAGGGGAAAAAGGTAATGGGCAGTGGGTTAATCTGGAAACCACTGTGTGGGGGCCATGACAACTTCAGTGTCACTTCTTCACATTCCCATTTTGCCACATGACATTTTAGCCATTGTTATATTTTGTCTAGGAGAAGCACACAGCTGATAGTCTCATTGGATCTGGGTTCATATTTTTAAGCCTCATTTACTTTTTTCCAGACTCTTGTATATCCCTTTCTGGTATAATATCCTCTCTGTTTTCCTTAAAGCAACTGGCAATAGGTACTACAATGATACCGAGAACATGCAGTTTTAAATTTTCTTATTCATATTAACTGTTATTCATATTCCTGATTAATGCTTATTTTATTTTTTTAAATTATTTCTTTCTTTATATATTATGTGCTATTTTATAACTTACAGAGTTGTTTCTTGGTCATGAAATACAGTGTGAATAAATAAACTTCATTTTCTGATTAATAGTTTGTAAACACCTCTTTTGATATCTGGACATTAGGGCTTGATACTATTACTAGATGATTTTATTTGGGGATAAAATTAACTCAATCATATGTAAATCACTTTCAATATAGGAGCTGCTGTGTTAACATTTATTTTAGTTTTATTCATCAACTTTGTATGCAAAATAATTGAAGAAAACTTTTCTAAAGTCTATCAAGAAAGAGATAACATGCCAATATTTGCTAACATGCTATTTCTAATATAGACTGTTAAGCACAGAAAGTATATGTAATGGATAATGGAATGTCATTTGTTTCTACATTTCTGAGGTTTTTCAAGCTGCAAGTTGAGTCTTTTGTCCTTTCTGGCTGTTGGCATGAAGAAGATACATACAATTTCCTGTGTTCTTTTCATAAAACATGTCAGAACAGGGGATAATCTGTATAAAGTTGCCCAGCAAATTTCAGTGCATCTTGGACAAAATATTTTCCAAGCACTGAGCTGAAGTAAGTAATGTTTAGGACTGCTATTTTTTGATATTCTGTACATGTGGCTATGCATAAGTTTGTTTGTATTCATGCACATTTATGGTTACCACTACGTACTGTTTCCTCTGCTATTACAGAATGCTTTGATACAATATTTTGCATAACCTGTATGAGTCGTTGCTGTGTTAATCAGAGCCAAAAAGTATATCCTTTCTCTGAAAAGTGCCTCTATCTGGATTATTTTTTCTGTGGTTTTCATTAATTTGAATGTGTTTTCCTCATATCTTTTTCTGTTCTTCAGAGTTTCTTTCCACCAAAGAGGTATTTCTTGTGTTTATAACAGATGGTGCATTTAAAATAGTAACTAAAGTAATGTCAATTCTTATCATTTTGGTTGAGTCATTTGTTCAACAAACGGCAATTTAACTGTTATCTGCATACTTCAAGAAAATATGTTTATGGCAGTCAGACATCATTGTTTCTAAACAGCATGACACTTAAAACACATGCATGCTTCTAGTCTTACAAACAAATTATAGAAACATTACAAATACTACTAGAAAATACTTTTCTATAGATTTGTACTACTTTGCTCTCTCCTGAACATGCTGTGGGCTGTTTTCAGTAGTAATTACTAAATCTATCTGTTGCTTTCCAGTGAAATCATGATTAGCTCTAATTTTAGGAATCGCATTTAACTGTGTTACACTAATTAAAATCGTGCTGTACATGACTATCTTTCTTAAAGACACTGATAGCAGTGGTTGTTGTATAATATATGCATCAAGTGTACAGTCATTCACAAACATGTTTATGATTTGACTATTGTGTTCAGACTACATGTATACCTGCAAATCCCATCAGAACAAGGTAAGATCTGTAGTGAGTAAGAGATCTCTTTCATTCAGCCAACTTATCGATTATCTCCTTCTACAAGTTATTTACTGCATTTGCCACAAGTGCTGCTGAAATGAATGAAAATCACACCTGCAAGTCAGCAGACAGACAATTCCCATAGCTTTTACGAATCTTAACTGAAATGAATTAGCGTGTACATTGAAACTGCCTAAACCAGAGCTAAGGCCTGGTCACTGCGAAAAGCAACTGCTGAGGCAATAAAAAGGATGATGCATGAGACTGCAGGGCAATGCAGTACTTTGCAGTCTGTAAGTAATTAAGAAGGATGTTGAACAACATCCACAAAAGATAAATATCTTAAAAACAGAAGATTCAGAAAATTCTCAGCCAAGAATTCCATGAGAATTAGCCAAAAACCTCTTCTTGCTGATATTCATCTCCAGTGCATCTTGCAATAGCAGAAAGATTCAGATGCCTAGAGAGCATTAATCTTGTGAAAGCTCTCAATAGAAGCGCAAGTGGATGACCTGTGTTACTAGGGACCAGGGAACCTGGTATTAATCCACAATAGATTAATGAAAAAAATCATGTAGGACTTACATCACAAAGAATTAAAAGATAAAAACTATGAATACTACCACCAGTCATAAAAATAAATAAATAAATAGATAGATAGATAAATTTGATTATTTGAGGAGAATGTCTCACAGACTTCAAAAAGCCATCTGCAAAGTTATATATCTATTAAAAAAATAATAATAATTTGATCATAACCACAGCCTAAGAAACTACACCCAGTTGGGGGTGGGGAAAATTACTTTCAGAAAAGCCAGTACATCTAAGTACATAGATGTATGAAGGTAAGCTTCCATTATGGTGATTTAGCAAAAGAGACTTTTGTCATCCTCAGATAGACAAAGAGCTATAAGTAGGAAAAGTCCAAGATGATTTTAGCTAGCCATATAGCACTGGTAAAGCTAATGGGAGCATGCCCTCCAGCTTTAGCATTCTTGTTTCAAGAAAGATGCTAAATGTGCACAGAAAGTGTCACTCTAATTATTTGAGAGATAAAAATAAATAAATAAAAATTCCCTGCACAGATAGAATAAGGAATCTGCCCGACTTCTCAAAAAAAATAGTGAGAAGTGGTTTGCTTGCAGCATATAAAATGTGGCAAGATATATATGTCAAGAAAATAATGATCATAAAAGAAATTTTCATAAATCAGGAAACACAGATCAAAAATCACCAAGCGAAATCTAAGCACAAGGAAATTAATATGTGAAAATGATCTGGATGTTAACTACAAGAGTGATTAATCCCTGGAGCAATGACCAATGGACATGTAGTTTCCCACATCTTAATGTCTTCACGTAAAGATTGGAAGCTTTTCTTTAAGAGCTACATAAGTCAAATGCAACATATACACCAATTAACAACAAATGATTATTACAGAGCTCATTACAGAGGATCCTACTCATACTATACAAGCGATTGGACTAGATGACCTACTGATTGCTTGTCTTTCAACTCTAGATTTATGTGAAGACCTGAACTTCCCATTTCCAACCCAACTTCCATGTATTACAGACACACAGGTGTTTTATGCTTCCTTGTTTCTCACAGAAAGCCCACTGCTAATGTGACCATGCGTGAATTACATGCAAATTCTTTTTTAAGATAGACCATTGCTTTCTCTGAGGTGCAAGCCATAATGGTCCTGATATAAGGTAAGATCTAAATAGTTGACTTAATGGTCATTAGGAATTTAATTTAAAAGATTTTAATTGAAAACTACTTTCTGCAATACATTTACTCATATAATCTGTTCTGCAGCTGTCACTTAAGTAGTTCTGAAGATTCAGGTCTGTATTATTCTTTTCTTTTGTATGCAACAGTTGTAATTAACCCCATTATGTAACCTGCTGGTGAAATAAATATGATTTTGCAGGAGATACTGCACAATTTGGGACAGGGAGAAGGGGTAGACATGAAGAATCTCTCTTTAACTCATAGTTAAAACTAATGATGACAGACTGTCAGGAAAGAAATATGAAGGTATATAATTATTGGCTGGCATGCCTCAGGCATCACCCAGGTGTTAAGAATACATAAAGGCTGGGCATGCAAAGACGAACCTCCTCCAAAGGTCCTTCGGTATCCATCTCCCAAAAGTTTTAATAGTGCCATTTATTTTACAGTATCGTAAGACTAGCAATAATTCATTATAATACAGCCAGTATAACAGAACAAAAAGCACACACACATATATTACTTTTTTTCCAGAAATTCTGAATGCACATGCTAGCTCAAGTTGTTAAATAAATTGTACCAAAAATAAATAAATAAATAAATACTATATGGTAAACTGACAATCCTTCCGATTGGATGAAGACTAACAACAGGGATTCAAAGTCAGATCCTTCAGCTGTTGTTACATTCTGGATGATCTGATTTTATATTTATTGTTCAGACTTCTTTAAAGTTTTAGTTCTCCAAAAGGGAAGCTGAAAGCTTACACTGTAATATAGTTAATCAATCACCTTATGTGAACAGCCAGCAGTGACATGCTACAGCAATCGGTTTATGGACATTCCATAGTCTGAAAATTAATCATCCAAATTATTGTATTTATACTTACAAATAACGAAGCAACAGCAGAAATCTGGATCCATTTCTGAGTGATTCATAAGCACGGATGGAAAATATAATCCGAATAACTACCTGACGAGCTCTGACACACACAAACACCCACAGACTGGCATACAGTGAAAAAAAGGTTCTTGTGGTTGCAAAAGAGTTTAATTTTTTCCCCTGTTTTCCAGACATAGAACTTTAAAATACATTTTAGGTCAATACTTTCTGATGCTTCCATCAGTGGATTTGGGGTATTTTTTGTTGTTGAGGAGAGTTTATGGAAAAGTCTGAGGGAAAATAAATAAATAAATAAATAGTCACTTTAAAATAGAAAGAAGATTAAATTTATTTTTTTGCATCATTAAAAATAAGTGAAAAGAGAGTTGTCTCATTTCCTTTAAGGCCTGGAGCCAAAAAACTATTTAAAATGTCAGCTTAGCTAGAAAACATTTCTCTTTATGCACAGTGGGCCTTCCGGAAGTATTTGTTTAAGGGCATGATCCACCTCTCATTCATTTCAGACTGATATTGACTTCAAAGGCTTTAGCTGAGGCCCTACAGGTACATTTGGACAGTGGTGAGCTTTACCATGCATAAATCTGTAGTTAAGCACACACAGAAATGCCAAGTCCCACTAATTACTCCAGTATGGTCAAACCAACTTTTCAAATGCATCAAGAAACTCAGGAGCCAACCAACAGCTCCTTCTGTCCCAGGTCCATCACCTTCTGCACACAAGAGTGTCCTGTGGGCTCTTCAAGAGATGATAACCAGAACAACACACAGCACAGGGAATGTTAGGCATCTCAGCCTCCAAGTAACCTAGAGTGGAGAAAGGAGTAGCTTTCCACCTTCTTCATCCCTATGTGTATCAACTAGAGCTGTGCCTCAAGTGTTATTTTTCCCACACACACCTTCTTTAACTCCTGGAGAATATATGACTTGAAAGATAAAATTTGGTGCTTAGAAAACAACTCTGTAACACATTGTCCTGAAAGTTCTGCTAATAGAGAGGGGTGACATTCTTCTGATCTTCAGATCAGAAGTATCACGTTTCAAAAATGGAATTCAACTTATAAAATGATATTAAACTTCCAATTAGAAATAACATTCTGTTTGAAAAAGTAATTCCTACTTTGTTCACAAAACAGAATTTTAGGAAGAATACAGGTCCAACATAGATCATAAATCAATTAGTTTAAAAGTACTCTCACTTTCTTTTAGAACATTGATCAGTTACACTTTCTGAAGAAGCCTTGTCTCGTAATAAGATCCAGTTCTAAAGTATACAACATTTGCTGTGGTGATGATCCAATTATGAAATCCCTAACATCTTTTAGTGCTGGTTTCTATAGTTTCTTCTGTGACTGGCCATATTTGTCAAGAGGTATTCTATAATTTTATTTCAAATGTTTTCTGAAACATAAAGAGATGATCACACAGATGTACTTTTCTATTTTTAATTTTGTGAGTACCAGAGGTTGTTTTCAGACAAGTATTTCACCTGTAATATTAAGAAGCACCACACTCTTATTATTACCATTATTTTATTATACATTATGCTGATTTTTGTTGTTGTTGCTGCTGCTGTTGTTGAATTTTAGTGTTTACAAGTGCCTTGGAATAGATTGGTAGCTGAGTTTTGTTCAACTTACTAATTTTTCAGCTGCTGGTTTAAGCTAAGAGTCACAGCTCTTACATAAAATTAATGTATGCACCTCCTTTAACTCCCTTCCTTCCCTTCCTCAGACCTGTTCATGCCATCCATGTCCCTTAAGGCACAAGTGTCTGTTGCAACCTTTTAATTGCTGTCACTCCCTTGTCTATTACTTCATTCTCTTTTCTTTTCCCCCTTTGCACCCCAGACAGGGTGTGGCACTTTTCTGAAGCAAATACCTCCAAAACCAGTGTGTCTTAACTCCTAAAATGGGTTGCAAATCTGCAGTACCAGACTTCATTCCCCTATAGCTCATACCAATTGCCCCAACACTCCCCAGACTTTGGCTCTCCAACCTATCACTTCAGGGACCACAAATATACAACTTATCTATCATTGTAAAATTGTCCTCCAGCAATCATACAGGCAAAGGGAGGCAATTAGTTTCCCCAGGGTGTGAGCAGTACCAGAAGTTGCTCATCTTGTGGATGTTCACTGCTTCATCTCTGGGAACAGCTTCCCATCTGGCTCTCCATATGTCCCCCACAAATGCAAACACTGTAACCTAGGGTACCACAAGTATGTGGTCAACTGTGGTGGTCATATCGAGGAGCGGCTGAGGGAGCTGGTCTTGTTCAGCCTGGAGAAAAGGAGGCTCAGGGGTGACGTTATTGCTCTTTACAGATACCTTAAAGGAGGCTGTAGAGAGGTGGGGGTTGGTCTATTCTCCCATGTGCCTGGTGACAGGATGAGGGGGAATGGGCTTAAGTTGCGCCAGGGGAGTTTTAGGTTAGATGTTAGGAAGAACTTCTTTACTGAAAGGGTTGTTAGACATTGGAACAGGCTGCCCAGGGAAGTGGTGGAGTCACCATCCCTGGAGGTCTTTAAAAGATGTTTAAATGTAGAGCTTAGGGATATGTTTTAGTGGGGACTGTTAGCATTAAGTCAGAGTTTGGACTCGATGATCTTGAGGTCTCTTCCAACCTAGAAATTCTGTGATTCTGTAAGGGGCAGGACAGTCTACATTATACCAAATCTCTGCAGGTGCTTTCTCTGAGGGCCAGCTAAATTGAACCATTATATAGCTGCCACAGGCAAAGAACAAAAAATTGGGCAGCTACCACAGCTCAGCTGACACGTGTTGACTTGCTAAGTTGTATGTGTAAGATCAAAAGTTTCCTTTATCTTATGGTACACATCAGATTAACAACACATCAAAAATTACCATATATCATTTATATAATCAAGTTTAAAATTAAAAAATAATTATTAAAAAAAAAAAAATGAAAAGAAAAAAAAAAACTCCAAACACTTTTGGTACAAATTGCCTTTCTGTTTACTTGTCCAAAATGAGACAAGGGAAGCGACAAGGGAAGCATCCATGGAGTATGCTTAGGATCATGATCACTGATGTCTGTGGTGTGGACAAACCAAGTTTTATCAAGTCTATTACAGAATGGAACAGAGACTTCAGGAGAACAGTATGGTGGCAGCTGCAGCAGCCCAACACCATACACTGATGACACCCATGCAAAGTGAAGGGTATATCAGTGCTGTGGCTCACCACAGAGCATTGCAAAATGCTTCTGCAGCCCAGCATGAGAAGACCCCATGAGGTCTCCCCCAGAAAGGAACACTCTCGGTCACTGTCTATAAAAACAGCACACCAACACAGCAGTCATTTTTCTCTAGGGATGACATGTATGAAAAATTACATCAGTCATTACTACCACAAATTTTAGGAGACATCCCACTAAGTCGTTTTAAACCTGAGGCCCCTCCAGCAATAGCCCACAAAGATTTACAGTGCCAAATCAGTAGGGTATGGAGGAGCCAGAAGCACTGCTGCCATGATAGAGTGGACCGTCACCCAAGCTAATTTACCCTGCTTCTCAGATGTTTGCTGCTGGATGATCATCTCTTTTGTCCCTGTTTATCAGAGGTTGTTTCAAAGATGCTTCAAGAATGCTATCTGTGGCAGCCCATTGCCAGCCCTTTGAGGATTTATGAAATAAGGGTCATGATTTCAGTGTCTATTAATAATAAAATGAGCAAATAGCATTAAGACAAAAGCCACTGATTCAAAATTATGTTCATTAATCTTTCTGCATTAATCACCCTGCTGCATGTTGCACCTTGTAAAGCTTGTATATCTCTTCGTAACTAGCCTCTGATCACTTTGTAGTAGTCCAGACTGGATGTGAAAAAGGCATAAATGACTGTGTAAACGCGTTGTAATCCATTTATTCCATTTGTTAATTTGTCATTATACTAAGTACCTGCAAAACAATGTTTGTCAAATGCCACGAGTCCAATGCATTAATCATGACAAGATGCAGGGCACACAAATATGCTTTAGGATGCTGACTTCAGACCTCTGCTGCTTAGTCCTTGGTTGGTTTGTTTGTTTTGTTAATGGGTGTTTACTACAAGGTCATTTATTTTTTGAATTCATGCCATTTGGGGATTTGCATGGGTGGTTTGTGGCACAGGGGTTGATAATCTCTGTAAGTATTCTGCACTTCCAAAATTTCAGGGGAAAAAAACATACATGCATACAAAAATGATCTCATGGATTTTCATACACATGCACACAAATAATCATGTGCAAACATTTAAAATCCATAAAATCATTTATGATTTTCATTTCCATAAAATCATTTATGGAAAGTGCATTTTCCAAAATTTCTTTGCTATTAAAGCCATTTATGCTTTTAATATGAACAAACAAACAAACAAACAAAAAGTAAATAATATTCTTACTATTGCAAGGAATACAATTTAATACTAATTTTCTATGGATTTAATTAATTAGGTAGTTTAAATTCCTTTATTTGTTCATTACATTTTCATACTTTACAGTTTTAGGTGAGAGGCATTTAGAAGCCTTAGGGGAACAAGTTTCGACACAATCTTACTCAAACCACATAGACCAAGTTTCCTAATACACATTTCATTGTCTAGTCCTTACTTACATTCATAATTACAACTAGAATAAACAGGAGTTAAATAAAGCTACTCTGTGTCTAAGCCTTTGTTCTCTACAAAAAGGAGGAAGAAACCGTCCAGACCTAAACTGTGACTGTTACTGTTTTTTTCCTTCCTAATCCTTCCTGCTCAGCTTAAATTCCCAATGTTAGCAGGCATTTAATGGTTATAAAATGTGCTTTTCCTTCTTGTAACTCCTTCTACAGAAGAAAGATTCTGATTAGTCTTGCTATGGATTCATCACTGCTTTTAATAACTGATAATGTATGCACTGCCTTCTAAAATTGATGTGGCAGGGGAAAAAAAGGGGGGGGGGGGGGAGGGCACACAGATTTTTGCCTGAAAAATGCCCATACACTCTGTGCAATGCAGGGAGAGCCTACAATGCTTCAATGTGCAAAAGAAGCAGCCCACCAAGCCCTGTTAGTCTCATCAGCCAGACCAGTTAACCAACTAGCTGCCTTTGAACCATATTGTACGCAATTGCAATGATTGAATTTCACTGCTTCTGTTGCAGTCTTGAATGTTTGTTAATAGTAGCATGAAACATAATGTGAACCAAAATGTCTGTTAACTCATTATCTGAGGAAAACTTGGGTGGCATGCTGGCACTTCCTCTTGTTCTGTCTCATCATCAAACATCTTACAAATCTTCAGAGAAGGAATCTCCTTTTAGCTTTGCCCACCTGTTCCTTACCACTGCAGGTCGTGTACCTTTAATTTGTGTTGTTTGGGGTTTTCTTTTAATGATTGTGACCCTGATTACATGTTTTTCTTTGGATTCTGGAAAGTTGCAGTTTGGGGAGCTACAAGATGATACACAGGGAACTTCAGAGGTGTGAAAATCCTTGAAAATACAGTTTGCGAATTCAAAGACTAAATGTATACTTCATTCCAAATTAAGGTTGTTAAATGGGATGTGTCACATGGCATCTCAACAGAAGAGAAGCATCAACTCGAATTGCAGACAGAAGCCCTGGGGAAGCAATTGTTCTCCAAAATGATTAAGGACCAAAACATTTTTTGCAGAAGGCTCACTGCAAATCCTAAGCTTGCCAAGAGCACTAGCCAACAGCTTGTTTTCAGTAGACTGAAGTCATGGCAGGAATTTGCAAGTCTTGCCAAAAGCCTCATAACTGTAAAACTGATAATCAGATATACCCACAGGTGAGAAAGCATTCTCACAGCAGCTTGTAAGAGTCTGGAGGCTTTCTCTGTTTAATTTGCCCTTACTGCACAATAGCTAGATTTCTACAATTAGAAAGGGTGTTTTCCCAGCTTGTAACTAATACTCTTAATTTCTGTACAGAACCCTCAGCTGTTCAGATCCATTTGTACAGCCTCCTTTGAGCAACATTTGGACACTTTTGCTTGTACTGCAAATGCTTCTTAGGAAATGCCTATTTTACTGCCTGGTTCACAAAGCTTCAATACCATGTATTATGAATCATAAAATATTAATCTTCAGTCTTTAACAGCATAAATAGAATCTTGTTTAAACAAGAACAAACAATCAATGAACAGGATTATGCTACTGTGAATGAAATTCCCATTACTTTGATAGTGCCAGACTTTCAGCCTGGATGCTTTCTTGCTAGCATTTCTTGAACTCTCAGAAATAAATATCACAGCAAAAGAGCATAAGAGCATAATTTTGTTTTCACTTTCATGATACAGGTACAGATGCTAGCCAAATACATACATTTCAAATTTACTTCAGGCTTTATTCCCTAAAAATAAATAATTGCATGCTTTTAACTAATTGTTCTGTTTATTTAAATAATTACTTGAAATAATTTTATTACTCTAATTTAAGAAGTATTTCCCCAAAATACTAATAGCAAAAGAAAAGTGAAGCCAGCAAAATACTTAAAAAACAGGAAATGAATTACATTTAAAAGGCATTAGACCTTTAACACCTCTGCTAAACATCAAACCCAGAGAAATAATAAATAATGCACTATAGCTCATGTTAATTCTGTCATTATTCATTCATGAATGGACAGGAATAGGTAGCTAACTCAATAATGGCACTTTTCTAGTATATCCACGTTAATGTAAAAATGTTTTGTTTTGTTTTGTGTTGCTGCTGTTGTTGGTTTGTTGTTGTTGTTTTCCCTCCATAAAATTCAGGTATCATAAAACACTGTTCATGGACATGTTATGATTCAGGATACTTAAAGTTGTGTAATTCTTTTCTTTTAAGTGAAAGGAATGAGAAAATATATTTTTCCCCACAAAGTATAAATTCATACAGATTATCACAGTGTCTTTATTTTCTCTCACATTCAAAACCAACACATTTACAAGTAAGAAATTTGGATGTGATACAAGATGATCTCAAGCATTTAATAAAGTGGATGCTGGAATCATAATATTTAAGTGGATAAGTTACCTTTGCTTTTGTTTTAGTAGAATTGTTATTCACTCTCAGAAGAGCTTATAACACTGACATTGTAAAATCCCAGGGACTCTAAAATGTTTAGTCAGTTGGCTCATTTTCCAAAGTAAGCAGAATTTACACGAACCTGAAAGATCTACTTATTTAGTGGTTCATGAGTTATGTTGGGCAATGCAATGAATACATGAGATTTGGAGCATTTAAAATATTTTTCTTATTTCTCTTCATTGTATTTTTTTATATAATATTTTTATATTAAATTAATGACATCCTTATAAGGTTATAAAATATTATTATTATGCTGATATATAATATATATACATACATTATATAATATATACACATATTATTATTATAAAATACCTTATTTTATCCTCTAGTTATCACAATCTAATTCTTTGAAAAAGCATAAAACTTCCCTTCTTAGTAATATATTTCCCATCACCAAACAGCTGCTCTAAATGTGAAAGAGCTAATGTACTATGTTTATAGAGGTTTTTAAATGTTCAAAACTTATATTAAACATCAATGTAAAATATAAATTAAATGTACAATGAAAAAGAAAAAACCCTGTGCTCTAAACACTTCCATGTTTTAACTCAATTTCATTTGAAAGATTTAATTAATAATTTTCCCTATTTAATTGTTATATGCAAAACAGGTACACATACTTTTCCAGTGTGAGATTTGCATACATGTTGTCTTCTTTTCCAAGATCAGAAAGCAAATCTTCATCTGTAGCTACTTTAAGTTCCAGTTCAAGACATTCTAAATTATTTTACATATCCATGTTAGTATTACACAATTGACAAATAACAAAAATTTGCATATAGAAAAGCCAAGGTGACTATTTCTTTGAGCAAAAAAGAATTCTCACTTTTGTTGTAGAAAATGCAGTTACTGGAAAATGTCACACTGTGCAGAAAAGTAAGCCTGTTTTCTGGCAACTTAGTTTGTATCTGAAATTCATTATTGCACTTTTTAAACACTATAAGAGGCTCTACCATTTATAAAAGAACTATTTGATTTAATGGTCTACAAGTTGTGAAGTGTCTGATTCAGGTAGGAAGACTGGATAGATTCTACAGGAACTGGCGTTCCAGTTCCTGGAGAAGTAGAAATGAAACTTGAGCATAATATAAAGTTAATTTTCAGTATCAAAATGCCTTTATATAGCTGTAATTTAACTTTTCAAAAATAAACAATATAAAATTTTATTCATACAAGAAAAGTCTTTTTATGTTCCAGTGCAGTACACTGCAGTTTCTCAATTTTCTTTTTAATTCCAAAAGTGCAGGTTTTATTTTTTTTATTTTTCTTTCAACCTGGCTCTCAGTAAGGCTACGCTCTCTGTCTGCAGGGAGGGAGAATGAGGTTTTAGTGTGACAGATGAGTCTGGTGAATACTTTTGTGAAATAATAAAAATAAATATGTCAGCTTGTCATTAAAAGAAATAGGTTGTCATTCTTTGTTTATTAGTCCTGCCTGCAACCCAGGGTTGCCTACTGTGTATAAATAGGTTTGCTAGATAACTTGATTTCCTGTTTCTTTTTAAAAAATTTGGAACAATTGGCTCATATATAACACTTGTTAGGTTGATTTTGTGTGTGTGTGTTGTTTTCCTTAAAAACATTTTATATAATAAAGGGGAGTCTATTCTAATTCTGATTTATCCTATTATTGTCTATGCTAATAGTAAGAAGAGTGTATGGTAATAGATGAAGTACCTAATGAACTTCATAGAAGAACCAGAAAGAGTCTGAATGAACACATACAAAACAAACAAACAAACAAACAAAAACACATTAGCAAAACCAGAGAAGGGCTTGTGGTAACAAGAGCCACAGAACTGCTGGATACACTGTAGGCTCTATTGAAGCCGAATACAAATGTGTCTATTACAACATACACCTTACAGTGACACTGGTCCCTTTGTTCCTAAATACAGCCTCGTGTAAAGATGGAACACTATAATTAAAGGAAATAACCAAAGTAAATTACTATTTACAGCAAATTGAAGTAATTCAGTGCTTATTTTTCAAAATGTGCCTGGCTTGGGCAGCTTCATTTAATCCTGCTTTCAAATTTTTCTGTCATAGGCACCTATAGGTTGGGTCTGCTAGTAAGAGATGTTTTGAGGGCTGACTCCCTGGCTTTGCTCATGGCAGCCAGGGAATGTTATAAAACATAGGGCATTCTAAGTTAAAATTCTCACTTTCTCCTGAACATGGTGAGATACCCTACCCAATTTCCAGAGCCAAGACAAAAGGAGGAAAGACAACAAATCCCCATAATGAAAGCACTGAAAGGTGTTTATTTTTGGATACTGCGTTCCAACCCTGGGACTCTCTCCCTGATGAGATCACTGTGTGAAAAGGCACAGTGCAGCTTTCAGTCCACATCCGTACCTTCTGGTGTGTGAGAAGAAGGTACATTTTGATGCCTCAGTGACCAGATCTCCTTCCAAGTAGTTTGCTAAATTCCCACTGGCTAGGAACAGCAAAGCTGGAAGTGCACTAGATGGAAACCAGGGGCCACGATAATTGTACCAAGGCCTGCTGAGATTTTCCTAACTGCTTCCAGTAAAATAAAAAAGTCCCCTAGTAACAGTGGTAAGTCCCACAAGAAGGAACAGTACACTATGTTCACTCATATATGAATAACACTTATTTTATCACATGAAGTTATGGATCCAGGTGCCCTAATGGAAAGAGGGATTCAACAAATATATCACTGGGTTAAAAAAATTGCCATTTTTCCTCAGATATGACTTAACATGCAATGCTCTCTTATTTTTAGCAGGAGATGTCATTTGTGAGTAATTAAAACCAGGAATATTTTTGATTTGATATCATAGCCTATATAAAGAAGATTCTACGAATTCTATCCTTTTTGTTTACATAATCTGGAAAGAAAGAAAAGGAAATCAGTTTAAAGGGCAATGTGATTGACTGTTAAAGGTAGGATATTATTGGTATGACAGAACATTCTGAGAAGAAAACCTGAGGGACCAGATTCTGATCTTCCTTATGCTGTTCTAGACTTGTTTAATTACTACAAGCTCAGTTATAATGCTGAATATAAAGCGGTTAATCCTGCCAATTATAAGAAGGTTAAATCTTTCTGATCTTTTTTTACAACTTTCATTTTTAAAGGATATGGAATATTCTACTAGTATGAAATGATATAAAATCCCATTGATCAGTATCTGACATCATACACATTTCTACTGCAGGAATCTGAAAGTCCAGGAGTACAGAAAAAGAATGCAGCCTGAACTGAAGAGAAAAGCTAGGAAAATGTCTCTGTAAGGACTCAAGGTAAAATGCTGTGTAACCAGGAAGTGCCATAAGAATATAAGAATGAATTGTCTTGATGCTTACAAAGTGCCACATTTTGAGGCCACTGAATGTTAAGAAAAAAAAAAAAAAAAAAAAAAAAAAAAAAAACAGAACTGCAGCTACCAAGCTAGTCTGTGCTTACTTACAGTGTCACTCTAAGATGAAATGTTTAAGAAGTATCTTCAAAATGCCTTGTGACATTTCACACAGGCAGTGGGAAAAAGAAAGTGGAAAAGACAGAAAACTCACCATTCTTGAACCTGTTGTTCAAGCACCCTTGTGTCAGTGGAAGAAAAGAAAAACAGTGATGATATAGTTTCTGAGACAATAAACCTGCACTTGGATCAGACCAAAGAATCATATATTCTAGCATCTCATTTCTGACAGTAGCTGCCTGAGAAATTTTGGCCATGTAAGAAAGGCCAAGGTACAGAATGGGAACATAAAGAGAAACCATGTTAAATCAGACTGCAGGTCCTACCAGTAACCCAATACGTGGCCTCTAGCATTGGTTAGTTGTTGTCAGGGATGCAGTGAGACTTCCCCTGAATACCCTCTGACCACTGATGATTTTGCTTTTAGCCAGAAGCATCTTTTCATTCAACAGATGTCAAGCTGGTAGGGTTTTGTTTAACCTGAGTATGTCTGGTCATTTTCTGAACCCATCTAAAATGATTGTTTCTTCTTTAAAAACCTCCAAGCTTCTGGTAACCTTGATTTTTTATTTTTTAAATCATTATTTTTAATCTTCATTTTTACATACAAAGCCTTTATATTTTTTTTGTCTACTGCTGCTAAAAGTCAACTCCATAGGTGAAACTTACTCTTCTCTCTCCATTTACAAAAACTGTTCTCCTAAAATACATTAGCTTTCCCTAATTCAGAGTGAAATTCACTCTAAGGTGTGCAATTTTGCCTACCCTCAGACATGGAAGGACCCTGCACTTTTGCACAGCTAAAAGTAAACATGTTATTCACTACTGGAAAGAAAGGTGCCATGAAACCCACCTGAATCATAGTGTGACTGGAGTAGAGCCATGGTGACACCATGGTGGTAAGTGTAAGTGTAGAGAGATAATCCCATTGAGATTTTAAATCTGTTCAGCAGGAGCATGTGTCTTTAAAGTAATATCTAATTTGGAAATCTGAAGTATTGTCAGAGTTAGATGAGTGGCTGACAGAGATTATGAGCAAACTTGGCTAACAGCAGAACTGCTTTCTCATCCCTGAAAAGCACCAGATCAAGAGGAATAAAGTGGTGAGTGGATGAAGGGGAGGGACAATAGGTTGGTAGAGCTCAGAAATAAAAGGTCTTGCTAGCTGTGCAAAGAGCAAATGTGATATGCAAAACTTCATCTACATGAAACATGAAACAACTTATTTTGACCTTGAATAGAGATGCTTTGAATTGAGTAGATATCTTGGAGGGAATGGTCAATTTAAAAACTAGGAAAAACAATCTTCTAATGCCTTTCTTGTCTGTAGGCTACATGGAAGAAATTATTAGAGATGCTAATCAAAATTCTAGAAAAAAAAAAAAAGTTTTGGTAATCATTTATTTTTGGAATAATTTTCCTGGCACAGCGGGAAGTCATAGCATATAAGGCCTCCAGGATCCAAGATCACTAATTACTGGCACAGTCCTCCAGAATCTTTCAGCATTACTCTTCTTGAAGTCACTTAAAATACTGCATTTGAAATACAATACTAGCAAAGAAAAATCTGTAAAGTATAATTATTTTAGGGATAATTATTTTTGACTCTATTTCATGATCCTGACCTTTCATTGATCTGGATCCTCTGCTCTTAGACTACTATATCTTCATATATTTATGCCTTTTTTATTATTCAAAGGCATATGGACCATGAAAGGAACTTTGGAAAAAATAAAAAGAAAAAAACAAAAATAGCACATAAATTGTTTCCTATGGCTACTAAGACAATATCAAATGATTATAAAGTTATAGTGCTGTTACAAAGCCAGTGAAAACTAATTTTAAACTTGTAAGGTATTGCTCATTAATGTAGCATATTTGAGTTTGTGCAATTAGAACCAACAGAATCAACTTTTAAAATTACTTGTTCTGAAAACTTTTCATTGAAAATATTTTCTATCTTTGTTTAATAACTCTGGAATTACTGTAACCGATAAGGCCTAACTTCACACAAAGCATTTAGTGATTGGAAAGTGGATGGAAATAATTTCCTTTCTGAGGGAATTCAGCACACAAGAGTAATAGTTTGATAAAAGTTTTCTGAATATTTCCAAAAAAAAAAAAAAAAACAAACAAACAAACACATTTCACAATGAGTTATGTATGCAAAAATAAAAGGTGCGCCTGGAACATCCCAGTTCCCAGTTTCCTTTACTTTCTGAAAAGCTTTGTGTAGACTTTATTTTCCATTATTGCAAGAACTTTGCCATCTCTATCCAAATATTCAAGTATTCTGAAAGTCAGCATGCTAACAGGGTAAAAACAATATTCTGCAAGAGAGGGCTAGAGTACTGTACTAGAGAAGAAAGGATTACATTTTCTTATAGACTTTTCTCTGGATCTCTTAGAATAAGGTACAAATATCAGAAATGGGATATTAGAATAAAGAAATGCGGCTTAATATTTAACTGACTGAAATGAAATTTTACTTGTTAGTCCACTAAAACTGAAAAATATTCTAAACTGACTGCAGTCATTTTTTTTTTCCATAGTTTTTCTTTTATTTTACTTCCATGTAAAATGGATTTATTTATTTGTTTTTGTTTTTGTTACAGAATTAAATGTTTCAATAGAGACTGTTTTCTGTCAGAAAATCATTTCCGTGGAAAACTTCACAACTCTATTTTGCTGTAGCAAAACTCAAAACTCAGAAGCATGCTCAAGAAACTTCAATATCTAATGTGCTGTGAGGCAGAATACTAGATGACTACTACCTTGTGCTGAAAGCATTTTTAAAAATTGTCATATGATAAACTGAAATATCTGCTTTTGAGCTTTTGTTAGTTTTTGAGGAAAAACATTTTTTGTTTGTTTTGTTTTGTTTTCAGTTGTAAATAAAAACCATTCAGACTGAAAGCACATTTTGGTATTTCAGTACTGAAAGTATATAATCGGTAATGTAAACCAGTGTTTAAAATGCTCTGATTTAAATAAAGCATGAATATTAATGTCACATTTTACTTTAAAAAGTAGAAGAGTGGTGAAGGACAGGACAACAGCAATGAAACTCTATCAGAAAAAAATAATAATAGAGGAAAATAAAGAGTAGCAAGAATTGACTGCTAGCAAATAGGGTTGTAGTAAGAAGTCATCTTCAGCTGGACTTCTCTGTGACAGGCAAGATGATTGAAAGATGTGTCCAAAAGGCAGCAAAAGCCAAGTGGGAGCAAAAGAGAGGTGTTACAGTAATGACAAAAGGACAAAAAGTGAAAGTGGTGACTACTGGAGAGCCCAGAAGATTACAATGAGCAGAGATGGCGCAGGAAGGTGTATGGCTGATGATAAATGAAACAAAAAGCAAACAAGAAAAAAGAGTGAGTGCACATACTGGATGGTCAAAAGCAAATTAATCAACTGTATTTAAAACGTCTAAAACTAATAGTCCAGAGAGCTGAGGAATGACAGCCCAACATGTAGCTACAAGAAGCATTTGATCAAGGAAAGGAGCGACCACTCAGACATTGAGCAGCAGTGGAAAGGAGGAAGGCAGCAAGGAGCACTTCATGCCCCTGCCTGCCCCTGGCTGTCTGCCATCCCCTGCACCAGGAGGGGACTTTGTGTTATCCAGGGGCGTGTGAGTCAACATGAGCGAGCAGGGGAGGGAAGCAGGTGGGAAGTGACTCCACACTGCAATGGTTGTCACGTAAGATATGCTACCCCATCCCTTCTGGGGGATTTATTTCTGAAAAGAAGCCAAGGAGCACATTGAGGCTCTCAGTGTAATGGTGCCCGACATTTTGCTTAGGGCTTGAACCTCAGCTATGGCTGAGCCTGAGAGGAGGAAAATGAAAGCATGACGAGAACATGAATTATTAATGTTTCTACATTATTGTACTCGGAAAGCAGGAGCCAGGGAACTGAATGGAAGAGAAAGGGCTTACTATGGGGAAACTGAGAGGCTACATGCAACCCTCAGAGGGGTGAGTTGTGCAGGTAGCATTTTATTATTAATCTTACATCTCTTAAAAAAAAAAAAAAAATAAGGAAAAGAAAAAAAAGAGAGCAGTAATCGTGTATCCTGATCAGGAGTAGAAATGTAGAAATAAAGCATTATGGAACTACAAATGGCATTAAGATAGCATAAGAAGCAAGACAGAGACTACTTGGGTCTCTAACATTTTGATATGTGAGAACTCATACCAGCAAAGAACTGGTCTGGCCAGCCTCCTTACACTTTTCCATTTGTGGTTTCATTGTTCTTTGTGTATACTTAATTATAATTTAAATGCCCAGTTATCTCCCTTGCCAGGTTACCAGTTAAGCATAGCTAGTGATTTTGAACACAGTTCTGAAACATTTTCAATTCTATGTGCCTCTTTACATAACGATCTATCATCTGCCATACTAAGATAGTTGCATTAAATATCATAGTCTTTCTTCTTTTTCTGAGACTTGCAGACCATGAGTGGAAAGCAAGCCTTCATATACAAACAAGAATTTTTGAAAAAACAACATTTGACAAGCCAGCATGTTTGCCTGTCTGTCATGTGACATATTAAACATAGGTTGTGGAGAGGGAATGTGCCCTCATGTTTCTCCAGAGAATTTCCATGGCAGTAGCTTCCTGTGCATCATCACACAGCAACTATTTCACATCAAGGGAAGAAAAAAAATGCAATCTATAATATATGTTTTCCACAATAACTAGCAATACAATCAATAACTAGCAATATAAATGTTCCACTAGTGGCAAGGAACATTTCATGGTCTCAGCTCCATCAGCTGACATTACTAAGAAATACATTCCATGGTTTCCTTCACAAGACAAACAATATTGCAACTACAAATTCTCTGTGTTTCTTACTGGTTTGTTGTAATCTTTATTTTCTTTCAAATTTTATTTCCCAGGTAATAAACATAGACTTTGTGCAATCCTTCAGCACATCTACAAAATTTAACTGAATATTTTAATTTATATCTTTGCTGGACCACCCCAAGCTCACTAATAAAGCTTTAGGAATGCCTTTTGAAGGATATATTTAAATACATCTGTGAGCATTCTATAAATCTATGGCCTCTTTGGCTATCAGGGTCTAGCATTAAGAGCCTCAAGTAAGAGCTTTTAGATCTCTCATATTTAAAATCAAAGTTCTGTTGATTCAACCACATTACAGCTGATGCCAGTTATTCCTGTGTAAAATGGGATGGCCTCACAGGCAATCAGTGCCTAGACACCATGGAATACCATATAGAGGACCCCAGAATTAGTACAGGAAACGAACAAGGGGGCATGTGATCACCAGACAGGTTGGGTAATGTTTCTTTTAAAATATTCTGCCTATTGTTTCCATGTCAGTTCAAGCACAGTTTATAGAGACAAAGGTCTGGAAGGTACCTCAAGAGGTCATCTTGTCCAGTCTTATTTCCTAAAACAAAATCAACTACATTTATGCATTCTTGACATTCTTTGCCATTTTCATCATCAGAGGTCTTTGCATACAATCTCCTCATCCAATTTATACCTCTGCCTTTACCACAAGGGAGATTATCTTAACATTCTATACAGTTCTTTATGAGTTTTTTATGAAATAACCCATTATTTCCTGAGCAAACCACCATCAATTAAACATTAATAAATAAAAAATCAATGTATCTTTTGTTTCTGCAGAAGGCTTTCAGATAT
The DNA here is from genome assembly GCF_963932015.1 of Anas acuta. Lineage (NCBI taxonomy): Eukaryota > Metazoa > Chordata > Aves > Anseriformes > Anatidae > Anas > Anas acuta. The sequence goes on along the minus strand of NC_088980.1, from coordinate 92,094,665 downwards.
TTAAAGCCTGCTACGTGGCACCCACCCCTCGTCATCTCTACTTATGAGAGACAGTCACTCTGAACTCCTAGGCTGGTAAATGCTGTAAATTGTGCATTTGGTTCATTCCTAGCTATCCACATTGTGGGCCTGGATAAAACATCAAGGACCTCTGCCAGCCTGCATGCCTGTTCTCCTTTCCTAGGAGCTGGGTGGATAAGGGTTGACAGAAGGATAGTGAAGGATGTGAGCTGCCCACAGAGATGAGAAATGGCTAAGGTTGGCAACCAGACCCTAGAGGGAGGAAGCACTTTCTGACTCCTACTGTGTCCAGTCCTAACCTGCAAAAGCACAATCCAAAGACAACATGGCACAAATTGCTCTGCCAAGGTCTTAATTTTAAGTGACAAATGTTACTGCTAGGCATTATTCAGTAAAAATAATGAAGAGAGTTTTAGTTTTTCAGAGCAGTGCTCACGCAACAAAAGTGTTAGCTTCACTGTTTCCTTAATCCACAACAGTGTCATAATCATTACAACTACACACAAACCAGCCTGCCTCACCAGCCTGGTTTAAAAATAAAATAAAATAAAATAAAAAATCTACATCAAAGCTATTATCTTTTTTTCCTGCTTTTTGTTGTTGTTGTTGTTCATTTGTTTGGTTTTGTTTTTCTTATTTCCGTCACCACCACAGATAGAAGGAGCATAGAAGGGCTCCCAGAGTGAGGAAGGGACCTCCTCCTTGCCCTGCTGGTAGGATCTTGAATCAACTTCAGGAGCAAACTGTGACATGTGACATACTCTTCCCCTGTTCAATGTAAAGAGCATAAATATCACATCTCACATCTCCTAGCATACAATTCTACATATCAAACGTCCCTTCTCAAGTAAGGAACTTAGTGTTGCGTGTCCTAGCCAAGATCTTCAATGAACAGAACTCCTTTTGTTAGCCTGAATCTGGAGTCACAAAAGCAGTTGGAGTACAACTGGCCTCAAGTCCTACATGTTTATTATGCACTTCAAGCTTTTTAGTACATTTCATATGTTTGTAGGACAAGGTACCTACTCGGACAGTAGCTTGGGTTTATATGGCAAGTGTTTGGTACCAGGGGGGCTGCAGAATCGGCCTCTGTGGGCAGAGCCCAGCAGCTGCCCCATGTCAGATCAGAGCCAGATCCAGCAGGCTCCAAAAGGGACCTGCTGTGAGCCAGAGTCAAGTGACAGATGTTGGTTGGGCTTCTGGAAGAACAGATTTAAGGAAGGGGGAAAATTGCTGGGCAACAGCACCTGGGAGAGAGAGGACTGAGAAGCAGTCCTGCAGACCCTCAGGTCAGTGCAGCAGGAGGGCAGGAGGTGCTCCAGGCAGGCAGCAGCAGTTCCCCTGCGGGCTGTGCAGGGAGAGGCCCCCAGTGGAGCAGGCTGTCCCCCTGCAGCCCATGGGTCCCCCATGGAGCAGATCTCCACGCTGCAGCCCCCCCATGGGTGGAGGAGCCCCCGGTGGAGCAGGTGGATGTGGCCTGGAGGAGGCTGCGGCCCATGGAGAGCCCCCACAGGAGCAGGCCCCGGGCCGCAGCTGCAGCCCGTGGAGAGGAGCCCCCGCAGAACAGGGGATCTGGGGGGAGCTGCCGCCCAACCATGGACCCCGTGGGATGGAGCCGTGTGGGAGCAGTGCTTGAGGAGCTGCTGCCTGTGGGCAGCCCGTGTGGGATCAGCTGGGGAAGAACGGCATCCCGTGGGAGGGACCCCACGGGGAGCAGGGCAGGGAGGGACCGTGAGGGAGCGGTGGAGACAAAGCGTCAGGGACTGACTGCAGCCCCCCGTTAACTGCACTGCTCAAGGTGAGAACATAGAAGAGGATGTATGAGGCAGAAGGTGCTTTTGGTTTGCTTTTTAGTTTCTCACTTCCCTAGTTTGCTAGTGATCGGCAAGAAGTTTTATAAATCTCCCTATACGGAGTCCATCTTGCCCATGACAGTAATCGGTGAGCCATCTCCCTGTCCTTAACTCAACCCTTGAGCCCTTTCCATCATATTTTCTCCCTCTTTTCCTTTGGGGAGGGGGTGTGAGAAAATAGCTATGAGCTCAGCTGTCTAACAGGGCAAATCCACCTTATCAGCCTTGTGCTGATAAGTAAAGAAGAAACTGAAATTTGATATACATAGCAAAAAAAAAAAAAAAAAAAAAAAATTAGCTGATTATCTGGTAAAACTAAGACCAAACCCATACTAAGAGATTCAAGGATCCCATGCCTGAATAATAAATGATGGGTGAGATCACTTGAGATAGTTGTAAGCATCTTTTAGTGCTGTGAGAGGAACGTATAAAAATATTTCCCAGGAGGATAAGCATGATGGAAAATGAATGGACTGAAAGGAAATCAGAGTTCTGTCATCTTTTCCAGGGTGCTTTAGATTCTGGGTCAAAAATATAAATAAAAATATGCAGATGTGAAAGCCAAAACAGGATACAAAGGACGAAAATTATTGACAGTGTTGAGTGTAAATTTTGTTATTGTTACACAGTTTTTTCAATACAACCATGTGCAACTGATAGAAATCACATACATGTATGACTACCTGTTTCTGTAACTCATTTCACTCTTTTCTGATTCATGAATGTCCAAATGTGGGTAGAAGTTAATTTCTTTAATAAGTGCTGTACTCTCACTAAATAAATAGTAATAAATAAATAATAATAATAATAATAATAATAATAATAATAATAATAATAGTAATAAATAAACTAATAAATAAAACAAGTACAGCTACCTTTTTATGTGCTTGCGACTTTTGAGAACCCTCAGAGTCCACATGCAGAACAAGGCTCTGGAGGTATCCAAATGCATACACCAGTCATTAATTATATGCATGTTGTTGTTATTATAAGACAAGGTATGATACAGCAAAGATAAAGGTCAGCTAATAAATAGTGAAAAAGTCACCAAAAACTAGGCATTATTAAGCATGAGAAGACATCAAAAAATGCCTGAGAAAATCCCACAATATTACATGTACCTGTACATACACATATAGCATTACAACAATAAACAGTAATTTTTGATAACAAACAAGTCCAACATATTTGTGTAGAATCTAGTTTTACCCACAGCATTCTGAAAACTTTCCAAAACTCCTAAGCCCTTTATCATCATTTAAAATACAATAGAAAAAGATGTAGCAATTGAGACAAAATACTGCCCTCACTTAGGAGGGAGGGAATGATTTCAAAAGAAATAGAAGTAAAAAAAAAAAAAAAAAAAAGAAAAATCTTTAAAGTTCTCAGATAATCAAAGAAAAATTCTGTCTTCCAAGCAGGTTCCTCAGTACCTGCTCAGAAACAGTTATTGTTTTGTTTTATTTTGTTTTGTTTTTGCCAAAGGTGATTTTGAAACAAACTGGCAAAGGGTTCTGGAAATAACTCAAGGTTGAATTTCTCTTGATGCTTGCTTGCAAGGTCAATTTTGGCTGCTCCAAAGCTCTGATTGGCATATCCTTCCTCCTAGGAACTTATGCTTACTATGTTCTTGTGCTCTTTTATTTTAATTCAATAAAAACTCCATTTAAAATAGCTATCTAGATCTATCCACATATAAATGAATCTGACTCAGCTCTTATGCTTACAGTAATGCTTCAGAAAGCTAAAAGACTTAGTACAAAAGTGTCTTACATTTGCTGTTGTCAATGTAGGAAAAGCATCAAAAGTACACACTACTGTACCATAATGATGTGTAACTTAGTGGAGGGGAACTCAAAATGTTACCCGAAAGCCCCACCAGCATTGCTCACACACAGCCCCAGAGAATAAAAATTTAAGAATAAGGCAATATTTGCCCCTGCAGAACTTCATGAGAAACTGCTATGCTCAATGATGTCTCACCATTGACAGCTACCTGTGTTACCTGTCAGCTAGCTAGATTTTAATCTATTTAACATGTTTTATTGACATGGCATAGCAATAGGGTTTTTTTGTGTGTGTTGTTTTTGTTTTGTTTTGTTTTGTTTTGTTTGTATGTGTTGTGGTTTGTTTTTTTGGTTGGTTGGTTTTGTTTTTTTGTTGCTGTTTGGTTGGTTGTTTTTTTAGAGCTGCATGTTGTATACACTCAAATTTCAAATGACTAAGCATGTCACATCTACTAATTCATCATATCAACCAAATTTATCATTATCAAAGGGTAAAAACAAGCTTGTTTAACAGAGATCTATTTTTTATATTGGTCAGTATTAATTTTAGTTGGAAATTTTTGTTTCCTTATGAACAAGTTCCTCCACTAGGTGTTCTTTTAATGTACCATGGCAAGAAATACAACTTATCATTTCCCAGGCATTTTCACAAGCATTCTCAGAGTTTCAGTGTAACATGAGTGGCACATTTTTGTCCTGGATTTTCCCTTAATTTTCTAAGATTTACTGAAAACAAATACGGTTGAGAACATAGAATTTCTTTGCTCATTCTTTCAGGATACTTGCAAGCAGGTCTGGGGAATCTGATGATTTGGGGGGTTATTTTATTATTTTTGTCATTGGTAGGGAAATTTTAGCCTTCTTGTTTGTAGATTGCAACTTTTACCACAGCACATTGGTATTTATACTCTGGCCTACCTAAACATCTAGGCCAGTTCTGTTAGCAAAATCGATTTAGTCTAGCAAGTTACGAGGGATATTTTTATTTTTTTAATGACAGAAGTATTTCTATATGTAAGGTCATCTGCCCTGGAATCTGGTGAAGGAAAAAATAAAATATACCCTCACAGTACATGCTCCATAGATCTAATACACCAAGGAACAAAGCAGAACAGGTGATTACAGGATGTGTTCTCTTTAACTCTGGGAAAATGAAGCAGTGCAACATTATTTAATCTGTCCCTGTCATAAACTATTATATGTATATATGTAAAATATATATATATATTAAGGGTATATAGGGGTGTGTGTATATATATATATATATGTGTGTGTGTGTGTGTGTGTATATATATATATATACTTACACATATATACACATATATATATATTGAGGGCATATATATCATAGAATCATAGAATCATAGAATATCCTGAGTTGGAAGGGACCCTTAAGGATCATCAAGTCCAACTCTTGACACCGCACAGGTCTACCCAAAAGTTCAGACCATGTGACTAAGTGCACAGTCCAATCTCTTCTTAAATTCAGACAGGCTCGGTGCAGTGACCACTTCCCTGGGGAGCCTGTTCCAGTGTGCAACCACCCTCTCTGTGAAGAACCCCCTCTTGATGTCAAGCCTAAATTTCTCCTGCCTCAGCTTAACCCCATTCCCGCGGGTCCTGTCACTGGTGTTAATGGAGAAAAGGTCTCCTGCCTCTCGACACCCCCTTACGAGGAAGTTGTAGACTGCGATGAGGTCTCCCCTCAGCCTCCTCTTCTCCAGGCTGAACAGGCCCAGTGACCTCAGCCGTTCCTCATACGTCTTCCCCTCCAGGCCTTTCACCATCTTCGTAGCCCTCCCCTGGACACTCTCCAACAGTTTCATGTCCTTTTTATACTGTGGTGCCCAGAACTGCACACAGTACCCGAGGTGAGGCTGCGCCAGCGCAGAGTAGAGTGGGACAATCACCTCCCTTGACCTACTAGCGATGCCGTGCTTGATGCACCCCAGGACACGGTTGGCCCTCCTGGCTGCCAGGGCACACTGCTGGCTCATATTCAACTTGCTGTCTACCACGACCCCCAGATCCCTCTCTTCTAGGCTGCTCTCCAGCGTCTCATCGCCCAGTCTGTACATGCAGCCAGGGTTTCCCCGTCCCAGGTGCAGGACCCGGCACTTGCTCTTATTATATATATATATTATATATATATATATATATATATATATATATCCATAGGAAAAAATAAAGCTAAAAAAGAAATGATGATTTACTTTCAGATTATTTCTCTTTCCTGCATTCTACATCAACTTTACATAGTTCCTGAATTGAAAAGGTCTCTAGTCACATAAGTTTAACTACAACATCATGGCCAGACTGCTAAAACTTTTGAAAGAAAAGAGTTAAATATGTGCTCAACTGTTTGCAAGATCAATACCACTGTTGTCAGTTACTGACATTATTTTCATTGAGAAAACAAAACAGGAAGATTAATATATATGTTTTATATATGTATATATATATATACATATATACATATATTAATATATATGTTTGTTTTATAAGATAAGTTAAAAATGTAGTTTACTGAAGTATTTTTAAACTCTAGGTTAGTTGTCATATTCTGTTGCTCTGGTTTTAATGACCTGAATCTCTCTTTTATTCAGTTTTGACTGTTTTCTAAATGAAAACAGTTTCAACATGGATAGCAAAGATTATCTGAGAACACTGGAATTAAACATTTCATTTTTATATAAATATTTTTTGTTAATAAAAAGTGTTCCTTGCATTAGACTTTAAAACTCTTGTATCTTTGATTTCTTCAGAAGGGCTATATTTTGGAAAGCACTTGCTCTCTGTTTGTACAGTGCTCAACTCTCTATAGCAACAACTAGGATGAGGGCATTGAAATACAACCATGATGTATTTTGGGTATGAGTAATAAATTATTATTAACGAGCCATTATAGTAGCTGATATTTTCCACTTAAAATTCTTGCAATACATTATGCATTGTATTTTTGTATTCTAAAACCAGATTCATAGCTAGCCTTTTAGTTAATAAAAAAGAGCTGTCAGAGACTATATTTGGCAATCAACAGTACAGTAAATTCTTGTCTGATTTATTAAGGTGTCAAAAGAAATCTTTTCAAAAGAAACCAAGAAGCTTTCAAAGGCTTGTGTTTCAGTTGGTGCAATTTTGACCATTAAGCAAGCTTCAAAATATGAAGACTGAATATGCAAAATGAATTGCCAATTAATTTCAAAGTTTAATCAGTTTTAGGGAAAATATATTATTAGCATTAAAAAAAAAAAAAAAAAAAAAAAGCATTAATACCAATACACATTTTCAAGAACTGAAACAAGTGCCAGATTTTACAATACTAAATAATTTTTCCTATAAAGTACTTTCAGAAAGACACAATGGCCAATTCAATGGCATTTTTTTCTCCCTATGCATAACAAAAGTCAAAACAAATGACATGTGAAATCAGTCTAGATACTCTAATAGTTATGAGTGTTTTTATTACTGAGTAGGCAGACCTGCATGCATGAAAAGTGGTGACTCCAGAGACAGAGCTGCACACCTTTTGACAAAGAGCTATTTTTGTTATTGTCTTTGAGGTTGCAAAATCAGTATTTCATGAATTTCCTATGAATATAATAAGTATTATTATCAGGAAAATTACTTATGTTCTGATACTAAATAAAATAAAGCTCTTTTTCTCCTAAGGGAAGAAAAAAAAAAAAAAAAAAAAAAAAAAAAAAAGCTAGAAATATTGTAAACCTTATTGCATTTCCTTGGATTTAATTTTTTCTGATTTCATGGGGGGAAGGAGAGAAGAATCCCACTAGCACTGGTAATTGCATAAATGTTACAGAAAAAAAAAAATGAATGGATGAATAAAATAATTCAAACAGTGTCGTTTACTACCTGGACCAGATTAGTGTGCTGCAGACTTAATTTGCATGAGATAGCATTAAACATAGAGGAAAATGTAACTAATGCCCAGAACAGCTTATAGATACATAGCTCAACTATCAGTAAAAGTGTGTGAATAAGTGAAAATAAGGAAATTATTATTTAAGGTCTTCATATTAAAAAGAGAAAAAAAAAAGTCATTTTGTAGGTGTTACTTTTCATCTTCACTTAATTTCCTTTCCTCCTGTCTTGCATTACTTTTGTAGTGTTGAAGTTTGCCTCCTCCAGCAGATGATCTAAGCAGCTTGTAGACATACATTTTGATCCATTATAAAGCTTCATGCACTTTATTAGAAATTAAAGCGATATTATGAATAATCTCAAAAGCAGTGAAATCTCAACACTTCTAAGAGATCAGCCAAGGTGTCCTTCTGATGCACTTATAAGATTACTTATTCATCATGCCTCTATTGAATACAATAAAAAATAAGATGCATTATGTTAGAAAGCATTTTATTGTCTTCTCCTGTATCTCATTTTATGCCTAAACCACTAAATGGACTTCTTTCTAATGACATAGCCGTGTTATTATCAAAGTGCACATTGTACTGCCCAAGATGAAAGCAGTATGTTTGGAAATCCAATTACAAATTCTTTCAATCAAAAATACTGTGAATGCATTTGAATATTTTTGACCTAAAAGAATTAAAACTACAGGTATGCTGTGTATTTAACATGTAGCTGCTTTTTCAATTTTTCATTTATTTCTAGGTTCACATGAAGAAAAAAAAAAAAAACCAGCTAAGTCAAATTCAAGTAACTTTGGCAGTTCTGAACATAACATTACTTTTCCGCAACAGGAAAAACTATTCATATTTTTCATATGGTGCCCATGAATAAAACACTTGAGACATTAACTGTTCAGCCCAGAATTTGAAATTTATCTGTCACTGTCAGGAATAGCAATTCTGTATTGCACAAATCTAAGGAGAGAAAGAAGGAAGGAAGGAAGGAAGGAAGGAAGGAAGGAAGGAAGGAAGGAAGGAAGGAAGGAAGGAAGGAAGGAAGGAAGGAAGGAAGGAAGGAAGGAAGGAAGGAAGGAAGGAAGGAAGGAAGGAAGGAAGGAAGGAAGGAAGGAAGGAAGGAAGGAAGGAAGGAAGGAAGGAAGTTTGCTTTTCTTCAAATGCCAACATACTAAATTAAAGCTGGAAAGAACACCTATTTTAAGAAAAAAATGTGTAAAAATAACAAGTTGAATTACTTAAGTTTCAGCTTCAAGTGACTGCTATACCAGCATTTTCAGTCTTGGAGAAAAAAGTACAGCTTTCTACCTGCCAGCCTTGCCAAATTCAAACTCAATAGATACACAGGCCACACTCTTCTTTTCTGACTGGTAGCAATGTTCCTTCGAGCCAGCTTAGCTCCTCTATTACATTTCTTCAGCTTCCTACATTGTTTCCTATTTAGACCCATACAAAAGGAAAGAAACCTTTTGTCTTGGTCTTGAAGATTGTAGCAGACTGTTCAATCACTTTTCCCTTCATATACCTTTCACACTCAAACTGAGTATAAAAAAGGCTTTTTTAGGTCATGATTCACATGATCTACTTTAGATGACATTTTTAAAAGAGCACGATCTGATCTGATCTCCTGGAGATGCACATTTCTCTCCTTTATTAGGAGATAAACATGAGGAATCTTTCAATGACTCGTCAGCAATGCCCCCCCTGGCCCCTCAGAAAAACTGTTTGCCATTATTACATGGCTGTTTCAGCTGAAGTCCCTTCATGGGGCAAGCATATGAGGAGGATGTAGTAGAAGCAATGAGGAAGGAAAATACAAGCTTCTCTTTCACAAGCACAAGGTTGGCTTTCTGGAAAAATAAAATAAAATAAAATAAAATAAAATAAAATAAAATAAAATAAAATAAAATAAAATAAAATAAAATAAAATAAAATAAAATAAAATAAAATAAAATAAAATAAAATAAAATAAAATAAAATAAAATAAAATAAAATAAAATAAAATAAAGGAGAGATCCAGATCACATGGTCCTATATCCTCTGAAAGTGGACACTACTTTGGGTGGTCTAAAAACCATCTAAAGATGGATGGTATTTTTTCTACCTTACAAACAAAACATAATATAAAGTAACAATTTATAACATAAATAGATAAATAAATAAATAAATAAATAAATAAATAAATAAATAGGGCCTCTTTTAAGAATCATAAATACTTACATTTAGGACAGGTTTCCAAACTGCAAATCTTTTGTGAGATATCTGTCACTTTTGGTGGCACTGTGTAAACCACAAAGAAGCCAGAAGGCCCTTCCATATTTTCTGTCTTCAGCATCCACCTCCTTAGATATTTCCTTTTCACTTCAGGGGAATTGTTTTTAACTGCTCCCATTTAGATTTTTTCCACTTTTAGGATCCAGTACTACATTTCCTTGCCTGATCTGAAAGGAAAATAATGAAATAACCAGGGTATAAGAGTCCTCTGATCACTCCCAGTGTCGTTTACCTCAGTTTCCTCAACAATTCTACACCTCACAGTTTCTCCAGTTTTTCATAATCATTCTTGATAGCAGTTAATCCAAATAACTGTCTGCTATAATCCAAATAACTGTCTATGAAATTTGTCATCCTACTATTTGCCAGCCTCTCTGGTATATTAACAAAATTGTTACAACGACACTGACCATTGTACTCAATGCTTGGCACTTCCTTGTTAATCTTTTGCCATCATGAAAATGTGCTATTTTTACTAGTCAGCCTAACTGATGTCCAACACTAGTAATGTTGTTTTCATAGAAGTAGTTTGTCTCTTTACCAACACACAAGGGGCCTCTCAAATTTTAAGGGAAAAATAACTGCTGCTGTGAAAACCAAACAAATCAAAATCTGAAAACTTAAAAAAAAAAAGAGGTTGGGGTGGGGAGGGCATGCAATGCATGCAAGGTAAATTAATACTTGCACTTTGCACTCTCCAAGAGCACTATCTCTAATCTTTCCATCTCCTCTTCCACCCCCAATGGAGCCTACCAGGAAGTCAACATCACCAACCTTTGATTAATGCAAAAAGAGTTATTAGGTTGCATATATCTCAAAGATTTTTCTCTCAATGTCTGCTTTCTTTAGAATGTAAAAACCAGTTACATGGTTGAGGGAAAATACTGTTTGGATGGACCACTCATCTCCTGAACTTCTCTACTTCAACAGTCTCTCAACCTGGCACAACTGTGGGGCTAAGGCTGGTCATCAAGGAGCAGGATGGGAGTCACATGTGTAATATAATATCAAGGTTCTCTGATGTAGCATACACAGCAGCAACACATTCTGTATTTTGTCCAGTTCTAGCCACCACATCTCAGACAATAGCTGAGGAAAAGACTTGACAAATATAATTGGATGCTCAGGAGCAATCTCAAATTCTTCTTGAACAGTCCATGAAGACCATCCAAAAATCAAACTCTGCTGAGGGCAATGATACATGTGAGTTATAAAAATTTCATTCCAGTGCCTTTTGTAAATTATTTTTATTTTAGTATTTCACACACAAAACATTCCTCATATGCTGCTCAAATACCATTCTTGCATGAGCTGTATTTTTGAGTCAACATGATTAAGTATTTCTACTATTCTTCAGTATCTGAGCAACATAACCAGTAAAGCATCATTGGCTCCACTAGAGAGAGCTCTTGTGCTAACATAATTATATTAATAAACATAATTACTTATTTGAAATCAGTGAAACTATCTGTGGGGGAAGATGTTTTATGCACAAGAAGGGGTAGCAGAATATGGAGCGGGATGACCAATGTTTCTACGACTTAACTAATACATGCTGCAAGATGTTCCCTTTGTGCTCACTTTTGGAAAGTGTTTATACAGAATGTTTTCTATTTGCATGAAGACCTTTTCAAATTACCCTAGCTGTGGAAAGAAAAAATAAAATAATAAAGAGAAAGAACAGTAAAATCACAGAAGCCTGAAACCAAATTATGCCCTAGTAATGAACATTTGCAGCTTTCTGGACTCAAAGGCCAGTGCTCAGCATAAATTCAGCTATTTCAAGATAAAGTAAATATAATCCTACTGTAATTCCAGTGAGAATAAGCAACTATATGAGGGTATAATTCAATTCAATGCGCTAAGGTGGGTTCTCTAGAGTACTTGATGTGCATAGAGCTATGGCAGACAGGAGCTGGAGCCCTGTGCTGGGGGTATTTCAAAGGAAAACACACAAAATATTACCAGCAAAGGAGTAGGAAGAGATTAAAAAAGTTTTGACTTAATCCCAATGGAGTTCAGATTTTAGCTCTAATCATACATCTGTCTTAATCCTACAAAGTGGCTTAACAGAGAAGAAAGGAAAGAGAACTACTGAAGCATGCACAAAAGGTACAGGGAGGACTATTGATTGAAGGAACAAAGCTTTCTTTTCTACTCTGTTTACCACTGCAATTGTTGTATCTAGTTTTATGTTTTCTAATTTCAATTTCTTTGTTTAAAATGTGAAGATTGGTATTGCTGTTTTTATGGATATTTTGGAAAGAAGAAGAGATCAATCATATCCTTACTTACCTGAAGGATCCTGAATTCAGTAATACTTTGGTAGAGTACTAGATTTAAGGTCTAAGACTGCACATACATGGTCTAAAAAAGAAAATGAAAAAAAAAAAAAGCATGCTTTCTTGCATAAAGTACACCAAAATTCCATCTAAGTGTCTCCAATAAATCTGTAACTTTGTGATCAATACCTGGGCAGTGTTCTATCAACAGAAGCATTAAATTTCCAATGCACTTTATTTCTCCCTCCTTGATGTCTTCATCATTGCTTCCCCAGCTCTTACTTGCTGAATATCTCTGAGATGAAAGGCAGTTTAACCCATCACAACCCATTCCATTCAAGCTGTTAGTTGTTCAGCTCCTACTAACCTAAATGAAGACTTTAGGGAGTCATCATATCACAAGCCTGTCTTCAAACTTAGATACACCAGTGTTTTGGGTATCTTATTTCCAATCGAATCTACTGTGTTCCCCTAATAGGTACAATCACTGTAAAACAAGCTCTCTTACATTTTAACTGAGTCATTAGAGATTTCTTCAGTGCATCGGCACAAAATACAAATTTATTTGGCAGATTGCATCTGCTCCTATTTCCTCTTTTAAGAAACATTAGTAACCCAAATCACATATATCAGTCCAGTACTTTTAAAATTATCTTTTTACAATCTAGTATGCAAAATTATAACATTTTTCTTGGCTCTGCATATAAACATAGAAGAACGCAACAATCAATTACATACATCGAATCGTTCAGTAAAAAAATCAGCAGTCACTAACATCTTTAGTTTGCACTGTGAGGACTTTTCCCCAAGTATCTGCTGATATTCAACATTCATTTATATTCCTGAAGTATATATCCAAGGGTCTTTCATTTAGGTACCTGTTATTCTGATGAGTTCTTCTAACCTACAGATGAGAAAAGAAAATCCATACTCCTTTTTTATCTGTTTCTACTATGCACTAAGCTGCATAATCTTGTTGCCATGTGAAACTAGCAGTAAAGATCTTTATGCAAAACAACCCCTGACCATACTGTGCATGAGTTACATTAAGACAGCTACCTAATCACAGAAATGCAGGTCAGATATCTGCAGCTATCATACATAGCTAAGATATATGGATAATTTCTCTCTCCTTCACAGGGTTTCTTTGCTGATGGTTGTTACGCAGATAAAATTTGCAACTTAGTTATTTAATATAGAAGTTTTTCACTTGAATATCTTTAAGTTCCAAGCAAGTTACATTAAACAGTACTGTCAAATGCAACTTGATGGAGAACTTCAGGTAGATTGTTATCCACCAGAATCAAGTGTGTGAAGTACGGGTTTATTATTCATCCTTCATTTTCCAGTCCTAAGTAATTGTTCTGGGTAACTGCAGAGTTAAAGAAATTCAACCTGGGCAGTCATTCAGTACTTGGAAATGTGAAATACTGCCAAAGAAGGCAACCCAATTAGAAAACACATTCAGAGGCAGCTATCCTTTATTTTATACAGACTAAAATCCTTATTTTGTGTGTGTTAACACACAAAACTTAACTCTCCTTAGAGCTCCCTCAAAGTTCACTGCAAGAATCAAAATGATGGTACAGAACAACCAGTCAACTCTCTTCCAAAGAGACCATAGAGCAGTTAACATTGTTCCAAAACCACTGAAGAAAAATGCTGATACCATATTTGATAAAAGTGACAGTGCTCGACCTGTTCCAGAAGTTTGTAACACTGTCATCCTTTATTGAAGATAACGGCAGGAGCAACGCACAATACAGAATATTAACAACATGTCAATTCTTTCTGTTTCAGACAATAAAACATTGTTTTCTGGCTTGAGTTTTTTTTTTTGTTTTTACATTGTGAATTACAGTTTATCTTGGTTTTGTCATCTCTTTAAACTGCAGTTTTATGAACAGTTGCTAAGGCTGAGAAGCAAGCCAGGCTTTTTCTGATAATGCTGTTTTGGAATGGCTGTTCCTGAGTTAGGGAAAAGGATTTAGTCCTAACACAGAATAGTTAATTGATTTCATTGTGTGTAAGGTAAATTGTAAAATAAATCAAATCACATTTCAGTGAAATGTATTTGGACTTTTGAAATAAACAAATGAGTTATGGTTTTACTGCTGGGTTTTTATTTTGTTTTATTTAGTCATTTGTTTTTGTTTGTTTGTTTGTTTTCACAGCAGGTTTCAAAATCTTACTAAAACTTACTTTTCCCATGAAAATTACTGGCAATGTAAGATCATTTGACATAAGCTTAGCACTTAATGAGCTCTGAGACGCACACATTTTGATATTGAAAATATCAGAATATTTTTAAAGTTAAAATTATGTGCTATGTATTTATAATGTGAACTAGATACAAAACAGAAAATGTATTGGAAAGATTTGCTGAACCATTTCTGTATTTAAATGTTCATCAAACTGTTAAAAATAATCTTCATTTCTTTTGAGTGTGAGTACTCTGAGCATGCCATGTCATCTCTAATGGAAAAGTCAGGTCTTTTACTCAGGTATGATGCACTTGCTACTGAAAAAAACATGATGATTTGTCTCTTTTTATTACATATTATTCAAATAAGGCTAAATAATTAAGTTATTTAGAATCTAGAAACTTGTGACATTATGAAAGTAAACAGACATGGTAATAGGAAAGGATCTAGAATGTTTTTGCTTAGATTTTTATTATCAGTGAAAATTTCTCAAAAGAAGTTATAAAGACAAATAATTTTCAAAACTGTTAAGATTTCATTTAATTAAACACTGATATACATTGTAATAGAAAAGCCAGTATAATCACAGATCAGAATTAATTTCCAGTTCCTTTATTTCTGAGGTTACTTCATTCTGTTGTTTATAATTTATAGATGACTTTATTATTTAACTACAGCCATTACCTTATCATAGAGATAAAATAAAATAAAATAAAATAAAATAAAATAAAATAAAATAAAATAAAATAAAATAAAATAATAAAATAAAATAAAATAAAATAAAATAAAATTAAAATAAAATAAAATAAAATAAAATAAAATAAAATAAAATAAAATAAAATAAAATAAAATAAAATAAAATAAAATAAAATAAAATAAAATAAAATAAAAAACAGAGCTAGGGAAGGATTTGACTCTGGATCCTGTAGCATAACTTCCAGTGTTTATGGTAAGTATTTACATGAGTCAGGGGACTGGAAGATGCTCAATTCCCTCTGAAGTCAATGGAGATTCAGCCCACACAGACAATCGTATCTGGAGCCACAAGGCAAGTTCCTACTGATTCATTCTGCCTGGCCACCAGCTGCTGCTCCAGAGGGTAATGAGTCTTTCCTACAACCTGTGCTAGATCTGCCAGATCTTTTGGATAAAGATAATGCCCGCAGCAACTCTTATGACACTTGATGCCTACAGTTAGGCAACTGAATCAAGTCTGAGAGCCCCACTGACTCTGACAGGAGTTTAGATATTAGCTCATATGTGAGCATCTTGGCTATCAATAGATACTTTTTTTGTTACCTAAATCTAAACATGATCCCACCCACAGCCTGGTCCAGCACATCTGCTTTCTTAAAGAGGAATCTAACTGTTAAGGACTCTCCTAACTTAAATGCTTAATTGTAACTGGCCCAGCAGAAGCCATTTGCTAAAATGCCTCACAACATAAAGTCTTGACACTACAATATTTTTTTACACATTAATTTTATTCTCACTTTCTTTTTACTATTCTCTGTTGAACCTTCTTAAACCAACATGAATTTCCTGAAATTAAAAAACCTTCAGCCACTGGATACTGCTAACATAATGTACTCTTTCTTATCACCTTTCCTCTGCAGTCACTTCTTGACAAAGCAATGCATGTCTCACTTTTGTACTTCTTCCCCATAAACCAATTTTGTCTCCCATTGTTTCCATCTAGATTATTTTTGCTGTTTGCTAAATTTCTCCCAGGGTCTTTTTAGTAATGTGAAATTCGGAACTGAAACAATATCAGCTGCTACCAACAAAGCTGTGTAAATTGTTGTTTATACCTGGGAAGACTTCCAGGGCAGAAAACAAAATGCAGGAATTAGAAGTGACAAAAAGCTGGTAGTAACTGATGTGCCAACTATATTACAACCATCTGTGCTCTGAATCTTTGTCTTTCCAAACTGGTAGTGTCTGTAAGAAAGACATTTTAATTCCTAAGAGAAATAAATTGCCTTAAAAGTAACTTGTATCTACTGTCTGTGGGAAATCCACTAATTAATCTTTATTCTATTCAGAGAGAATTTTCCCATTTTCCCTCAGTTTCATTTACTCCCATAAACTGGAATTATTTGGAGTGGCAAAAAAGACTATATTCATTCACTGCCTTGTGATCTACCAAAGGGTCCAAGTAAAATTTCTAAATCTTGTAAAGAATTTATAAATCAAAGCTTCATGTTCAAAAATGGGTATGACTACCATTATTTGGACACAGAAACAGGTAAACAGATGAATTTTTTAAAATTGCCTAATTTCTTTGGGAACAAAGGAGTCTCCAGCTTTTGAAAATCCCAGTAAGCACTAATAGCCCCATGAGATAATGTACAATACCACCATTTGAATCAAAATGTTGCTATTTCCAAAATAGACATTCTCTGCTATTTGGTTATGTAAAAGAAGCTACTGTAACTGGACTCTTTTTCTAGCTATATTTGGCTAAGACGTACCCATCTTAACTCTGAAGGGAAGATCAACATACTTCCTTGGTATTTCTAGATCTGAATATTGCAATGAAATCTATCTGAAGCCACATTTTTCTCAGACTGAAAACTAATATACATATCAGGCATTCTTTTGTTTTGGATGCACTCCCTGCTCCTGTCAATAGGCTATAGGATCTACTCCTAGGTGTGTTTTTAAGACACTGCTTTTCATCTGCGCAGACTTAATTTGTCTTTTCTCTTTGAGACATAATATCTCAGACACCTGAAATACATTCCTGTATTTGGGGCCTGTGGACACCTTTGCTCTCAAACAAAAGAGCTACAATCATCATTTTCTCATGACAGACAACTTTGGAGTAAATATCCTCCTTTGGCCCAGAATAACTAGGGTCTATGACTTCCTTCTCTTTAAGGTGAACCTAGAGTAAAAAATTACCTTTAAATCTGCCTAGCAGTAAGTTCTGATTTCAAAAATACCAGCTGATGGTTGTTTGTATATGCAATGACACAGGAAACAGGTTACCACTTTGGCTCTGTCTCTATTTTGTACTGTTCTCCTCATGTAAACAATAGAGCTAATATTGGAGCTCTTTTTAAAAAGGAAAATGATTAATGAATACATCTATTAATTATTTGGAAAAAGGTGACATATGTCCAAGGTGACATATTCACAGATGTCAAAATAATTTAGGTTACTAAAAACCTGACAGATTTGTGTGGAATTCCAGAGACACTTAAAAAGATATACAACTGCACAGTCTGGCTGCAGTTAAAACTCCATGTTAACAAAGGCATGCTAATGTACAGTGGAAGGTAAAACATTCAGCATGATCTGAGCTGCTGGTACACCTTCATGAGCTCTAAGTGAACTGTAATCATTTGGGATTCAAGCATAGGAGACAATGAGTTACTGTTGGTTACTAACATATTAACATATTTTTTAAGTATTTGTGGATCTGGGAAACTAAATTTCAAAATACATTTAAATTTTTGGATTAAAATAATACCTTAAAATGAAACAATGCTATAATCAATTTGATTAGTTGACTTTGTGTTGTTCATAAACCATTTTATTTCCTGGCACATTTTTCCTCTATCATTTCTATAATTTATACACCTTTTTTAATGTCTGTTTTCAAATCTGTTTGTAAGATCTTCCAGGCAAGAGTTCTGTATTTGTGCAGCATGCAGCCCAAATGAATCTTACACAGCCTAAAGGCTTGTGAATACCAACAAACAACAAGTTAACACATTACTAAGGACCAGTTTTGTACTTTCATTTGAAAGTTGTGCGAACATAACATAAATGCAGATATAATAACAGATTTTTATGAAAATAAAGCTTTTAAAGATCAGGATTATTTCTGTTGGAGAGGAAACATAAGCAATAAATAAAATAATGCATGCTAAGCAAGAACACATAGTGAACCCCATTTCCTCGTTGAAAAAAAAAAAAAAATAGCCAATAAAATTAAAGGAAAATTAATAAACAGCCAGTATAATTAAGGGGAAATTAATGACCTAGAAAAGGAATTTCATCCCTTCCTTGTGTGAAGGGAAGCAGAAGAACTCAATGTGATGGCATACAATTAAGCTCAACGGCTCAAAAATGAACAGGATGGAAGGGTGGCATTCAGTTGCCTCAGTATGGCACACAGAGGCATTTAACATGCTCTAAAGTATCCTAAGAGATCTGTGTGGCATATATGATGCAAAACCTACAGGAGATTTGCACTGTTTTGAAAGCAGGTGGAGACCAATTGAGACACTAATGACATCTCCATGGAATAAAACATCCTTAAGAATAGAAACCTTTATTTCTTCAGTGTACAAACCAACAAATGGCTGACAAAAAATGGAATAAATAATTACTTTCAAAGATTATTCTTACAGATATACATGTGATTGGTAGATAGTGATGAGCGTTATAAACAGACTGCTTTTGTAATAGCACAGAACCCTTTTACATGATTTCTTGGGTTTTCCCTAGAAGTCTATAGGGGTTGCTCTAAACTGACATTTATTGCTTACTTACAGCACGATATGATTGTGCCTGATTTGTTGACTGCAAGTTGGACAGTTATTTTTTCAAAAAGAAAGTTATCTTAATGATGACATCAAGGATTTGGGAGCAGATCTCTTTTCAATATGCTCAGCAGAGTGAAACATTATCCTACGTCACTACCAGGAAAATAGTCTTAAGTCCTAGCTACAGCAGAGGCTTAAAAATTGAGTGAGAGATCTCTGTCCCAGCTAGCAAAGTATTCCTCATGGTATTATTTGTTATTGCTGTTTATACAAAATTATGGACTTGAAGTCATAGGTTGTGCACACATCTATTTCTTGGAGGATGTTGTCTGAGATTCTTAGTTCACAGCCCTCTGGTGGGTTGAATATCAGAAGCACATATCTTTTCCTGCAGACTTTACACAGTCAGAAGCCTGGTCAGAATTTATCATGACTATCAAGGTGCCCATAATAACAGGGAAACATGGAGGGAAGTACTGTAAATACAGCTTCTTCTGTGGTTGCATTATCAGACAGTAAAATATGAGGCAATTTTAAGCCTGAGGACTTTTCCCCTCAATTCACCATTCCAAGTGGCAAGAAGATAGTGGAAAATTATATAGCCAACCCAACCTGTATTTGTGAACTTAAAACCTCTTTTATTTTTTTACACCTGAGGTCTATCTTTAACCCAAATTTGACATTGTCTTCAAAGGAGAGGGAAAATCCTTTCAGAAACGGATCTAGGGGAAGTCACTGGGGAGTACTCTGACAGAAAGAGGAATGACATTTTCTGTCTTCTGGGTAGTGGCAGCTTCTGGCCTTTCTTTTAACATGACCTCAATCTGGCCTATCTTGTATTGACAGAAAATATATTATCATCCTGATTTTTCCTAATACAGTAGCCTCAATTCTTTTGTTATTAGACATTAAGTGTAGTTTTCTGATGAGTGCCAGCAACATGTGGCAAGCTCAGAACAAGTGAAAAATAATACTTATACTGTGCATGTACAAACGTTGGAACTTCTTGCTGCAGAATGCTGCAAATGCTAAAATTCAAAGCAATTCGAAGAGAAATCATTAAGACTTAGACAGAAGGAAAAAGAAAAAAAAATCAAAGGCTACTAAGTACAAAGATATTACCTTTATCATAGGTCCTGATCTGAGAATGGCTGGAACCTAGGGGAACATCATTTTATTCTTGCCTTGTCACTATATTTTAGCATAAGGATCCTCTGTGAACCTCTCAGAAACAAGCTGTAGATGGACCTTTGATCTCTTGTTACACAGGGTTTTTTTTATATTTATTTAAAAACTAATATTTTTCAAAGCTTCTCAGAATTTAGAAAGTGAGAACAAGTTTCAGGCAAAAGAGTTGAAAGTATATTTTTCAAATAAAAGTGTTTCATAAAACCGTTTTACCAGGTGTGTTCTCTGTTCGCTCTGTTTCCCTTTTGTGATCAACACTTGCCCTTTTTTCTTTCTTTGTCCATATCCTCTTACACTTTGATTTGTAATTGATCCCTTCCTGAAAACATGTATTACTCACATTGTAAATCTTTCATTGTTTGTACAAGCCACGTGTGCAGTCAGGCCTTGACTCTCTGAAGTCCTGTAGGTATCTCAATTTGCATAGCAAATGATTGATGGTGACAAAATGTGATATCATATTGGCTTTCTTTTTCAAACTGTGAAGTGTTTATGCAAAAGCTTTGAGGAAAAATATTTGGGTTGAAAACAAAAAAATCAGTCTTTTAATAACTACCTCAGTGCTTCAGCACTGTTGTTATTATTTGGTAACAGAATCCCTGAATTTATGGAGAGGTGATAAGTATTGCTTACAACAAGAAAGTGCAGTGTCTTTGCCCAGCAAAGTCTTGTGAAAGGAGAATCTGTCTTGATATCTTTATAGGAAGGGCAGATAAGGTCTTACAGATACTCTGTGAAGACTTCAAAAACTGGCAAGCCTGATGTTCTCAGAGTTTGGGCACAACCTCTCAAACAAATATATTTTTTTTATTAAAAATTGCATCAATTTCTGTAAAAGACTTGTACATGATTTAGACCCCAGGGAAGAAAACTATTTTTGCCTAGTTTTTTTTTGTTGTTATTGTTGTTTTGTTTTGTTCTTTTGAACTACAAACTTAAAACCGTGATTATGAAAGAGTTTCAAGAAATAATATATATATATATATAACTTGTTATATCACTGTATAAATCTAAATTGAACCTATATGCTGAATTCTATGCACAAGTCTGACCTCAGAAAGATGGAAAATGTAAAGAGAGGAGTAAGAATCATTGCAAGATTTTACATTAGATATAACGGAGAAGGGAGAACTGAAAGAGAGTATGACATATCCATAAAATAGTTGAGGGTGATGGAGAAGGTAAAGAGCGTAAAACTGGTCACTGTCTCTCAGTAGAAAAACTGGGAGATGTCAGCTGAAGTGGGCAGCTCTCAGCTTCAAAATTCTCTAAAGAAAATGAATCACAGATTATATTTGACCTCTGGAGCTCCCTGCCATGGCTGCCATGAAAGCTAAGGGACTACTCCAGAAGAGGTACAACTTTCAAAGGATAAAATCACAGAGAAAATATGAATCCAAACCAACATCAGATGTTAGGAAGCAGTGAGGACTGGGGGCCCCCTGGGAGCCCAGAGTTCCCCAGGTCCAGTAAGTCAGGGACTCACCACCCAGGGACAGTCCCACCACCTCTAGCCAGGGGTACAGTAGCAGGAGACAACTGCAGCCCTGGGCATTGGGCACCTCCCTGGGAACAGGTCAAGAGCAAGAAGGACATCAGCTCACAGGTGAAGCTCAGGATCAGCCCCAGTGACTGTAACCAGGACTCTGTCTTCCTGGACTTAGAAAGTCCTTGAACCACACATGATGGAGTTTGAAAGATTATTCTGGAGAAAAATCTCTGTGTCCTCCTCCTGTTCATGCTCCCTCAGCAGTCAACATCTGCCACTGTCATAGTCAGGGACACTCCAGGACAGCCATCCTTACACTGTATTCTTACAAGAAAAAAAAAGTCAGAGATGGGACAGAAATTGAAAGCATGACTCATTCTTTTGATTGAGAACAGCATCAACAGAACTACACATCAGAGGGAGCAGCCAGAATCATCTAAACAAGACTGTTTTCCAGATGGAAAAGACTGCCTTTATCTGACACTGGTGCAGTGAAATGTTAATTTTGCATACTTTTAGTGCTGAAGTAGTCAGTTGGCTTAACCAGGGTGAGGTGATTAACTAGAGTGTGAAAAGGTACAAGAAAGGGAAGAGAGCTTCTTTAGTTGTGTAATGAAGTTATCCATCACATTGCCACATAGGACAGCTCTTTTACACTTCAGTATAAAAATCGGCTGGCTGTAGAGATATGATTTTACCTGAAGGTAAACAAATTAGTAACTCACTGAGATGACTGTAAGTCCTTTTCTGTGGGAAGAATTATTTATTGCTAATTCAGTCTGTCATAATCTCCTACACCTCCTTTCCAAAGTCCATCTGTAAACAGCTACTGCTTACTTCTCATATCGGTTAAATAACAGTGCCGTGGTCTGGAGGAAGGGAGCACAAATGACTCTCAAGTATCAAGGTCTATCCTGAACAACTCTACAACCACCTTCTTCAGACTAGAATGTCCAAAACCAAAAGAAGGGAGTGTGGATGTAGGTTAGGAAACAGAAGGTAATTACCACAAGAAGATGATTAACAAGCACCTTTGCTTTCAAAAATTTCTTACTTTTTTATCTCAGAAAAAAAATAAAATGTCTCCTCCACCCCAAAGCAGACATCAGAATAAACTAAAAAATAAAAAATAACAACAACAAAAAACTTCCTCACATTAAGCTAGTATAGCAATAATTGGCAAGGGAGGCATATCTAAAGCCACTATCTCCATTACGTAATTAGAAAATGAATTACCTGTACTGTTCAAACATTTGCTTGAGTACAAAGCCTGAAATAGAACGTGTATATTTATACATATTTTAGCAGCCACTTCTTGAAAGGCTTCACAAAATTTATCCCTGAGAGAGAGAAGAAATTCCCCCCAAATATTCTGAAGCAACCATGAAGAAATAATTGTTTTTCTCCAGAACTGCTCCTAGGGAAAGTGAATCAAGGGCAATTCCTAAGAACATTTCTCCCAACTGTTTCATAACCTAAAAGGAAGAAACCTTCATTTAAAAGGAGAATGGTGTGCTCTGAATCTCACCTAATCCTGACACCTTCAGTCTGAATAAACACATGTTGTCAGAACACATCTTGGAACTTCTCCATAGAAGGAAAACTTCATTCTTTGTTATTGAGGGGTTGCTGGTCTAAAGTGCATCAACACTTTTGCATCATCTGCTATGAAGCAAAACAGAGGCAACACCTCTGTGCTTCCAAGTTGATAATTACACTGTTTAAATTGGGTAAACATGCTAATGCTTAAAAAAAAAAAAAAAAAAAAAAAAAAAAAAGCACTTTGAGAAGCTCAGTGAGGAGGCCCAAATGCTAGGAAACAGTTTCCAGAGTAATCTTTTCAAATTATGGTAAGGACAAGGACCAAGCAATTAAGAATGAGTTTTCCAGTTTTCCAGAGAAAGATATTTTCTAAACAGGAAGGGGGTGGTAAACAAGAGGTTAGTTTGATGGTTCTTCAGGACTGTACGAAATCTAAAGACCCTGATGAAAAGGAATCCTTTATTACAAAGTCTACTCTGATTGTCAAAGTAGGCACGTATACTGACAAATACCCTTTAACATTTAACAAATATCCTAATATATTTTATCCACAGGGCATGAAATGTATTGTTACATATTGTTCCTATCAAAATGGAAAGGGCAGTTTTGGGAAGCATTTATATCATGTGATGAACAGTGAATTAGTAACCACAATTCTGTGGTTAGCTTGCCAAAGTCTTTCTGCTTTTGGTAGTAACAAGGCTGGACAAGATAATGACACATATTCCATTAATGAATTGAATACACTCTTGACCAGAATGAACCAGGTATCTGGCTCACACTTCACCAAGATTTTTAAGAGTCAAACAATCTTGGTACTGAAATGTGGACTTTCAAAAGTGGCACTTGAATAACACTCTAAAGCTGAAAATATAGATATCATCTAACATTAGGTATTCTTAATGAAATCTTATGAAGACCAATTATTCACATTTTGATTGATTTAAAGCAACCCAAGCCCTTTTCTTCTTTCTTGCAATTTTAAAGTACAATATAATCTTGCTTTTTGCATAGGTTGGATGTTAGGAAGAACTTCTTTACCGAAAGGGTTGTTAGACATTGGAACAGTCTGCCCAGGGAAGTGGTGGAGTCACCATCCCTGGAAGTCTTTAAAAGACGTTTAGATGTAGAGCTTAGGGATATGGTTTGGTGGGGACTGTTAGCGTTAGGTCAGAGGTTGGACTCGATGATCTTGAGGTCTCTTCCAACCTAGAAATTCTGTGATTCTGTGATAATCAGTTTAACATAGCTATGCTATGTTAAATATGCTAATATGCATATGCATAAATATGCTAAAGGTGAACTAGCATCATGAAAATTACCTGTGCTCTAACATAATAGATAAACTCAGAATATACTTGTTTATACAAGAAGGAAATTAAAGAAACTTCCCTGGAAATCAGAATTTCTGTATCTGGAGAAACTGGAATATCTAGAATGGTATTGCTGTGTCTAGACAAAATAAGGTCTAATAGTCAGGGACTGCATAACCAATTGACAATGTCTTTGTCAGCTGGTGAAGGTAAGCCTCTATCTATCATATTTATACAAAATCTGAGTTAGCAAATACAAGTGGAAGTCAAAGTAGTCAGAAGTCTCCACTACCTGGTCTATTTACCAGGTTTGTATGGCTTATAAAAACAACCTAAAATGCAGTAAACATTCAAGAGATTTTCTTAACTTCTCTTCTAGGAGTTTTTTGTTATCTCTAAAGTGGACAAATAGATCTCCCTAAAGTATTGAATTCAGATTAACAACAAAGATTTAGACAATTTAAATGTAAAAACATCAAGCATTAAGAGACAAGAATCCAATTTCCACTTTTTGGTCTGCTAGTTAAGTACATATCGTTGACCTCATCTCATTTATTTCCACTCCCAGGACCTCCCAGTTACTACTCCCAGTAGTAACCGGTACCAGTGTCATCCATTATTAGCTTAAAGGTTTTAAAGGGAAGTGTTTTTTGTTTTGTTTCCTATCTTGCTTCTTTAAAGGAGAAATTTTCATCACAAGTTGATCTAATTTAATGCATCAAGAAACATGTTGCAAGAGCCTTTTACTTCTAAATCTAGCATCTTAGTCACAAGTTAGAAACAATTCTTACTTTATTTCTGTAACAACTGTTAAATGTCTAAATGAAATTTCCTTCCTAAACGTGACTTTATGCATCCCTTTCTGCAAACATTGGCATGAGGAAATGATTTCCATCCCTTGATATATAAAAGAGTTAAAAGCTTTCTCCAAAAAGTGATCTAGCCAAAGAGATGCTGAGCATCAGCTATTACTGGCCAGAGCAGAAGCTGGTGATGCTCAGAAACTCTGACAAATTTATTTAGGTTCTTAAATACATATTTTGACTCCTGGTTTGTCTCAACAGCTAAAGAAATAATTAAGACTGACAGACTCCCAAAGAGATATTGCTGCCAGAAGGACAATTTCCTCTAAACTGGTTAACAGAAGTCCAGATAAATCTGTCTCTAATGAAAGTTTTAAAAACAAGACCATGACTGGCGTGTTGGGGTAAATAGCCTTGATAATCTTGGCAGTCAAAAGAGAAGAAAGAAACACCAAATCTGGAAGAAATCTGGGAATGGCTATTCTGAAACAGGCTATCTATCAAGTATTCTAGTTCCAAGATTGCCCAGTACCATCTGCTGCAGAGAAAGACTAAAAAGCCCTCTCTAAAGGCAGCTCAATTGGTTTAGCACTTGGTTTATACCCTAAGACATGGTGATTTATGGCTTTACAAATTTTGGAAGAAGATAAAGTGAGAGGAACGATTCTGGCCATTTTATTCTCTCATAAAATTACCTTTCTACTCTAGAATCCTGCTAAATTAAGCTCCTAAGTGCTGTAGGCATCAAAGCTGAACTTCTATTTACATGTTTAAAATTGGTTTGGGATAGGCAGCCTTACCGCATCATTTTACTCATTTTGTCCACAGCACACACTGTTTACAAAGTTAGAGCCTAGTAGAGGAAACAAAATCAAATTGCTTATGTACACAAACCACTTCCACGGGTTTATATTACCAGTATAAAGATATTGTGCAAAGGAAAGACAGATATGACATTTACATAAGACTGTCATTGGGATTCAGCTGCACTAGGTCATGCTTCTGCAACGCACATGTTAAAGTGAAAAAAGTTAGCATTTGGTGTGATTGACCTAGGCCTTCACCACTCTAGCTGTTTTTCACCATAAGCTTTTATTTTTTTCCTTTTTTTTTTTACCAGTCATCTCTTGAGAAAATCCAAACAAGTTTTATTTCAATCAAACTTCTGCATTGGGCTGTTTTAAGATTAGTTCCACTTAGCATTTATTCTATAGTGTGATAACTACTTGGGAATGCTGTCATTTGCTTAAAGGTAAGTTCTTTGAATTTGATTTTGAAAATAAACAATATTCTTCTCATTCAACTTTCTAGAGCATTTCAAATTACCTTCTGGATATGAAGCAATGAACAATTACTATCCTTAGTGAAATTCACTAATTGCATGATTCACACATAACATAAGATTCACTCCTCATTTGTATTGCTACAACTGACTTTAGTTCTCCTAGTTCTATCTATAAAATTTTTAATTGTAAATTATACTATTGAACAAGTTTACCTTGGCATAGACATTTCCATGGGAATAAGAAAACTACAAAAGTAAAAGTGGCAATCAAAATGATGAAAAATGTTTTTGTCCTTATCTCATTTCTCAGTCAGAATTTCATGCGTGTTTTTGGTGTTGTTTGTTTTTTGTTTGTTTTTTGTTTGTTTTTTTGTTTGTTTTTTTTGTTTGGTTGTTTTTGTTTTGCTTTTTGTTTTTTTGTCTTTTTTTAATGCAACTGAGGCAAAACAAGGGTAAACTCATATAACTCTCACGGAAAGAGAGAAATAAAATGAAGAGGGAATAGGGACTGGGCTTCCAAACTGCAGTTTTAATTACTGCACTTTTATAAATTTATAAAGATCCTCTTCCCTGCCTGTCCCTTTTGGTAATTCTGAAGTGCCTTCACAAAGCTGGTCTGAGTGATTTTAAGCACTCTAAACTGCAGGTGAGCAGCACTGGTTAGTTTAACAACCAAGCCACAACACTTTGTAATGGCAGGAAAAGAAAATAACAGAAAATAAATAAATAAATAAATAAACAGGTTAAAGAACCTTATAAATTTAAGAGTGATTACTGAAACACATATTAAGCTAGATTTCTTGAAAGCAAATATTCTGCATTAAGTAGGAGGGGGGAATGTTATTTTTTTCTTCTCTCACAGGAAGGTCAACCATTAGAGTCAAATGAATCACAATTTGCCCCCCCAAAAATCTATCTAGGATCACATACCACAACATGACGAGGCGAACAAGCTGCTCTCTGACTTGCTGTGACCCTCTCTGCTTTCAAGAGTGATTGCAGTACCCACAACTGCCTTTTTCAGCAGTATAAATCAAATAAAATATTTTAATTTGTAAAACTTCAGAGTTGTAAGTCTTACTTACATTTGTGGAATCTTCTATAGATGTCTATTGCTTTTGATTTTTCAGATCACCTTGGGTTTTCTGCTTCAAATCTTTAAGTTCCATGAAGAAGTAGACAGCCAACATAACTGCTTCCAACAAATGTCTTCCTTCCAAATGCTCAGAGAGACAAGAAAACACTGTTTGAGGCCCAGGAGCTACCAGGGCCAGGAGATCTTTCTTTACATGTGTTAGGTGGCTAACTATCTTCTGGTAATAAAATTTGATGCGCAACTTTGAGACCACAGTTCCACAGAGAATCACAAAATATATTTGACAGCTCAAGGTTTTAATTATTGGTTAAAGCTGGAAGTTTGTGGGGAAAAAAAAAAAAAAAAAAAAAAAAAAAAAAAAAAAAAAGGTAAGTTTCCAGCTTTCCAGCTGAGCTTCTGCTATAGTGTCTGAAGAAGCTGAGGGGCTGCCTGCACTTTGGTAATGCTTGAAAGAAACAGATTTTCTCACACTTGTCCCACTCAGACTTCATTATTTGGCTTACTATGTGCCCATGACCACCCAGCTTGGGTGAGAGCTGGAGAATTCTGGAAACAGCTGTTGTGCAAACCTTTCATCTCTATCAAGTCGTTTCAGCCGAAATTTCCTCTAAGTTATGACAGTCAGCCTCAGCTATCAGCTTCACCGATGTTGCCGCTGGCTCCGTTGCATCCCTAGCCACTCTGGATTTGAGCATGGTGGTGACATTTTCTCGGTTCCTGGATAAACTGTCCTTGTTCTGTTCTGCTCCACATCCATCTGAAACACAGGCTGGCCTGGGAACCTTGTGAAAAGCTTCAAATACCAGACAGTACTTGCTCTCTGTAGCATGTGCAGATGCAAAGTTTTGCCTTTTATCTTTTACCTCACAAAATTGTCCCTGGATATGAGCAAAGATAAGAAATGGGATTATCTTCCCAAGGAAGTCCTTTCCTTCAAGATTAACAAGGGTTTGGTAAAAATCTCTGTGTCCATAGACACTGTCTTTGTCCTTAGGACTGATAGCTCTCCCTGGTATGAAATTGGATGCTGGAGAGAGGAGGAGGAGTGTTAACTGGAAAATATAGAGCAGATGAAACAGCTTCTGATGACAAACATGACTACATTTCATATCTTGATTGCTCTGACTTTTGCAAACCTAAAAATTTCACATAAATTTTACATTTTCCTTTGTTAATCATATTTAACCATGCCTGACATGTATTTTCAATGAAATGATTTGACTTTGCAGACAAGTTATCCCAGGTCTACACAGCTTTAATCTGAAGCCAATATTCTGGCTTGTTATATATTTCAGCTCTTCTATACTACTCCAGTTCAACCATTTCACTACAGGTAAAGAAATTAGAGAGAGAGATAGAGAGAGAAAGAGAGAGAGACTTTTAATTCAAAGATTTATTGATTTTCTAAAAAAAATAAAAAATAAATAAAAATAAAGGAGGGAAAAGGGGGGGAATACAGGAATGTCCTACGGTTTCTCAGAATTTATAGAGATACTATGTAATCATAAATCTATGAGTTCCTTTATTAGACACACAGCCCTTCTGAGATAAACAACCTAGCTAGTCAGGAAACAAAAAAAAAAAAATCTTTTGACTGCAAAGTCCTTGGAAGATAAAAGCTTTTAAATGTTTGTGAATGGTGGCTTAGAGTAATTGGTAGAACAAATATTTAATAGAAAGTTCAGGCTTTTTTATACGGAATTGATTTGAATCTGGCTGCAGGTCACAGGTGGTAATTTGGTAGATGTGAGTCTGTTCTGAACATTATGGGTATTTGCCCATCAAACTGTCTTCTACAGTGTACAGTTTCTGATTAGAAGTGTCATAGTTAGACTTGCCCTTCTTCAACACAGACAAATCCTGGGTCTTATTGATGTTTTTAGCCTTATATGATATATTATATTATATATTAAATGTATTTTTTAAATAGCTATCATATACTACATGTATTTTTAGTGATAGTATTCTTGCAGCTGTAATCTACTGTGGATCTTGCTGCCTTTCAGCGACCATCTCACCTTCAGGGTACAGAATTACTGTGTGGGGCTATAAAATATTATTACATTTTTATGATATAACATCAATATTAAATGCTCATATTTTTTGTTGTTGTTTATGAATTTGAATGACCAAGGAAAAGAGTAGAAAGGATACAGATGCATTTATCTCTGTAATATTATTGTCATTTTTTACCATCTCAGCTTAACACATTTTAAACAGAGAGAAAAATTTTAAGTCACTCTTAATTAAATAGAGAAAATGATCAGTGAGTACTGAAACTAGGTAGTTGTTGAAAAACAGAGCAATTAGCCTTCTATAGCATATTTTTAGTTTTCTCTTAGAATACAGTCTCTTCATACAGAGCAGACAATTCTCTGCATCCTTCCCTGTGTATGTGTGTACACAGGTAAGAATGTACATGTACATGTGTGCCTAATTCTAGTTCAACTATTTCTAAACTTTCTGCACTGAGGCATAGAGTGTATAGAGTTAAATAATTTCTCATCAGTGAATATTTATAACAAGCAGCCATTTTGCAAAGCTTAGAAGTTTAACCCTTATATCTATAGTATGATGACTATGGATCTACAATCTGCTTATGTGGCCTGAGTGCAATTACAAGCATGGCTATAGATTGCAAAAGGAAGGGAAGCTCAGAACAGAGCAGCACTGCTAAAAAAAAAAAAAAAAAAAAAAAAAAAAAAAAAATGTAGTGACATTTCAGCTTCCCCGTATTTCTTAACACTTTCCTGCTGTTGAATCATGCTGATTTATTAAATCACCTAGCAAATCAGAAAATTGTGATGGTTTAAACACTTGTCTTTTAAAACAGTTTTTGCTGATCGTATACTGCAGGTCAAATGCCAAGATATTTATTCACAGAGTGGGATCCTACTGAGCGTTATCTTGCATACCACCTCAGACTACTGCCCACAAAAGCTGAAGGCATGCTGTGGTTGTTTGAGATGCTCAGCACCTTGTAAAGCCATGCATGTTCAAGTTAGCATGGTAAGTTCAAAAAGAGTGGGGGGGGGGGGGGGTAGAAGGAGAGAAAGACAGAAAGACAGAAAGAAAGAAAGACAGAAAGAAAGACAGAAAGAAAAGAAAGAAAGAAAAGAAAGAAAGAAAGAAAGAAAGAAAAGAAAGAAAGAAAGAAAGAAAGAAAGAAAGAAAGAAAGAAAGAAAGAAAGAAAGAGAAAGAGAGAAAAAGGAAAGAAAGAGAGAGAGAGAGAGAGAAGGAAAGAAAGAGAGAGAGAGAGAAAGGATAGAAAGAAAGAAAGAAAGAAAGAAAGAAAGAAAGAAAGAAAGAAAGAAAGAAAGAAAGAAGAAAGAAAGAAAAAGAAAGAGAGAGAGAAAGAGAGAGAAAGGAAAGAAAGAGAGAGAGAGAGAGAAAGGAAAGAAAGAAAGAAAGAAAGAAAGAAAGAAAGAAAGAAAGAAGAAGAAAGAAAGAAAGAAGAAAGAAAGAAAGAAGAAGAAAGAAAAGAAAGAAAGAAAGAAAGAAAGAAAGAAAGAAAGAAAGAAAGAAAGAAAGAAAGAAAGAAAGAAAGAAGAAAGAAAGAAAAGAAGAAAGAAAGAAAGAAAGAAAGAAAGAAAGAAAGAAAAAGAAAGAAACTCACAGATTTGGCCCATAATAAGATAGGTTGGACAGGTATGCAATTAAGTAAGTTAAGTAAAACATCGCAGTGCAAAATTCGTGTTCTATTTGTTCCATAAAAGTCAATAAAAAAAAATGCTTACTGGCTTTAACAAAGATAGATTTAATCCCAAAACCTAAACTATTTACACAAACCAGTTAAATTTTAGTATAATATGTCTAAATGTATGTTTTATCAAGACACTTTTATGTTTTGCTGGCCCCTTTATCTTGTGTCAACCAAAAATTCATAATACCAATTTTGACTGAAGGCTGGCTTTAATTACAATTTCTTTTACAGGTCTCAACTGCTTTTTGTATCCTGGGAAATGAGAGCAGTTCTTTCTACCATAGTCGAAAGAAAATGAAAAGGTTGGTAAATGTATAAGTAATTTTAACTGATTCATTGATCTGAATACTTTTAAAGTAATACAGTAAGTATTTCTGTCACACTTTGAAGTTAAGCTTAGAGCTCAGTTACATCCCTTAGGGTTATTTTATAGCCATTAAGAATGTGTACCTTTTATCTGGTGCCTTCAATTAATTGAATTTCAAAAATATTCTCAAATGTTTTTAGAAAATCATTTAGTTCCTGGAGGACATTCCTGTGTGATTTATTGTTACAGTAATTAAAAGCAGTGAGTATTACACTGGTCACTGTTGGAACTCCTGTCTGCCTTTGGCTATATTTTGGTTTAAGTTAAAACATATAGTGTACTTGAGAGACTTGTGAAGGAAGGCAAGGAAAAAAAAATTAATTCTTTTCAGATTGCTTCAGAATTTTGGCACACTCAGAAATAACCTCTTAAAGTGATCACAGTGATATTTACATGATAATTATATGCAAGCACAATTAAGCTTCTATATTAAACAATTAAATAATGCTTTTCCTGCTATGGTAAATTATTCCTGACTACCCATATTAGTATTCTGTAGTTCTAATCGGTGCCATAAATAATTTTCAGTTTTACACATTCTGCTCTGAAGCAATTATTAAGAGCTCTCAGGAAGAGTTAAAACAGCTAATGAAAATAATTAGCAGGAAAAAAAAATGTTGGTTCATCCTGCATGGAAAGATAACCCTAAGCACAAACTACAAATGCTTCTTTAATTGCATCATTGTTTTCTGAGGCGTACACAGTTCTTGTCTGTAATCCCTTCTGTGCAAGGAGTGATCACCCGCAAGTAACATCTTATGGCACTACTTGTGCACGGGAAGATCTCTGGGATCGGACCCACAGCCCGCTTCTCTTTAGTTGTGTAACATGGAGGAAGGACCCAGCTCCTGTCCTGCTTCCCTGGATCTCCACCTCAGCAGTGCTGCTCACCTGAGTGAGGGCTGCAGGCTCCCTCCCTGCTCAGTGTGAGAACTTGGTCCTACTGACTTACCCAATATCTTTTGCCTTTTGGGGGTGTCCCTTGTCCCTTGGGGACCAGTGTCCCTTGGTGTAGCTCAGCTTTTAAACAACGAAAACGAATCTCCTCTCCTACCAAAAGATAATCCTCTCCAGCCATATATTGAGTACACTAAGACAGCCTTAACTACTTTAACCACACCGACATTTTTTTTCTACCACAGAATAGCTGTTTTCTCAAAATCATGAGTTCGAAAGTAGAATTATTGTAACACTTGCTTAGAAAATTGTTGAAAAAGAAGCATATATATTTACAGCCTACAAAAGAGTCAGATGACCAGACAAGTCTGAAAATAGATGCCTTTTATCAGCATGAGTGCATATTTACAAACAAAAGTGTAGTTGTACAGATTCTGACCAGTGCAGGTCAGTGCCAGATAAACATTTCACATATAAATGTACTGCCGTCATTGTTCACAGTAATAACCTCCACTTTTAATAATCCATCCCTTTTACACTGAAGTGCCTAAAGGTTTTCTAATGTGTATCAGTCTTTTGAACATCATATAATCAATTTAATGCAAGAAAAGGAAAAGAAATGTACCTGTACAGATCCTTGCACATTAAGATAAACCTTGCTCTTCTGAGGGAAGCAAAATCAGATGAGGACAAAAACAGTTTCAAAGAAAATATGATTTTTCTCAATGTATTTACTACATTCTAAATTGCATTGGATTTTGTGTGTGTGAAATTGTTCTAGTTATGTAGATTATCTGGGAGGTTTCATGATTAAGCTAATGTTTTTCTAAGACTTTCATGAGTTATGAAACAAGCAGTAGTATATTATTCCTTGACTGGGTGTGATTTAATAACCTCAACAGTAAAATAAAGGCCAAAAAAAAAAAAAAGTAAGAGATCAAGCTAGTGTTTTCTCTTATCTGATCTCTTAGAAAGTAGGCCTTCAAAGAACAGCCACTGTGCTGCCGGAATTGACACTTGCAATTAAATGATATTCCTTTTCTGAATGGAAGTACATGGTGCTATCACCAGTGCTGTTTGTCTAATGACATGGAAAATTAAGGTTTTTAACCACTTGCTATCGTTTAGTGATGGCCTTTTCACAACAGAGAGGGCATTGATCTAGCTACAGAAATGGAAAAGAATGCCAGGATACACAATCCCAGCTCCATTTAGACTATGAAAAGAGCACCTTTTAATAGTTTAAACATTAAAACGATTGGAAACTCAGCATTAAAAAGAAAGGGAGAAAGAGAAGCTGTATTAACATCATGAACAACATAAAAAAATCAACAAATGCCCTTTGAGCCACCAGCCCTTCTCTGTGATTTTTTGACTGTTTTTGCTTTGATTGCAAGCACCTTCTTTGATTTATTGGTAGCCAGTGTCCCCTCAGTAGATGTGTCCTTCAGGTCACTATGGTTGACTTACATGAACATCTAGTGGGAACTCAGCTCTACTTGGCTGGGGCACCCTCCTCCCACCCAGGTAGGCCGGTCTTTCTCAGAGAGCAATCCTGCCTTGTGGTGCAAGGTGGAATGGATCGAGGTGGAAATGAGCAGCAATTTCTGAGGTGTGCAGGTCGACATAAGCAAAATGAAAAAGACAGAGTGTGCTTGCTTCCTCTCACCATCACTGGCACAGTAAAAAGGTTGCACCCGTGCAACTGAGGTTGATGTATTCCATAAAATACCTGTTAGCTCACTGCCACGGGTGGTAGGTGCTAATGAGATAAATGGCTTTCTGAACATTGCCTCCTGCCCTTGAACACCTTCAGAGGGGCAGTGGGAAGGGGCAGCACCCAACAGCCACAGATGTCCCCCCAGTCCCACTGCTCTGCACCCGTGGGGCACCCCTGACCCCGGTACCACTCCCGGCGGTGTCATCATTTTGGGGGGTGTCACCATTTTGGGGGATGTCACCACGGGCTCGGGCGGGAGGGCGGCTGGAAGGGGTCCCGCGGAGAGGGGCAGAGGAGCCCAGGGCAGCCCCGACGGACGGGCGTCCAGCGGGGGAGGAAGGGATGCCCCGGATCCGCTAGAGACGGCGCCTGCAACTCCTGGGCTGCCGGCTGGTCTGGAGAGGGCTGGAAGGTCCCAGAGGCCAGCCGGGAAGCGGAGCGGTGCCCCGTCCCCCTGATCCTCCCCGTCTCGGCTGGCCCCGGGCGGGTAACCCCGGCGTCCCCGCCGCCGCGGGTTAGCTCCCTGCTTTAACATGCAAAGGTCCGCTACGTGATTGGCTTTCTGCTTGCGAGCGCGGATGGGGGAGAAGGCGCACGTTGTCTTTCTCCGTGTGGTTTCCCCGCCTTGGAAGCCGCAAGGGCAATCCGAGGAGGGAGAAAGGGGAAAGAGAATAGGGTTTCCCACTCTCAACATCCATCAGATTTCCCCTGTCATTGCACTACAAGGTGCAACGTGTGTCGAACATTACGAGCATGGGGCCATGCAAATGACACGGGCATGAAAGAGCCCTGGCAAGAATAAATCTGTCGATGTACAGATGTTCCCTATTAACGTTATTGTTCAGCCTTGGTGGTTACGGTGGGAAGGCACCGGCTCAAAAATCCCCGCTGCCACCCCACCTCTCCCGAGCCTTTCTCCCCACACCTCTTTGTCTTCGCTTAATTAGCTAGGGCTATAATATTCTCCTTTTCTCCTCCTCCGTCTTATTGAGACGTCTGCCCGGGCTTATGCCTTTAAAGAGAAACGATATCGATCCCTCCTCCCCCTTCTGTCAATCCCGATTTGTCCCTTTTCGCGCTGCACAAACAATTAAGCCAAGAAAGTCGCGGCCGCGCCGCAAAACTTAGCGCAAGACCGGCCCCCGGAGGGGACTGCACGGGGGGGCAGCAGCGGACACCGGGGAGGGTTGGGGGGGTTCTCAGCCCGAGTCCGGAGAACTCCGCAGCAGAGAGGGGCGGCAGCCGGACGGACCGACGGACGGACCGACGGACGGCCGGAGAGCAGCAGCTGGAGCAAGCGCTCCTGCTCCCGACCCGCCTGCGGCTGTCGCCCCCCCGGGGGAAGCCCCCGGTGGCCAGGCAGCCCCCTCCGGCTGCCCCCGGGCCGGGGGGCGACGGCGGGGCCGGCCCCCGGGGCTGCGGGACCGCTGCGGGACGCGGGTCCCCGGAGCCGGGGGGGCCGCGCTGCGACGCCCCCCTCCGCCCCGCGCCCCCTCCGTCCAGCACAGCCCCGGCAAGCGCGGCGGAGCCTGGGTCCGTCGCGCCGAGCCCCGGCTATGCCCAAAAGTAAGGCCAATAGGTGGCCAGGTGCGGGGACGCGGAGGCTGGCGCCTGCGTCCGAGCCCACCTCCGGCAACGGGAGGGAGACAAAGACGGCGGGAGAGGCAGAGTTGCCCGTAAGTTTAGCGCCAGCGCAGCCTTGAGCCGCGGAGATAAATGGGAGCTCGGAGGTGCGCGCACTTAATCACGGCGCCGGCTGCCTTCCAGCGTGTGCAACCCGCCGATCATTAGGTTAAATGGAGGACATTCGTGTCCTTCCCGAATCAATGCAATTATTGTTGGCAACGAGGACAGCAATTGGAGTGGCAGCGCTAATTTTACTAACCTGCTATTAATTATGGTGTCCCCCACGCCCCAGACGGCGTTTATAACCCGAGGAGGCAAGCAGTGCTGGCTGCTGCTGTTTTAAAAGGAAAAGTTGGAACCCGAGCGCCTGGTCGTGTTGG